>NC_133153.1:41723732-42052232 GCF_048418815.1 Hemitrygon akajei
TGTTTAAATGTCAAACAACTGTTCCTTCAACCCATGACTGTTTGAATGAGACGGCATTTAAATCATTGCTCTTAAAAATGTTATGGACTTATTTCTTTCTATTAATCCACTAGGTAAAGGTTTAATATCATTTATTCGTGATAAATTAGCAGCCTTACGATGTGCCCCTGTGGATAAAATTAAAATGGCATGGGAGCACGATCTAAATACCTCCCTATCTGATGAGACTTGGGACTCGATTCTCAAATCGGTTAATTCAACCTCTCTTTGTGCTCGCCATTGCCTTTTACAGTTTAAGATTGTTCATAGAGCCCATATGTCTAAATCTAGATTATCTCGATTTTACCCTAACATCAGTCCGCTTTGTGATAAATGTAAAAGGGGTGAGGCCTCTCTCATTCATATGTACTGGTTTTGTCCTAGCTTGGAGAAATTTTGGAAAGATGTCTTCATAACATTATCGTATATTTTGAATCACCACCTAGAACCTAACCCTTTAATTGCTTTGTTCGGTTTCTGGGGCGAGACAGATTTACGTCTTGAGTTCGACTAAGTGTCGAATATTATCTTTTGCCTCTCTCCTGGCTAGACGTTTAATCCTCCTTAGATGGAGAGATGTTGCCCCGCCCATGCATGCTCAATGGTTTAACGATATTATGGCCTGCTTAGACCTTGAAAAAATTCATTATTCAGTCCTTAATTCGGATTTAAATTTCCATAAGGTCTGGGGACCTTTTATTGAGTACTTTCATAACCTTCCTCTTAACTAAGGTTTTTTTTCGGTCCCTTGCTTTCAGCTCCTTTTTTTGTTGGTAGTAGGCATTAATATCTTCTGTTGCTAAGTGTATTTACAGTTTTGGGGTTTGATTGTCCTGATTTATATTCTCTAGATTGTGTTGTGGTTGGTCTGGAGTTTTTTTTTGTTGCGGGGCTTGGGGAGGATACTAATTTTACATGTCCTCAATTTGGGTGCTTTCTCAATTATCTTTCTTTGTATCATATTATTATTGTATGTTTATTTTTGCACTGTATCAATGTTCTTCATTTTGATCTGGGTTTTTTTTATCTGTAGTTATGTAGAAAATGTATAAAAAAACTAATTAAAAAAAATAAAAAATCATTGCTCTTGAGATAGATTCCATTCATGAAGACATCTGGCAGTTGTTGATGTGCAGGATGCTTTATAAATCCAAGACTTGTTATATTGGAGATTCAGTGTGACTACAGCACCTCTTTAGAGGTGATGTTTTGTAAGGGACTGAACAATCTTTCACGTTGGAACGAGTCACACAGCATACTGTTGTAGTATCAGTCCTTGGAAGCACGACTTTCTTATTTTACTGATGGCCATTTTAAAAGTTAGATAGGTTAGGTGATAAACTTCCTTCCCTAATGGACAGTAGATAGGTTATAACAATGCACCAGTATTGTTGAAGAGGGTTTGGCAGCTTTGGGCCTATACACGCTGGAATTTGAAAGAATGAGGGGGGGATCTCACTGAAACCTACCTAATGTTGAAAGGTCTAGATAAGGTGGATATAGAGAGGATGTTTTCGATGATGGGGATATCCAGAACTAGAGGGCACATTCTCAAAATTGAAGGTGACCATTTAGAACAGAGGTAAGGAGGAATTTTTTTAGCCAGAGTAGTGAATCTGTGGCATGTTCTGCCACAGACTGCAGTGGAGTGCAGTGCAGCCTCATTACATCCACCCAAGATAGTTGAGCTTAACTCTTCAGTTGAACAATGTCAAATATGGACACGCATCGCAAAGTCTACAAAAAGTAATGGATACAGCCCAGTCCATCGTGTGTAAAGCCCTCCCCACCATTGAGCACTGCAAGGAGCGTTACCACAAGAACGTAGCATCGTGGACCGCTGCCGTTCAGACCACACTCACCTTCTCACTGCTGCCAGTAGGTAGGAGGTACAGGAACCTCAGGACCCACACCACCCAGTTCAGGAACAGCTATTACTTCTCAACCATCAGTCTCCTGAACCAGTGTGGATAACTTCACTCAGCTCATCACTGAACTAATTCCACAAGCTGCAACTCATGTTTGCAAATTTATTTATTTATTATTACTAGTTGATCTTTCTCTATTTCACAATTAGTCTCCTTTTACACATTGGCTCTTTGTCAGTTTTTTTGTGTACAATTTTTCATTGATTCTATTGGATTTCTTTGTTCTACTGTGAATGCCGGCAAGAAAATGAATCTTGCATACGTGTGCTTTGATAATAAGTCTAGTTTGAACTGTGAAGCCTTCTTGAGAGTGTGTGAGACATTAAACCCAGGTGGATGTATGAGGTCCCACAGCCACTCCCCAAGGAAGAGCAGCACACAGTTCTGTTCAGTGTCCCAGTCAGCATTCCTCTCCCAACCAGTCATTAAACCTACTGTGTGACCTTGATGTGGACATTTTCTTCAGTTGTGACAACGCCTCACAGGGACCTCATTAGCTGCAAACTGATCTGAGCTCATCTAATTGCAGACATCTTCAAGCAGTTCAGCCAGAAACTGGCATGTCAGCTGATCCAGTCTACCCTTGCTTACTTACTGCCTGCTACACCGCTGGCGGTTAGGGCGCCAGTGGAAGACCTCCATCTCTGGCGGTGTCCAGGGCTTCCTTCATCATGACAGTAGCTTCCTCTCGGTTTTCACTGCTGTCAGTCATACAAGTCCCGACTGGAGACTCAGGAATACCGTCGCACTCAGATACAGGAGGGATCAATTTTGTTTTACCTGTCGCGGTTGTTAGCCCTCAGCTGAACCCCTGAACCTGGAGGACTGGTGGATCACTCTTGGTCTGGCCTCTACCCTTTGACCTGTTTGACACGGGTCACCCTACCAGGAACCAACACATAAAGCCCTGACTCCAGCCAACAAAGCTCTCTATCTAATTGAAGCACGCAAGCCTCCAAACCACGGCAAGTTTGAGGTCCTCTTGGAGGAGCGTAACCCTCATTCCAATGAGAAAACAAGCGAATGGCAGCTTATCCCTCTAAAGAGTGGTGTTTCACTGGCCAATCATTTTAAACTAAATTAATTACATTTACATTGTCCTATTTTACAGTTTCCAATCCATAATTTAATCTAAATTAACCAAATACAGTGGACCAAAGCTATTTGAGTCTAACTCTGTTATAAAACCATTTACAACTGTTCTATAAACCCAAGAGATTCTGCAGTTGCTGGAAATCCAAAGCAACACCCACAAAATGCTAGGGGAACCCGGCAGGTCAGTCAGCGTCTGTGGAGGGGAATAAACAGTCAGTGTTTCAGTCCTGATGAGGGATCTTGGCCCAGGTAATTTCATCATATCTGCATTAATGTAGTTTAAAGGAAAAGAAAATCTAACAAAATTCCCCAAAATCAGGGAGGGTTCCATCAGATTCCATCTTCTTCAGCCTTTTACCTCTTCCATCTATCACCCCCCAAATTCTAACTTCAACCCCCCCCCCCTTCCCCACCCACCCACAGTCCCTTTCTCCAGGTTTCACTATCTCCTGCTAGCTTGTACTCTCACCCCTCCCCCAACCTTTTCATTCTGGCTTCTGCCCCTTCCTTTCCGGTCCTGAAGAAGGGTCTCAGCCCAAAATGTCGACTGTTTATTCATTTCCATAGATGCTGCCTGACCTGCTGAGTTTCTCCAGCGTTTTGTTTGTGTTACAACTGTTCCCCGTTTGTTCCAGTGTCTGAGGTGTCAATGCAGCTTTGAATGATGCAATCTCCCATTACCTTGCCGTACAAAGGTCTGGCTGGTGTCCAGGAGAATCTCACAGCCCTCCACGATCATACGCTCGATGGCCAGGTTCTTGCGAATGTTTTCTGTTTCACTTACTTCATCGTGCATTATTCTGCGGTGAGCACAGCAGAGTGTTAAATGGAGGAGATTCTGCAGAAGCTGGAGCTCTGGAGCTCCGCACACAAAATGCCAGAGGAGCCGTGGCAGGAACATTATGTCTCTCTGCCCCGAAAGAGGGCATGTTGAGATGTTGAAGTGTTGGGTGTACAGTAGGTTTTGATGGATTCTGGGTCATGGTCTCGGGGGGCTTTGTTATTGCTTGCGTGGTGGGTGGTGGGGGTTGCTGAAGTGAGCGGGGGGGGGGTTTGATACTTTTTTTCTGCTGCTTGTGTGTGGGAGGAGGAGGGGGCTCTGGGGTTCTAATGTTTCTCTGTCATTCACTATTTGGGGGTTTTCCTCTCTGCTTCGTGGCGGTCTGTGAAGAGTAAGAATTTCAGGTTGTATACTGTCTACATTCTCTGATATTAAATCGCACCACTGAACTCAGCAGGTCAGGCAGCATCTATGGAGAGGAATAAACACAGGAGAAGCTCTGCTGCTATAGTTGGGGAATTGAATTCAAGTGCTGCGAGGTAATGTTGCAGCTCTATAAAACCCTGGTTAGACCACACTTGGAGTATTGTGTTCAGTTCTGGTGTCCTCATTATAGGAAGGATGTGGAAGCTTTAGAGAGGGTGCAGGTGAGTACTAACCGGAGTCTGCCTGGATTAGAGAGCATGTCTTATGAGAAAATGTTGAGCAAAGTAGGGCTTTTCTCCTTGGAGCAAAGGAGGGTGAGAGGTGACTTGATAGAGGTGTACAAGATGATAAGAGGTGCAGATTGAGTGAACACTCGGAGTTTTTTCCCCAGGGTGGAAATGGCTAACATGAGGGGTATAATTTTAAAGTGATTGGAGGAAAGTATAGAGGGAATGTCAGAGGTAGGCTTTTTACACAGAGAGTGGTGGGTGGGTGGAATATGCCACCATGGATGGTGGTAGAGACAGATACAATGGGGGGGGGGGGGATTTTGAAAAACTCTTAGACAGGCACGTGGGTGACAGAAAAATTGAGGGCCATGTGGGAGGGAAGGGTTAGATTGATCTTGGAATAGATTAAATGGTTGGCACAATATTGTGGGCCAAAAGAGCCTGTACTCTGCTGTACTATGTTCTATGTTTAATTCAGCCATGGTCTTCAAATGCCACCGAGGTCAATGGGGATCTCCCCTTTGCTGCCACAGCAGGGCCGTGTTGCACAGGATTCCCAAATGTCGGCACTGGTGAATGCCTCACCCTCCAAACCTCGCAAGGACCCTCTGTGAGGGTCTCCTGTGGTCCTTCACAGAACTGGAACTTTCAGGGGCAACTACTGTCACATTTTCTCTGGGGTTTACAGCCGCTGGGGAAGGTAAATCCTCCAGAGCAGCAGAGGTAAACCTGCCGACGCTGGGTATCTGAAATAAAACCCCAAGAAGGAGAGCAGCAACATCCGTAGAGAGAGACACGGAGGGAACAGGTCAGGGTGAAGCAGTTCCTGATCTCAGTCCACATTAAAAAACAAACAAACTGTTGAGTGTTTTTAATGTTGTACTGTGAGATCATTTCCCACTATTTTGCAAGAGATCCGTTCAAGAGTCAGATAACAGTGTGAGGTAGAATCTATCCTCGAGCCTGGTGGTCCGTGCTTTCAGGTTTTTGTGTCTTCTGCCGGATGGAAGAGGGGAGGAGAGAGACTGTCCGGGGTGGGTGTGGCTGTGCAGCCTGACTCAGTGGAATTGCCCAGGCAGGTCCCTGTGAACCCAATTCCAGCAGCTCCCCCTTAAGACATTAGTCTGGGCTTTAGATTATTATTGTTGTGTGTATTGAGATGCAGTGAATAGCTTGTCTATAGTTTATACGGATCAGCTCATTACACAGTGTGCTGAGGTTAAACGAGGTAAAACACCAAGAGAATGTAGAATAAAGTGTAACAGCTACAGAGAAAGAGCAGAGCAGGTTTCAGTCACCTGCCAGAGGTGGTTGGGAATTGTTGGATGCCATTACTAACCGAGAGAGCTCCTCCAGCTTTGACTTGGCATATTCCAGACTCTTCCTCTCCACGTGCTCGTGGGGTGTGTGAGCCAACAGCTCGTGCAGAGTCAGGATGTACCTGGGGATCTACGGAGCAGAAAACGGAAAATCAAACGAGGGATCAGAAGTACACAAGTAGATCACACAGTGAACAGCAGGGTGTTGAGGACTGCAGTAGAACAGAGGGACCCGGGAATCCTTGAAGGTGGTGTCACAGGTATCTAGGGTCGTAAAGAGAGCTTTTGGCACATTAGCCTTTATAAATCAGAGAACTGAGTACAGGAGTTGGGATGTTGTGTTGAGTTGTATAAGACTTTGATGAGGCCAAATTTGGAGTATTGTGTGTATTACTGGTCACCCACCTACAGGAAAGATATCAATGAGTTTGAAGGAGTACAAGGATGTTGACAGGAATTGAGAACCTCAGTTACAGGGAAGGTTGGATACATTAGGACTTTATTCCCTGGAGTGTGGGAGAACGAGGGGAGATTTGATAGAGTTGTACTAAATTATGAAGGCATAGATAGGGTAAATGAAAGCAGGCTTTTTGCACTGAGGTTGGGTTAGACGAGCATTAAAGGTCATAGGTTAATCTTTAAAGGGAACCTGAGGGGAATATTCTTCACTCTAAGGAATGGAACGAGCTGCCAGCGGAAGTGATGGATATGGGTTTGATTGCAACAGAAAAGAGATATTTGGATAAGTATATAGATGGGAGGGGTCTGGAGCACTATGATCACGGTGCGCGACTAAGTCACAGACAGGTCAGCATGGACTAGATGTGCTGTAGCATTTTATAAGATATAAGACAGATGGCTGAGGAGGCCAAGCCATTGGATATATTTAAAACAGAGATTGATAGATTCTTGATTAGTTAGGGCATGATAGGTTACAGGGAGAAGGCAGGAGAATAGGGTTGAGAGGGATAATAAATCAGCCGTGATGGATTTGCGGAGCAGACTCGATAGGACAAATAACCTAAATCTGCTCTTATGGTTTCCTGACTGTGACTCTAAGTAGATGTAGTGTATGCAGGCTGCTTTTGGGAGACACCAAACGAGAATGCAAATGCACAGACAAGCAGTGTCTTCAAGAATCCCCCAGTGCGGAGAAAATCCATACATTGCCTATCACTTTGTGGCTGTGAGAACCCAGCCTCTCTCCAACAACCCAAGTCTGTGATTCACAAGAAACTACAAGTCCAGGGACAAACTACTGAAAGCATCAGAATCAAGGGATTGTGGGACTTGAATGCCACCCTTAGAAAGGTGGCATCTGTTATTGAGGACGATCATCCAAGACATGCCCTCTGCTCACTACTACCATCAGGGAGGAGGTACAGGAGCCTGAAGGCACACAGTGCACTTGATGCTTTAGGAAAAGCTTCTTCCTCTCTGCCATTAGATTTCAGAATGGTCCATGATTCCATGAACACTACATTGCTATTTTGGCATTATTTATTTATTTCCAGCCATATATTTCTTATTATAACTTATTGTTATTGTAACTTTTTTGCACTGTACTGCTGCTGCAAAACAACAAATTTCACAACATACTGTATGTATTAGGCCCCCTGTACCTAATAAAGAAGGCATTGAGTGTATGTTCGTGGTCTTCTGCTGCTGTAGTCCATCCACTTCAAGGTTTGACATGATCTGCATTCAGAGATGCTCTTCTGCACACCACTGTTGTAACACATGGTTACTTGAGTTACCATCACCTTCCTGTCAGCTTGAACCAGTCTGGCCATTCTCCTCTGACCTCTCCCATTAACAAGGTGTTTTCACCCACAGAAGTGCCACTTACTGGATATGTTTTTGTTTCTCACACCATTCTCTGTAAATTCTAGAGACTGTTGTGCGTGAAAATCCCAGGAATCAGCAGTTTCTGAAATACTCAAACCACCCCACCTGGCACCATCAATCATTACACGATCAAAGTCACTTTGTTCCCATTTCTTCCCCATTCTGATGTTTGATCTGAACAACAACTGAACCTTTTGACCATGTCTGCATGCTTTTATACATTGAATTGCTACCACATGATTGGCTGATTAGATATTGCATCAACGAGCAGGTATACAGGTGTACCGAGTAAAGTGGCTACTGAGTGTCTCTTTAATCACTTTATTTCTTATAACTTATAGTAATTTTTATGTATTGCAATGTACTGATGTTCAAAACAACAAATTTCACCACATATGTCTGTGATAATAAACCTGATTCTGGTGACACAAGAGCAAACACATTAAGATGTTGTTCCAGGGCTGTAAAGCCTGAGTCTTTGCATTTGACAAGGTTCCACACGGTAGGCTTATTCAGAAAGTCAGAAGGCATGGGATCCAGGGAAGTGTGGCCAGGTGGATTCAGAATTGGCTTGCCTGCAGAAGGCAGAGGGTTGTGGTGGAGGGAGTACATTCAGATTGGAGGGCTGTGATTAGTGGTGTCCCACAAGGATCTGTTTTGGGACTTCTACTTTTCGCGATTTTTATTAACGACCTGAATGTAGGGGTAGAAGGGTGGGTTGGCAAGTTTTCAGACAACACAAAGGTTGGTGGTGTTGTAGATAGTGTAGAGGATTGTTGAAGATTGCAGAGAGACATTGATAGGATGCAGAAGTGGGCTGAGAAGTGGCAGATGGAGTTCAACCCGGAGAAGTGTGAGGTGGTACACTTTGGAAGGACAAACTCCAAGACAGAGTACAAAGTAAATGGAAGGATACTTGGTAGTGTGGAGGAACAGAGGGATCTGGGGGTACATATCCACAGGTCCCTGAAAGTTGCCTCACAGGTAGATAGGATAGTTAAGAAAGCTTATGAGGTGTTAGCTTTCATAAGTCGAAGGATAGAATTTAAGGGACGTGATGTAATGATGCAGCTCTGTAAAACTCTAGTTAGGCCACACTTGGAGTACTGTGTCCAGTTCTGGTCACCTCAGTATAGGAAGGATGTGGAAGCATTGGAAAGGGTACAGAGGAGATTTACCAGGATGCTGCCTGGTTTAGAGAGTATGGATTATGATCAGAGATTAAGGGAGCTAGGGCTTTACTCTTTGGAGAGAAGGAGGATGAGAGGAGACGTGATAGAGGTATACAAGATATTAAGAGGAATAGACAGAGTGGACAGCCAGCGCCTCTTCCCCAGGGCACCACTGCTCAGTACAAGAGGACATGGCTTTAAGGTAAGGGGAGGGAAGTTCAAAGGGGATATTAGAGGAAGGTTTTTCACTCAGAGAGTGGTTGGTGCGTGGAATGCACTGCCTGAGTCAGTGGTGGAGGCAGACACACAAGTGAAGTTTAAGAGACTACTAGACAGGTATATGGAGGAATTTAAGGTGGGGGGTTATATGGGAGGCAGGGTTTGAGGGTCGGCACAACATTGTGGGCATTCTATTCACAACATTCTATGTTCTATGTTCAATTAAAGGGCAGATGTCAATCCACTTTAGCAGTGGAAGGCTCTGCTCTCTTCCCCAGCCCCTGAGAAGAGGGGTAGGATAGAAGCACCTGCCTCACCTGAAACATTGGGTAGGTCAGGAACGTCTCCAGCGTCCTCTCTTCACAGTCCGGCTTTGCTTCATACTGCTTCAGTAGCTTGTCAAAGTCTCTGTTCTGCTTGCAACTAGCCAAGATCTGCAGACTGTACTGGTGGTTCCTCACAAACTCCTGGTAGATGTTCAGCATCGGAAGGAGAATGTCAAAAAGGTCAGCTGTGGGGTGGTTCAGAAAACACATGGTCAAGAGGTTAGTGTGGTCACCGTCTTAACTCTCCACATTTCTGCTAAACTGGCAGGAAGCAGTCAAGCCTCACATTGTGACTTGGTGCACTTGGTGGAAAGGTGCATGCATTGTGAACGTTTAGAGTCACAGAGCACTACAGAATAGAAACAGGCCATATGTCCAGTCTAGTCCTTGCCTGGTCCCATTGACCTGCTCTTGAACCATTGCCCTCCAAAACCTTCCAACAAAGTACTTATCCAAACTGCACTCAAACCTGCACCCACCACTTTAAAGTTCAAATTAAATTCATTATCAAAGTACGTATACGTCACCATTTACAACCCTGAAATTCATGTTCTTAGAGGCATTCACAGTCAAGCAAAGAAATAAAATAGAAAACAATTTTAAAAAAATGAACTAGGACTGACAATCAACCCAGGTGCAAAAGAAGACAAACTCTAGAAATACCAAAAAATGGTACCTAAATAGATAATATTGAGAACATAAGTTGTAGAGTCCTTGAACGTGAGTCCATAGGTTGTGGAATCAGTTCAGTGTTGAGATGAGTGAAGTTATCCACACCGGTTCAGGAACCCGATGGTTATAGTGTAATAACCTTTCCTGATCCTGTCCGTGTGGGACCCAAGGCTCTTGTACCTCCTTCCTGATGGTAGCAGTGAGAAGAGGACATGGCCTGGATGGTGGGGGTCCTTTCTTGTGAACTCCGCCTCATGTACCTCTTAAATATTTCAACTTTCACCCTTAACCTATAACTTCCAGTTCTAGTCTCACCCACACTCAGTGGGAAAAGCCTACTTACATTTACCCTATCTTTACCCGTCATCTTGCCTTTCATAATCTCTGGATGATCTCAAGACCATAAGATATAGGAGTAAAGTAGGCTATTCAGCCCATCAAGTCTGCTCCACCATTCAATCATGGCTGATCCAGTCATCCCCTCTCCCCTGCCCTTTCCCCATACCCTTTGACACCCTGGCTACTCAAGAACCTATCTATCTCTGCCTTAAATGCACCCAATGACTTGGCCTCCACAGTCGCTCCTGATAACGAATTCCACAGATTTACCATCCTCTGACTAGAGTAATTTCTTCGCATCTCTGTTCTAAATGGACGTCCTTCAATCCTGAAGTCTTGTCCTAGACTCCCCTACCATGGGAAATAGCTTTGCCATATCTAATCTGTTCAGGCCTTTTAGCATTTGGAATGTTTCTATGAGATCTCCTCTCATGCTCCTGAACACCAGGGAATACAGCCCAAGAGCTCCAGACATCCCTCATACAGTAACCCTTTCATTCCTGGAATCATTCTCGTTAATCTTCTCTGGACCCTCTCCAATGTCAGTATATCCTTTTTAAAATACAGAGCCCAAAACTGCACACAATACTCCAAGTGTGGTCTCACGAGTGCCTTATAGAGCCTCAACATCACATCCCTGCTCTTATATTCTATACCTCTAGAAATGAATGCCAACATTGCATTCGCCTTCTTCACCACCAACTCAACCTGGAGGTTAACCTTTAGGATATCCTGCACAAAGATTGCCGTCCCTTTGCATTTCTGCTTTTTGAATTCTCTCCCCATCTAAATAATAGTCTGCCCGTTTATTTCTTCCAGCAAAGTGCACATCCATACACTTTCCAACACTGTATTTCATTTGCCATTTCTTTGCCCATTCCCCTAAACTATCTAAGTCTCTCTGAAGGTTCTCTGTTTCCTCAACACTACCCGCTTCTCCACCTATCTTGGTATCATCGGCAAATTTAGCCACAAATCCATTAATCCCATCGTCCAAATCATTGACATACATCATAAAATACATTGTGGCAGGTCTCTCATTGGTTGCTTTACCAAAGAGAAAAACAACCAGATATTTTACACACAAAATCCACTCCATAGATGCTGCCTGACCTGTTAAGTTCCTCCAGCATTTTGTGTGTGTTTCTATGCTAATTTATCTTTTATTTAGAAAAGGGGACCAAAGCTACTGTGTGTTGCAGGTGTGGTCTCCCATTGTATAACTACATTAATTGTTTATTCCTTTCCATCGATGCTGCCTGACCTGCTGAGTTCCTCCAGCATTTTGTGTGTGTGTTTCCAGCATCCACAGAATCTCCTGTGAACCAGATATTTTACCCTGGATGAGGAAATAAGTATGAAAAGGCGAATGAACTCTGATTGAACTGAGTTTGTTTACTGAATAAAAAGCAAATCCTCGTTCTGTTGAAGAGGCATAGCTCCATCTGAAGAGTAGAGGATTGCAGATTGAATAGTATAATTTTCACATCGCTACAAAGGAGCCCATTATCTAAGTTACCACTGCCGATCCTCGTGATGGAGCAAGTCGTTACCATACATACCTAGTACCAACGTAGGCCAACTGGAAACTCGAGCTTTCAGTCCCTGGTAAAATATTTGGTGCAAAAACATAATTGTTTCACTGAAAAAGAGAAAAATTTAAAGAAAGAGAATGTAATGTGTATTTAGAGAGTTTTTCTCTGTCACCACCTGTTCCCCTCGTCTTAACCCTGTCTTATTGATCACAAAATAAACCTTCTCAATAACAATGGGAACTATTTCTCACTCCTCAGGCTTGGTAACTGATCATTTCTGATCACATCCTTCCAAGCTACAGACAACTCTATGGTAAGCTGGTTTATTATTGACACATGTACTGTTAGAGTGAAGAGCATTTTGTTTTAGCATGCCATTCATTTCATTGCAACTTAACAAGGGGAGAATGCAGAATGCAGTCCTGGATTGACACCAAAGATTGAGGCTGAAAGCCAATTGGAGGCTCAGGTTGAGGGCTGAAGTTCGCTCGGAGGCCTGGAGGCCAATCAGAAATCCAGAAGTTGTGGGCCAGTGACTGGGGACTAAGTGTATGAATCTTTACATGTCCACCGGGGAAGTCACGAGTCAGTGCCTGTGCTGGAGGCAGAAGTCAGCCTGTCCTGGGGTTTGTACACTGTGTGTGGATGGCTATTAGAGAGGAACAAAGCTCGTCCTGTTGCTTGTTGTGTTCTGTGTTGTTCTGCTGAGCTTTGTGGGTATGCTATGTCGGTACCAGAAAGTGCTGCGAAACCTGCGGGCTTCCCTCAGCACGTCCTTTGGTGTGTTGGTTGCTAACTCAAATGGCACATTTCACTGTATGCTTCGATGTACATGTGATAAATAAATCCAAATCTGAATTTAAACTGTCACAGTTACAAAGAAACTGCAGCTTGGAAGACTAAAGGTATTTTCTGATTTTCTGATTTATTTTTGGATAATTGTTGCATGTCTTTTGAACAATTATCTAATAAATATAATTTGCCCAGATCTCATTTTTTTTTAGATATTTACAGATTAAGAACTTTTTAAACACTGTACTTCCTACCTTTCCAAATCTAGATTCTATGGGTATTTTGGAGAAATTGTTAGAAGTAAATCCTTTTCAGAAAGGTGTAATATCAAATGTTTACAATATAATTATGAAAATACGTTCAGAGGCCTTTTATAAGATTAAGAATGATTGGGAAAGAGAACTTAACTTTACTATCCCTATTGAGAATTGGGATAAAGTTCTTCAACTAGTTAATTCATCCTCTATATGTTCTAAACATTCATTGATACAGTTTAAAGTTGTGCATAGGGCTCATATGTCCAAGGATAAATTAGCTCGTTTTTATTTCCACATAAATCCTATATGTGACAGATGTCATTCTGAGATAGCTTCTCTAACTCATATGTTTTGGACATGTCCATCTTTGAAAAAATATTGGAAAGACATTTTTGATATTATTTCCACGGTATTGAATATTGATTTACAACCTCATCCTATGACTGTAATCTTTGGTTTACCAATGATGGAGTCAATTCATTTATCTCCTTCTGCTTGTCAGATGATTGCATTTCTTCCATTAATGGCTAAAAGATCTATTTTGTTGAATTGGAAAGAAATTAATCCCCCTACCACATTTTGTTGGTTTTCTCAAACTATGTTATGTTTAAATTTGGAAAAAATTAGAAGTGTCATATATGACCCTTCTATTAAATTTGAAAAGACTTGGAGGCCATTTATTCAATATTTTCACATGATGTAATTTGACCCTGTTCCAATCCTATTTTTTTTCCCGGTTCTGATTATGTATATGTAGAGAGGATCGGAGTTGGTGTCACTGATGATTCTTTGTCTTTTCTTAGATATTATAAACAGCCCATGTTTTTTTTCTTCCTTTTCTTTTTTTTTTATTAGTTAGTGGTTAGTCTGTTAGATCTTGTTTTTTGGGGGAATAATTTTTTTTCTCTTTTTCTGTTTTTTTTCATATGGATATACCTAGTTTTTTTTTGTCTTGTCTATATTATATTTGTATCACATATGATTTGTGAAGACTTAACTATATTGTACTTATTGCTTATGTATCCTCATATACTCATTTTAATTTTGTAATTTTGTAATCCCAATAATTATGTATCAATCTCACCATGTTGATATTAATAAAAAGATTGAAAAAGAAAGAAACTGCAGTGCAGGTACACAATAAGATACAAGGTAGATTGTGGACGCAGGAATCCATCTTAGTGTACTGGGGAGCTGTTCAATGGGCTTATAACAGTGGGGTAGAGGCTGCCCTTGAACCTGGTGGGATGTGCTTTCGGGCTTTTGTATCTTCTGCCTGTTGGGAGGGGGGAGAAGAGAGAACGTCCGGGGTGGGTGGGGTCTTTACTGAGACAGTGAGAAGTGTAGGGGGAAGGCAGCTCTGGGTGCAATTCACAAAGAGAAACTACTTAGAAGTACAGTGAGAATAATTTTGATTTGAAAATCTTTCACGGTGTGAGGTTGTATGTATTTTCCATCCTTCAGGAATGTGGTGGGGAACTGGAACCAGACAACCTCTCAGGGGGCATTTTACCGTGGGTCTGAAGTCACATTTCAAATATACTGGGTAAAGAATTTCTTCCCTGATGAACATTATCAACCTAGAAGAGTTCACATCAGATGGTCATCGATACAGTAATTCCAGATTTACAGTATTTAATTATCTGAATTTAGATTAGCCATCTGCCAGGTGTGATTTGAATGCACAAAGGTCTGAAAATCGAATCCCCTTCCCCTGTGTCTGGAAGTCAGGGGCCCAGTGTCTGTGAGTCTGGGCCAGGGACTGAAGGTTGGAGACCTGATGTCTCTGAGTCTGAGAATCCAGGGTCAAGGGCTGGAGGCCCGGAGGTGGCCTGTCAATGTGTATGTGAGTGAGTGCGTTAAGTGGGAGGGAGAATATTGGCTTGTTTTGCTGTTTCTGTTGTGACGTTCCTGCTGTTGTTGTTTGTGTAGTCCTGTTGAACATTGTGGACGTGCTCTGTTGGCGCCGGAATGAGTGACAACACTTGCGGGCTGCCCCCCAGTACATCCTCGGTGTGCTGGTTGTTAACTCAGACATCGCATTTCACTGAATGTTTCTCTGTACGTGTGGCAAATAATTCTGAAACTGAACCACAGTCCAACAATCTAAACGCTGTCGTAGTATATAGCTAGGTACCTGTTCAGAAATATGCTACTGACATCATCGTGGGCAATCGGAGGCTTCTTGGAGCTGGCTGCCATGCGGAGGGGTCGGAGGAAGCAGTTCACGAGGATGTGCAGCTGCTGGACGTACTCAGCCTCGGCCTCCAGCATGCTGAACACAACCTGGTTCCTCTTCCTCATGCTCTCCGCGTGCGGGGACCGGATGTAGTCCTGAATGATGGTCTTCCACTTCCTTCGGCACAGCCATCCTCGAAGAAAGCTTTGGACCTGTAGGATATAATATAGAGCATACACCATAGACCACAGACCACAGACCACAGAACATAGACTGTAGACCATAGAACATAGACCGTAGACTGTAGACCATAGACCGTAAACCATAGACCGGAGACCATAAACCATAGACCATTGACCACAAACCATAGACCGTAGACCGTAGACCGTAGAACATAGACCGTAGACCATAGACCGTAGAACATAGACCGTAGACTGTAGACCATAGACCGTAAACCATAGACCGGAGACCATAAACCATAGACCATTGACCGCAAACCATAGACCGTAGAACATAGACCATAGACCATAGACCATAGACCATAGACCATTGACCATAAACCATAGACCGTAAAACATAGACCATAGACCATAGACCATAAACCATAGACCATAGACCATAGACCATAAACCATTGACTGTAAACCATAGACCTTAGAACGTAGACCGTAGAACATAGACCGTAAACCATAGACCGTAGACCATAAACCATAGACCGTAGACCATAGAACATAGTTCATAGGACACAGGACACCAGCTGGTGGCGTAGTGGCATCAGCGCTGGACTTCAGGGCAAGAGGTCTCGAATTCGAATCCGGCCGGCTCCCTTGCACACTCTCCATCCGTGCCTGGGTTGAGTGTCGAGCTAGCAATTTGATCTTGTAAAAAAAAACCTGGAGAGGGATGGGCTCCACCAGGTTTCAGATGCCCAAGACACGCCGTATAAAGCTTGTCATGATGGCGCCCCGATGACTACACACACACACACACACACCATAGTACATGGTAAGTACATAGTACATAGAGTTGGCAGATGGAACCAAGATTACCCAGATAATCGATAGTGAGGGAGATAGGTACAGAGTGCGGCAGGTATCAGTGGACGGGTCAGCCCAGTGGTCAGGTGGGCAGAGGGATGGTAAATAAAATCCAGTTTGGAAATGTGTGCACTGAAAGAGCACAGAAAAAATTTACAAGGATGTTTCTGTGACTGGAGGACCGGAATGATAAGGAAAAGATTGAATAGGCTAGGACTTTATTCCCTGGAGCATAAGAGAATGAGGGGAGATTTGATAGAGATGTAGATAGATAGGGTATAGATAAGGTAAATGAAAGCAGGCTTTTTCCATTGAGGTTGGGTGAGACTACAACCAGAGGTCATAGGTTAAGGGTGAAAGGTGAAATGTTTAAGGGGAACACAGAGGGAAGTTTCTTCACTCAGAGGGTCGTGAGAGTGTGGGAACAAGGGATGGGAGTGTGATTTCAGCATTTAAGAGGGAAGTACATGGATGGGAGGGGTATGGAGGGTTATGGGCCTGGTGCAGGTTAATAGGGTTAGGCAAAATAGTAGTATGGTAATCAGATGGGCTGAAGGGCCTGTTTCTGTGCTGCAGTGTTCTATGACTCTATAGAACATATCTGTCTGGGGCAAACAAGGTAAAAAGATATATAATAAATACGGGACATGAAGTGGGGTTCCACAGAGCCCTGAATGATGGGTAGATAATGTGGGGTTAAGAACATGGTATTAATCAAATCAGAAATCTCTCCTGCAGGAAACCTCTGTGCTTTGTCTGTATGCCTGCCTTACCTTCTTAATTTTCTTTATGTCAACATCTTCATCATTCTGCATCACTGGCTGGGTTAGTTGGATGCGGTCGTTGTTTTTGAGCAGTGAAGCGATCTGTTAAAAGGTACGAGAGTGAATTCAGTGGCCTGTTCTGTTGACCCTGGGAGCATTCAGCTGTGGATTCACAAACAGGAGTCTCACAAACACTCCCAGACACACTGCTTCCAAAAGGATTCTCGGCCAAGTCATTCTGGGCAGGCTTCCGGTCAAGGTGTTGCCGAGCTGTGCATGGTCTGTCGAGTTGTGGCTCACACTTAGTTCTTTCTTTAGGTTTGTAGGGATGCTTTTGGGGCAGTGAGGGGGGTGGTAGGGGTCAGCTTAGGCTTTAGGGACAGGGTTGTGAGGGAATTAGAGGTCAGGCTGGAGTCTACGTCTCCGCTTCATGTTCCAAGGCCAGTACTGTGGATGAAAGACATCCACTGTCAGGTGACAGGTCAGCAGACCAGCGAGGATGAGGGCTGGCGACCCCTGCAGGTTATTGAGTTATTGGTGGGATCTGGATTCAGAGTTCTGTACGGGCATGAGGCCAGTGACTGCCTGGGTATGCGAGGCAGTGAGGCTGGAGTTCGAAGTCTAGTGTTGGGCAGCCCATCATTGGCAAGTCCGGAGCTTGAGGCCTTTGGGTCAAGGTGATTATCCAAGGTTCTCATTCGTCACCGTCAGTAAGTCCCAAGTCGACAGCAATGTTTGAGTCTGTGGGCCCACTGTGAAAGTTGAAGCCCAATGCTTGCACATCCACAAATCTATTGGAGGCCGAAGGCCGGTGACGGCCTCTCCTGGGATGGGTTCTGTGTATGTGAGTGGCTGGGGGGGACGAAAGGGGTATGCTTTCCTATTGCAGCTGTGTTCCCTGTTGTTCTGTTGACCGTTGTGGACGTGGTGTGTCGGCGCCCGAATGAGTGGAGACACTTGCGGGCTGCCCCCAGCACATTTTATTTTATTTCTTTAGAGAAACAGCAAGGTGACAGGCCCCCTCCACCCACGGGTCCGTGCAACTCAATTACACCCAAGTGACCAACTGACCTATGAAACGGTACATCTTCGGACTGTTGCAGGACACTGGAGAATCCAGAGCAAGGAATTCCAGCCTGGTGTCCATGGACCCCTCGGTCAATGGTAGGAGTCCGTGGCATAAAAATAGGTTGGGACCCCCTGATCCAGAGGAAACCCAGGTGGTCACAGGGAGATCATACAAACTCCTTACAGTGGCGGGAAGTGAACCCAGGACCCTGGCACTGTAAACAGTTGTGCCAACCGCTATACCACCATTCTGCCCCAATTTAGGTTGTATCGGTTGTTAACACAAATGATGCATTTCACTGTATATTTCGATGGATATGTGATAAATAAATGAATCTGAATCTGGGAGTGAGATGCCTGATTTTCTCCCTGAATTTCCTGATCCATAAAGATCTGGGATTCAAGTTTAGTTATCACGTGTACAACGTCCATAACCCTGGTCTGAGTGGCGACTCACCTCCGCTTTCAGTCGCTCAACCTCGATCTCCTGATCCTCAATCTGCTGACGCAACCGTTTGGCAACCGTCTTCTCCGTCTCTACAATCTGCAGCAGGTGGAGGTATTTCTGCATCAGGGATTCGTGTTCCGTCGCAAGGTCCCTGTAACTGTTCCAAAAACGTATCGTTAACGGGTGGTGGAAAGGGAAGGGGAAAGCTTGGGTTTCTAACCTCGGATAAAGGCATGAGAATAGAGATTGGACCCGAGAGATAGTTGGATGTGAAAACTATTATCCATTAGAACAGTCTGCCCAATACCTAACAGAATCATTGATTAACCCCAGTAGTCAGTCTCCCTCTCCAAGCCCAGCAGCCTGCACGGTACCGACGATGGTGAATCAAAAGTTAGTAATGACAGAGCAAATCATTTTCAGGCTATAGCTGAGTGCCAGCACCCAGGATCAATTCCTGCCACTGTCCAAAAGGAGTTTGTACGTTCGCCCCGTGACTATGTGACTATCTGCGTTTCCTCTGGGTGCTCCAGATACTTCAAACAGTCCAAAGAAGTACGGGTTACTGGGTTAATTGTCCACATGTGGCATCACAGGTAGATTGGGTTGTAAAGAAAGCTTTTGGCACATTGGCCTTTATAAATCAAAGTGTTCTCAAACCTGGTAATTGCCCCCCCTTCACCATTCCCGTTTCCCTCTTTCTCCTTATCTCTTTACTTCCCCATCACCTCTCTCTGGTGCTCCTCCATCTTCCCTTTCTTCCATGGTCTTCTGTCCTCTCCTATCAGATTCCCCCTTCTCCAGCCCTTTAACTCTTTCACCAATCAACTTCCCAGCTCCTTACTTCACCCTCCCCTTTTCCCATTTCACCTATCACCTCCCACCTTGTACTTCTTCCTTCCCTCCCTCCACCTTCTTGCTCTCTTTTTTCCACCCTGATGACATTGACTGTTTACTCTTTTCCATAGATGTTGCCGGGCCTGCTGCGTTCCTCCAGCATTTTGTATGCGTTATTGAGCCCAGGAGATGGGATGTTATGTTGAAGTTGTATAAGACATTGGTGAGGCTTAATTTGGACAATTGTGTGTAAGTTTGGTCACCTGCCTACAGGAAGGTTGAAAGAGTACAGAGAAACTTTACGAGGTTGTTGCCGAGTCTGGAGGACCTGAGTTATAAGGAAAGATTGAATAGGTTAGGACATTATTCTTTGGAAAGTAGAAGATTGAGAGGAGATTTGATAGAGATATACTAAATTATGAGGGGTATAGATAGGGTAATGCCAGCAGGTTTTTTCCACTGAGTTTGGGTGAGACTACAACCAGAGGTCATGGGTGAAGGGTGAAAAGTGAAAAATTTAAGAGGAACATGAGGGGAAACTTCTTCACTGAGAGAGCTGAGAGTGTGGAGCGGACTGCCAGCACGAGTAGAGCATGTGAATTCAATTTCCTGTACTTTCCTCCAATCACCCTAAAATTACGCTCCTTGGTCTAAATTTAAGAGAACTTTGGATAGGTGCATGGGTGGTACAGGTATGGAGGGCTACGGCCCCTTGTGCAGGTCGATGAGAGTAGGCAGTTTAAATGATTCAATATGGATTAGATGGGCCTGTTTCTGTGCTGTACTCTTCTATAACTCTGTGGGTGTAGTGGGTGGCATAGGCTCTTTGGGCCAAGAGGGAGTGTATTGTGAAATAAACTAAAATAAAACCTTCTTTAAATGATTTGCTATTGAGCTAGTCAGTCCCAGTGCAAGTTCAGTAATTAGCTCTCTGCCCACTGATTAACTCAGGCAGCAATCCCACACGAGACGTGAACTCTGCCAAACACAAACAGTAAGCTGTGAGCCTCAGAGCTTCATCAGGCCTCTGGAAAGCCCATTTCACATTTGCTCCACATACCAGCAGGTCACCAACTTTCTTCCTCGACCAGACACAACAATATTTGGGTGAGCAATCCGAAAATTTGTAAAACGTCATTAATTTTCCCTCTTTCTTCTATTTAGTTTTGTTTCATCTGATGATCTCAGTCAGTGAAAGATTCTATTTATTCTCCTATTCTAGTTCCTCTGGCTTCCAGTTAACCAAAAACTTTTAGAATACTTATACTGGCTTTCAGTCCCTGTACTGTATATCTTGAGTAATCCCCTTCAACACCACAATTAACTGAGAACTCAATTTCTGTCCTCTATTTCATGCCTATTCTCTCCCCTCCCCCCACCACTGGCCACTTGATCCCTGTGTGGGCCAGTGCAGTCCTGACCTCATTTGTGGGCTTAGTGGGACGGCTACTGGGAGACAAGAACTGCAGTTCTTAGAAAGGACAACATGTTAGCCAATCCTAAAACATAGAATAGTGGAGCACAGTACAGGCCCTTCGGCCCACAATGTTGTGCTGACCTTTTAACCTTCTCTAAGGTCAATCTAACTCTTCCCTCCTATGTAGCCTTCCATTTTTCTACCATTCATGTACCTAAGCATCTCCCAACTGTCCCTAACATCTCTGCTTCTGGTGGGATCCATACAACCACCACTCTCTGTGTAAAAACTTTACCTTTGACATCCCTTCCTGTACTTTCCTCCAATCACTCTAAAATTACGCTCCTTGGTTTTATCCACTTGCGCCCTGTGAAAAGTCTCTGGCTGACCACTGACCGCTGGGTCCATGCCTCTTATTATTTTACGCTCCTCTATCAAGACACCTCACACTCTCTTTCGCTCCAAAAATAAATCTAACGATAAAAGTCTTTTTTTGTGCTTAGGATTCAACACTGTAAAATAAACGGTTGAAACCTTTTGCCCCAAGTTATTCAGTGAAATCTTTTCAGTCCTTGCTTGAACAGTTGATAATGGTTCTCTGTAAACAGTGAAGGAACAAAATGTCACAACAGTGGGCACTCCAACCCTGTCAGGATGTGAGTGGGTTAGTCAGCAAGGCTCTTGACTTGCTTATTGAAACCATAGAAGGCCCACTTTACGGGCTTGTCCTTTATGGCCTTTGGTTACCATGGCTACTAAAAGCCTTTCTGGACATTGTTTGTCTTACCTAGCAATAATTGGCTACTCAAGCAAATAAAGAACATTCCAGAAGGTGCCGACTGACCTTAAGAGATAAGTTGTACCCTGGCTATCAGTCAAACTCCTTCATCATTATTAACATAGGACACAAGAAGTGCTGAAGGAACTTGGCAAATCAGGCAAGATAGAGGGAGGGGAATATTCAGTGGACATTTCAAACCGAGACCATTAATCAGGACTGGAAAGGAAGGGGGAAGTACCCAAAATATGAAGATTGGGTGGGGGGGTGTGAGGAAAGAGTACAAGCTGGCAGGTGATAGATAAGACCAGGCGAGGGGGAAGGTGAGTGAAAGGGGCAGTGGAGGGGGGATGAATGAAGTAAGAAGCTGGGAGCTGATAGGTGGAGGAGGAAAGGGCTGAAGGAGGAAAGGGCTGAAGGAGGAACCCGACAGGAGAGGAGAGTGGACCATGGAAGAAAGGGAAGGAGGACGGGCACCAGAGTGAAGTAATTGACAGGTGAGGAGAACAAAAGGGATAAGAACGTAACTAGAATGGGGAATGCAAAAAGAGAGAAGGGGGAGAGGGAGAAATTACCAGAAGTTGGAGAAATCAATGTTCATGCCATCAGGTTGAGGGCTACCCAGGTGGGATGTGAGGTGTTTGGCATCAGCATCAATTTAGACCATAAGACCATAAGATTTAGGAGCAGAATTAGGCCATTTTGCCCATCGAGTCTGTTCCACCATTCCATCATGGCTGATCCATTTTCCCTCCCAGCCCCAATCTCCTGCCATCTCCCTGTATCCCTCTCCAATGTCAGCACATCCTTTCTCAGACAAGGAGCCCAAAGTGTCTACGGTACTCCCAGTGTGACCTGACTAATGACCTCTAAAGGTTCAGCAAAAGGTTCTTTTCTATTCGAGTCCTTTCAAAATGGACACATAGGCTCAGAACCAAGTAACCGACGAAACGCTGGGCAATCTCAATGGGTCAGGCTGAGTTTATGGGAGGAAACGAGAGCTCCTGTTTCTGCATTGCTCCAAGTTCCAGGACGGCTGGTCAACAAATTACACGGCATATGCCAGTGACTCTGATCCCCCAGCTCTGCGGGGAAGTCTCGTGACTCACAGCAGAGCCCTTGGGAGAAGTGGGGTGGGTGGGAAAGGGATAATAATACAGGCTCTCTGGAGAAACAGCAGAAACACTGTCTGACAGGTGGCACGACAACTGCACCGTATGGGCCTTCGAAGTGCAGCCACTGTCTGTATGAGGTTTATAATTAGCACAATTAATACTTGTGCGAATTTCACTGCTGGCCTGAGAGGATCTCAGAATGTGGCCATCAGTACGTGTAAATTAGATGTGAGGGCGAGGATGGCAGTGTTGTAATAAGGTAATGTGTTGCTTCAGACACTCGTGCCTGGCTGTTCGTACTCTGCCTTGGAAGATTAGTGCTGGTCTAAAGCTACCTCAAGGAAAAGCCAAAGTACATCCTATTCTCCTTCACCAGCTGTGAGCTGGCTGGCCATCTCTTTCAAAGGACTGGGTTGGGTTGAATGGGCCGAATGGCCTCCTTTCTCCGAATCATAAACACAAGAGATTCTGCAGACGCTGGAAATCCTGAGCAACACACACAATGCTGGAGGAACTCAGCAGGTCAGGCAGCATCTATGGAAACAGTTGACACTTCGGTCTGAGACCCTTCATCAGGACTGGAAAGGAAGGGGGCAGAAGCCAGGGTAAGAAGGTGGGAGGAGTGGAGGGAGTACAAACTGGTCGGTGACAGGTGAGCGGGTAGGTGGGTGGGTGGGGGAGAGAAGCTGGGAGGTGACAGGTGAGCGGGTAGGTGGGTGGGTGGGGGAGAGAAGCTGGGAGGTGACAGGTGAGCGGGTAGGTGGGTGGGTGGGGGAGAGAAGCTGGGAGGTGACAGGTGAGCGGGTAGGTGGGTGGGTGGGGGAGAGAAGCTGGGAGGTGACGGGTGGAAGAGTTAAGGGGCTGAAGAAGGAATCTAATAGGAGAGGAAGGATGACCATGGGAGAGAGGGAAAAAGGAAGAGAACCAGAAGGAGGTGATGGGCAGGTGAGGTGAAGAGAAGGGGTAAGAGGGCAAAAACATTGATTCATCTGGTGTCTCTCCTCCTTCCCTTACCCCCATGGTCCATTCTCCTCTCCTACCAGATTCCTTCTTCTTCATCCCTTTACCTCTTCCACCTGTATCAGCTCCCAGCGTTTCACTTCATCCCCACCC
The DNA here is from genome assembly GCF_048418815.1 of Hemitrygon akajei. Classification (NCBI taxonomy): domain Eukaryota; kingdom Metazoa; phylum Chordata; class Chondrichthyes; order Myliobatiformes; family Dasyatidae; genus Hemitrygon; species Hemitrygon akajei. The sequence goes on from NC_133153.1 coordinate 41,747,466, forward strand.
ACCTACCCCCTCACCTGGTCTCACCTGTCACCTGCCAGCTTGTGATCCTCCTCCCCCTTTCCTTAGCAATCCTGTTGAAGGATCTGCTGAGAACCTCCGGAGTTTTGTGTGTTCCACTGACTCGCTTTGCTTTTCTGTCTGGGCAGTTATGTAATTAAATGCAAATTCAAGGTCAGGTTTACTGTCGTCTACACGTATACAACCAAACGAAATGCTGTGTTCTGGACCACGGTGCACCCACAATACGTATATCACACACAGCACGTAGAACAAAATATTATCATAAATATGTTAATAACATGTAATTAAAATGCATATAGTGCAATACACAGGTAAACAATTGTACACTACAGCTCTGTTATCCAACTGATCAATCTCAACCACTGTCTAGACTGTAATAGGATGCCGTTTTGAAAAGAGCCAACAAAGTGAAGTAACTGTATAAAATCAAAGCTGTACTGGACATGTGATGATTTGCAGGGATTCCTTGCTGGTTCTTTAGAGAGTCTGTACAGATATGACGGATTCCACGTCCTCCCTTGATAAAATGCTGATGAAGCCTGAAATGTCAACTGTTTATTCCTCTCCACAGACGCTGCCTGACCTGCTGAGTCCCTCCAGCATTTAGTGTGTGTTCCTCTGGCCCTCCAGCATCTGCAGAATCTCTTGTGTTTATAACCTCCCTCTGAGCTGTATTGTTTGCTAATCTCTGCCGCTAGTGACGTGCTGTTAGTGGTGGGGTGGAGATTCATCTCTCTCAAAAGAGGTGTAAGATGCGCCTTCCCTCTGCTAGCCTGCAGGTCACCCTTGAGAAGGTGTAGCACCTACTTAGCCCCCGATCAGGGTCACTTGACACCATGGGAGCAGGTGGTGGACGGTCGTACAAGCAGCCGGAGCATATCACAAGCCCTGGTAATGTGACCACTGACGGCAGGCAGACAATCCTTAAGAGTATTGATAATGGCTGGGGTCACCAGTCTTGTAAAGACACTGCCCAGAGGGAGACAATGGCAAACCACTTCTGTAGAAAAATTTGCCAAGAACAATCATGGTCATGGAAAGACCGTGATCACCTACTTCATATGACACAGCACATAATGCTGATGTCATACGATGCAGCAGATAATGATGATGTCATACGACACGGCACATAACGATTATGATGATGAGTGACATAGTGCAACAACAATGGAACAACGCACACAAAACGCTGCAAGAACTCAGTAGGTCAGGCAGCATCTATGGAAAGAAATAAACAGTCGATATTTTGGGCCAAGACCCTTTATCAGGACTGGAAACCAGAATAAGAAGGTGTGAGGAGGGGAAGGAAGACAAGTTAGAAGCTTAGGTGAAGCCGAGTGAATGGAGAATGGGGCATGGTGTAAGAAGCTGGGAAGTGATAAGTGGAAAAGGCCAAGGACTGGAAAAGATGGAATCTGGTAGAAGAGGAGAGTAGACCTTGGGAGAAAGGGAAGGAGGAGGGACACCCTGAGGATGTGATAGGCAGGTGAGGAGAAGAGGTAAGAGGCCAGAGTAGGGAATTGAAGGAGAGGGAAGGGGAAGGGGAAAATTACCTGAGGCTGGTGAAATCGATGTTTATGCCATCAGGTTGGAGGCTACCTAGATGGAATATGAGGTGTTTCTCCTCCAGCCTGAGAGTGTCCTCATCGAGACTGAAGAGCAGGCTGTGGGTTGACGATAATGGAGTGTTGATCAATCACAATGATCAATCTCCATTGATGTGGCCACACCAGGTGTGGAAGCCCGGGTGTGCTGCGTAGGGGAACTGAAAATGTAAACTCACTGTTCCTTTGTCGGTGCAACAATCCTGTTTTCTGTCACCTGTTACTCCTAGACCACAGTTGATTCAGGAAGGGGAAGCAGGAGAACACACGCCAATCATCATCAAGAGATCAGCAGTGGAAAGGGTGAGCAGCTTCAAGTTCCTGGGTGTCAACATCTCTGAAGGTCTATTCTGAGCCCAACGTATTGATGTGATTACAATTACAGGCAAGCTCGAGGCTGCATTTCAGGAGACTGGTATGACACCAAAGACTCTAGCAAATTTCTACGGAGCATTCCGACTGGTGGCATTGCCATCTGGTATGGAGGGGCCATGGCACAGAACTGAAGACTCAGGCAGCTCCATCATGGGTACGAGCCTTCCAACAGTCGAGGACATCTTCAAAAGGCAGCGTCCATCCTGAAGAGCCCTGATCCTCTCTTTTCTCTTTACAGGTACTGTCATTAGTGAGGAGGTACAGGAGCCTGAAGACACACACTCAATGTTTTAGGAGTAGATTCTTCCTCCCTGCCGGCAGATTTCCAAACAGTCCATGAACCCATGATCACTACCTCACTTTGCTCTCTTTTTGCACCAGTTTTTTTTGTGCATTTCTCACTGTGATTTATAGTCATTTTTAAGGTATTGCTCTGTGTTGCTGCTGCAAATTTCACAGCATCATCAGATGGGAATTGGAGTGAGCTGGATACCCAGGTTAAGAGAAAGGCAGGGTAGTGGGGTTGGGGGAGAGGGAGGTGAGGGACTGAGCAGGGTGGAGGGGCTGAGGAAGGTGGGGAACTGAACGGGGTAGTGAGTTTGAGGGAGAGGGAGGTGAGGGACTGACCAGGGTGGAGGGGCTGAGGGAGAGGAAGGTGGGGGACTGACCAGGGTGGAGGGGCTGAGGGAGAGAGAGGTGGGGAACTGACCAGGGTGGAGGGGTTGAGGGAGAGGGAGGTGAGGGACTGAGCAGGGTGGAGGGGCTGAGGGAGAGAGAGGTGGGGAACTGACCAGGGTGGAGGGGCTGAGGGAGAGAGAGGTGGGGAACTGACCAGGGTGGAGGGGTTGAGGGAGAGGGAGGTGAGGGACTGAGCAGGGTGGAGGGGCTGAGGGAGAGGAAGGTGGGAAACTGACTGGGGTAGTGAGTTTGAGGGAGAGGGAGGTGAGGGAGAGAGAGGTGGGGGACTGACCAGGGTGGAGGGGCTGAGGGAGAGGGAGGTGGGGAACTGACTGGGGTAGTGAGTTTGAGGGAGAGGGAGGTGAGGGAGAGAGAGGTGGGAGACTAACCAGGTGAGCCTACCTTGCATGGCCAATCGCTGTCACCCAGTCATCACAATCCTTCATGTCCTCTGTTCTCAGCTCCAGGGCTTTCTGGGCATCATGGCCAAAGTTAATGGTGAAGTAATACTACAGGAAACAAATAACAGAGTCTCTCAGAGCAGCCCCAACAAACAGACACCCGAGAAAGTTCCATAACATCACGTCCCAGTTCCAATACCACCATTATCACCAAATCCCACCCTCCTGTAGCCGTTCGGAGAGGCAGCAAGACCTTCATCCTGGACTAGGAGAATCCTGGCTCCACCATAATAGCCCCTCCTCCCTGCCTATTGCCTGATGCTGAGGTCAAGAGCTCCAGTTGCTTGGAGTGAACATCATGAATAGTCTGTCCTGGTCCAACCATGTAGCTGTCAGGGCCAAGAAAACTCACCAATGCCTCGGGAGGCCAAAGACCTTCAGCATGTCCCTGTCAACTCTTCCCATCTTTTATTGACACAGCGCAGAAAGCATCGTATCTGAATGCATCACAGCATGGTATAGTAAATAGCCACTAATACTGCAGAGTTGTGGACACGGCTCAGCAGAAACTAGGCTCCTCTCTATGGCTTCTGTCTACACTTCTCACTGTCTCAATAAAGCAGCCGGCATAATCATAGACCCATCCACCCCGGATATCCTCACTTTCCTCCTCTCTCACTGGGCAGAAGACCATAAGGGATAGGACAGAATTAGGCCATTCGGCCCATCGATTCTGTTCCACCATTTCATCATGGCTGATCTATTTCCCTCTCAGTGCTATTTACCTGCCTTCTCCCCTTACCCCTTCACACCCTGACTAATCAACAACCTCTTAACCTCTGCCTTGTCCTCCAAAGCCATCTACGGCAATGGTTCACCACCCTCTGGCTGAGGAAATTCCTCCTCATACGGAAGCCTGAGTGCATGTACCATCAGGCTCGAGGACAGCTTCTCGTACAACTATTGAATTTCCCTTATTATGACCTTGCACCTCACTGTCTACCTGCACCGCACTTCCTCTGTAGCTCTAACACTTCATTGTTTTACCTTGTTCTACCTCAATGCCGTGCAAACAGTTGATCTGTAAAGCACAGCAAGTTTTTCACTTACCTCAGTGCATGTGACAATAATAAACCAATTTAACAGCTTACCATATTTCTACAATTAGTAAACAGACTTAGTTGCTTATTAAAATTTTAAAAATCCAAACAGTTTTTCAGTGTTAAAGAGGTTAAACATTAACTACATCTGCAATCATCACGATAATAATCGCAAAGATTGGTGGCGTGGTGGCGTAGCAGTTAGTGTAACGGTATTACAGCCCAAGCGATCCGGGTTCAATTCCTGCCGCAGTCTGTAAGGAGTTTGTATGTTCTCCCCGTGACCGCGTGGGTCGCTCCAGCCCCTCCCACAGCCCACAGACCTACAGTTTAGGGTTAGTGAGTGATAGGCATACATTGTTGGTGCTGGAAGTGTGGTGAGAATTGCACACTGTCCCCAGCACCCATTCGGGTTGTGTTCGTCGTTGATGCATTTCCTCTCCAGTGCAGCTCCACCGGCTAATTGAAGTTCTTTAGAGTGATTGATACCGGAACCGCATGGTGGGAGGGTTGGTACTGAGGGACGGTCACACTGTGTGAGGGGTGGTACTGAGGGAGGGTCACACTGTGGGAGGGGTGGTACTGAGGGATGGTCACACTGTGGGAGGGGTGGTACTGAGGGACGGTCACACTGTGTGAGGGGTGGTACTGAGGGAGGGTCACACTGTGGGAGGGGTGGTACTGAGGGATGGTCACACTGTACGAGGGTTGGTACTGAGGGACGGTCACACTGTGTGAGGGGTGGTACTGAGGGATGGTCACACTATATGAGGGTTGGTACTGAGGGAGGGTCACACTGTGGGAGGGTTGGTACTGAGGGACGGTCACACTGTGGGAGGGGTGGTACTGAGGGACGGTCACACTGTGGGAGGGGTGGTAAGGAGGGATGGTCACACTATATGAGGGTTGGTACTGAGGGATGGTCACACTGTACGAGGGGTGGTACTGAGGGATGGTCACACTGTGTGAGGGGTGGCACTGAGGGATGGTCACGCTGTGGGAGGGGTGGTACTGAGGGAGGGTCACTGTGGGAGGGACAGTACTGAGGGAGGGTCATACTGTGGGAGAGGCAGTCCTGAGGGAGGGTCACACTGTGGGAGGGACAGTACTGAGAGAGGGGTTGTTGCTGAGGGAGGGTAACACTGTGGGAGGGACAGTACTGAGGGAGGGTCATACTGTGGGAGGGACAGTACTGAGAAAGGGGTTGTTGCTGAGGGAGGGTCACACTGTGGGAGGGGCAGTACTGAGGGAGGGTCATACTGTGGGAGAGGCAGTCCTGAGGGAGGGACAGTACTGAGAGAGGGGTTGTTGCTGAGGGAGGGTCACACTGTGGGAGGGACAGTACTGAGGGAGGGGCAGTACTGAGGGAGGGTCACACTGTGGGAGGGACAGTACTGAGGGAGGGGCAGTACTGAGGGAGGGTCACACTGTGGGAGGGACAGTACTGAGAGAGGGGTTGTTGCTGAGGGAGGGTCACACTGTGGGAGGGGCAGTACTGAGGGAGGGTCACACTGTGGGAGAGGCAGTTCTGAGGGAGGGGCAGTACTGAGGGAGGGTCACACTGTGGGAGAGGCAGTCCTGAGGGAGGGGCAGTACTGTGGGAGGGTCACACTGTGGGAGGGACAGTACTGAGAGAGGGGTTGTTGCTGAGGGAGGGTCACACTGTGGGAGGGGCAGTACTGAGGGAGGGTCACACTGTGGGAGAGGCAGTACTGAGGGAGGGTCACACTGTGGGAGGGGCAGTACTGAGGGAGGGTCACACTGTGGGAGGGGCAGTACGCTGCATTGATAGAGAGGCAGTGTTCTGTGGGAGGAAACGAGAGCCAGAGGAAACCCATGTAGTCACACGCAGATTGCTCAGACTCCTTTTGCAGTCAGTGGTGGGTATGGAACATGAGTTGCTGGTGCTGTAAAGCGTTATGGAAACCTCTATGCTGTTGTGCTGCCCCAGTAGCAGGATCAGTTCACCCGGCCCTCGTGAGCGTGTGGCTGAACACAGTTCACACACAATCAATAACCTATCAGGAAGACCCAAGAGTTGTTGCTGCACTGCTCGGATATGAACGAAGGAAGACTTCAATCCGTTTCCTTCATCAATTGCTGCCAGATTTTCCTCATTGCTGTTCACAGGATCTTGCTATGCCTCTGTTTACATTCTAAAGTGAAAGAACGTGGGAGCTCGGGGACTACAGACAGCTGAAGGGAAGGCTGGCAGGGAGAGTGTGGAGAGCTCAGGTGGTGCTACAGGAGATACCAAGCAGATAACTAACAGCTGGACGCAACCCTGCCATAAGACCTCTGATAAGAATAATTCTCACCAAGTACAAGCTCTTCAAATGCCAATCGCAAGAAAGCACACAGCTTGAGAGAGCTTTTGCTCACTTTGAACGTGGTCCATTGTAAAAATCTATTTGTTTATTTAAAGAAAGCCTATCAATACAATTTTTTTTACAAGGAAGTTAGCAAAAGTGTAGAGAAATAATCAGCAGCGTTCAGAAATGTGGGCAAAAGCACAGAGGCTGCAAGATATGAGCGAGAGTGTGATGAAACCCATCGATATTGTGTGGCTCAGATTCACACTGCAAAATGAAAAGGCTGAAAGAACTCCTGTACAGAAACTGACAATAGCATCTTCTGCTCAGAAGGTGCGATGTTTAGTCCACAAAGCTGCACACTCTGTGTTCTAAAGGAATGGAAAAGGTGCAATTCATGAATGATTGAAGGGGCAGTTAATGATGGAGTGTGGATGACTTCACTCAACGCAGCTCTGAACTGATCCCACAACCTATAGTTCCACTTTCAAACACTCCACAACACATCTTCTGAGGTTCATTTAATTATCTGTTTGTTTATTTACCAATGGTCAGTTTGTCTACTTCTGCACATTGGTTGTGTGTCAGTCTTTTTGTCCAGTTTTTCATTGATTCTAATGTGTTTCTTCATTCTACTGTGAACGCCCACAAGAAAATGAACCTCAGGGTTGTACATGGTGACATATATGTACTTTGATAATAAACTTACTTTGAACTTTGGATTACCAGGAGGGTCACGTGCAGACATCAAAGTCCACGTATTACAACTGTTATATGAACTAGATGGACCAAATGGCCTAATTCTGCTCCTGTGTCTAATGGTTTAATCATTCATATAGCCAGGAAGGCCATTTGGCCCATCAAAGGTGTTCCTCCTTTTGGGGGGCAACTTTCAACCTTTAATAAGAGATTCTGCAGATGTTGGAAATTCAGAGCAATGCACACACACAATGCTGGAGGGACTCAGCAGATCAGGCAGCATCTATGGAGAGGAATAAACAGTCAACGTTTCAGGCCGAGACCCTTCATCAGGACGATCTTGGCCTGAAACATCAACTGTTTATTCCTCTCCATGGACGCTGCCTGACCTACTGAGTTCCTCCTGCATTTTGTGCATATTCCAACCTTAACTCACCTTTCAAAAAATGCGCAGCTGTTACATCCCTTTTCCTCCTGTCCTATCCACACGCCCCAGCTCCTCACCCCATCACCATCTTCATGTACCTTCTGTTCATTGCAGCATGGGCTTCAGAAGCTACATTCAACGGTGGACCTCTGACTGTCAGCAAGACGCAGGAGATGTTGGTGCTCTGATCAATGACAATCAAAGGGAGACGTGTTCTCCAGTAAACCATTTCTTACCTGTCACTGCCACGTTTAATCAGCCATTTACCTCTTTGCTGTTCATGGGAACTTTCTAATGGTGGTAGGAGTTCAACAGCACAAAGTTCAAAGTAAATGTTGCCAAGTGCAATCCAGAGATTCATTTTCTTGTGGGCATTCTCAGCAAATCTATAGAATAATAACTATAACTGAATCAATGAAAGACCACCAAACTAGGGCATTCAACCAGTGTACAGAAGACAATAAACTGTGTAAATACAAAAAAAAAAGAAACAATAATAACAGCACACTAAGCAATAAATACTGAGTACATGAGATGAAGAGACCTTGAAAGTGAACTGGGTTCAGTGGGAACAGTTCAGTGATGGGGTGAGACAAGTTGAGTGAAGTTATCCTCTCTGGCTGAAGAGCCTGATGATTGAGGGTAATAACTGTTCCTGACCCTGGTGGAGTGGGTCCTGAGGCTCCTGTGCCTTCTTCCTGATGGCAGCAGTGAGAAGGGAGCATGTCCTGCATGGTGGGTGTTCATACCACTTTCCTGTGACAGTGTTTCATGTAGATGTGCTCAATGGTTGTGAGGGCTTTAGCCATAGAATAGGATTTAATTTCCTGTTTCCTGTGTCAGCTTTGGTGAGCACCTTCGTTCCATCCACAACAAGCAGAGTTTCCTGGTGGCCACCCATTTAAGTTCTACTTCCCATTTTCCATTCCGCCCTGTGATGCACCATCAGTATCTCTCGGAGACGTGAGGCAAGAGATAGGCTTTTATTAGCTGGAAGAAAGCACTGTCAGCAGCAAGAGACCACCACACAGCATCCTGGAGACTGAGGGAGGAGCAGTGCCTTCAATCGCCTTTATACAGGGGTCTGTGGGAGGAGCCACAGGAGCAGTCAGCAGGGGTCTGTGGGAGGAGCCACAGGAGCTGTCAGCAGGGGTCTGTGGGAGGAGCCACAGGAGCTGTCAGCAGGGGTCTGTGGGAGGAGCCACAGGATCAGTCAGCAGGGGTCTGTGGGAGGAGCCACAGGAGCAGTCAGCAGGGGGTCTGTGGGAGGAGCCACAGGAGCTGTCAGCAGGGGTCTGTGGGAGGAGCCACAGGAGCAGTCAGCAGGGGGTCTGTGGGAGGAGCCACAGGAGCTGTCAGCAGGGGGTCTGTGGGAGGAGCCACAGGAGCTGTCAGCAGGGGGTCTGTGGGAGGAGCCACAGGAGCTGTCAGCAGGGGTCTGTGGGAGGAGCCACAGGAGCAGTCAGCAGGGGTCTGTGGGAGGAGCCACAGGAGCTGTCAGCAGGGGTCTGTGGGAGGAGCCACAGGAGCAGTCAGCAGGGGGTCAGTGGGAGGAGCCACAGGAGCAGTCAGCAGGGGTCTGTGGGAGGAGCCACAGGATCAGTCAGCAGGGGTCTGTGGGAGGAGCCACAGGAGCAGTCAGCAGGGGTCTGTGGGAGGAGCCACAGGATCAGTCAGCAGGGGTCTGTGGGAGGGGCCACAGGAGCAGTCAGCAGGGGGTCTGTGGGAGGAGCCACAGGATCAGTCAGCAGGGGGTCAGTGGGAGGGGCCACAGGAGCAGTCAGCAGGGGGTCTGTGGGAGGAGCCACAGGATCAGTCAGCAGGGGGTCAGTGGGAGGGGCCACAGGAGCAGTCAGCAGGGGGTCTGTGGGAGGAGCCACAGGATCAGTCAGCAGGGGGTCAGTGGGAGGGGCCACAGGAGCAGTCAGCAGGGGGTCTGTGGGAGGAGCCACAGGATCAGTCAGCAGGGGGTCAGTGGGAGGAGCCACAGGAGCAGTCAGCAGGGGTCTGTGGGAGGAGCCACAGGATCAGTCAGCAGGGGTCTGTGGGAGGAGCCACAGGAGCAGTCAGCAGGGGTCTGTGGGAGGAGCCACAGGAGCAGTCAGCAGGGGGTCTGTGGGAGGAGCCACAGGAGCAGTCAGCAGGGGTCTGTGGGAGGAGCCACAGGAGCAGTCAGCAGGGGGTCTGTGGGAGGAGCCACAGGAGGAGTCAGCAGGGGTCTGTGGGAGGAGCCACAGGAGCAGTCAACAGGGGTCTGTGGGAGGAGCCACAGGAGCAGTCAGCAGGGGGTCTGTGGGAGGAGCCACAGGAGCAGTCAACAGGGGTCTGTGGGAGGAGCCACAGGAGCAGTCAGCAGGGGTCTGTGGGAGGAGCCACAGGAGCAGTCAGCAGGGGTCTGTGGGAGGAGCCACAGGAGCAGTCAGCAGGGGGTCTGTGGGAGGAGCCACAGGAGCAGTCAGCAGGGGTCTGTGGAAGGAGCCACAGGAGCTGTCAGCAGGGTCTGTGGGAGGAGCCACGGGAGCAGTCAGCAGGGGTCTGTGGGAGGAGCCACAGGAGGAGTCAGCAGGGTCTGTGGGAGGAGCCACAGGAGCTGTCAGCGGGGGGTCTGTGGGAGGAGCCACAGGAGCAGTCAGCAGGGGTCTGTGGGAGGAGCCACAGGAGCAGTCAGCAGTGGGTCTGTGGGAGGAGCCACAGGAGCAGTCAGCAGGGGGTCTGTGGGAGGAGCCACAGGAGCAGTCAGCAGGGGTCTGTGGGAGGAGCCACAGGAGCAGTCAGCAGGGGTCTGTGGGAGGAGCCACAGGAGCAGTCAGCAGGGGTCTGTGGGAGGAGCCACAGGAGCAGTCAGCAGGGGGTCTGTGGGAGGAGTCAGCAGGGGGTCTGTGGGAGGAGTCACAGAAGCAGTCAGCAGGGGGTCTGTGGGAGGAGCTGCAGGAGCAGTCAGCGGGGGTCTGTGGGAGGAGCCACAGGAGCAGTCAGCAGGGGGTCTGTGGGAGGAGTCAGCAGGGGTCTGTGGGAGGAGCCACAGGAGCAGTTAGCAGGGGGTCTGTGGGAGGAGTCAGCAGGGGTCTGTGGGAGGAGCCACAGGAGCAGTCAGCAGGGGTCTGTGGGAGGAGCCACAGGAGCTGTCAGCAGGGGGTCTGTGGGAGGAGCCACAGGAGCAGTCAGCAGGGGGTCTGTGGGAGGAGCCACAGGAGCAGTCAGCAGGGGGTCTGTGGGAGGAGCCACAGGAGCAGTCAGCAGGGGTCTGTGGAAGGAGCCACAGGAGCTGTCAGCAGGGTCTGTGGGAGGAGCCACAGGAGCAGTTAGCAGGGGGTCTGTGGGAGGAGTCAGCAGGGGGTCTGTGGGAGGAGCCACAGGAGCAGTTAGCAGGGGGTCTGTGGGAGGAGTCAGCAGGGGTCTGTGGGAGGAGCCACAGGAGCAGTCAGCAGGGGTCTGTGGGAGGAGCCACAGGAGCTGTCAGCAGGGGGTCTGTGGGAGGAGCCACGGGAGGAGTCAGCAGGGGGTCTGTGGGAGGAGTCACAGGAGCAGTCACCGGGGGGGTGTGTCCTGTCAGTTCACGGCCTGCTGAACTGCCACAATGAGGCCACTCTCAGAGTGGAGGAGCAACACCTCATATTCCATCAGGGTAGCTTCCAACCTGATTGCATGAACATCAATTTCTCTAACTGCCAGTAATTTCTCCTCTTTCCCCTTCTCTCTTTTTCCATTCCCCATTCTGGCTCCTCTCTCACCCCCTCCCTTCTCCTCACCTGTCCATCACCTCCCCTCCTGCCCTTTCTTCCATGGCCCATTCCCCTCTCTTATCAGATTCCTTCTTCTTTAGCCCTTTACCTCTTTCAACCATCATCTCCCAGTTTCATCTCCCCCTTACCCACCCACCTTCCCCCTCATCTGGTTTCATCTGTCACCTGTCACCTTGTATTTCAAGGCAGGGCGTTCCACACACTCACAACTCTCTGAGTTTAAAAAACCTACCTCTGGCAAACCCTATACTTTCCTCCAAACACATTTAAATAATGCCCCTCATTTTGGCTATTTCCACTCTGGGAGAGTCTGGCTGCCCACTTGATCTATGCCTCATCATCTTGTACTCCTCTATCAAGTCACCTTTCATCCTCCTTCACTCTACAGAGAAAAGCCCGAGTTCCCTCAACCTCAATTCATGCTTTTCTCGCGAATGCTTCTAATCTGATGCTTTGTGCCTGCAATGCTGCTGCGGGTTTACTTCGCACCTCTGCACACGTGTACTTGTGCATATGACAATTAACTTGAGTTTGACTTCAAAGATTAAAGGTTAGTTTTATTTGTCACGTGTACAGCCAGTGAAGAGTGTCATTTATGTCAAATCAGTGAGGATTGTACTGGGGAGCTCTAGGGTTGCTAAGCTTTCAGTGCCAACATAGCATGCCCACGACTCACTGACCCAGACCCGATGTCCCCGGAAAGTGGGAGGAAACCCATGTGGTACAGACTCCTTACAGACAGCGGTGGGAGTCAAACCCCATCGCTGGTGCTTTAAAGTGTTATGCTAACTGCTACGTTACAGCGCCCTATTGACTTTGACTTTGAGAGGTGTTCCTTCCACTGCATGTGCAGTGGCGAGAGGACCCTCTGCTGGGGTTTCACTGAATTTCAGTGCATCCGTCAGCATGTACAGCAGTATTCACTTGCAGAAACTCCTCATGCTTGGAAGTCCAATGTGCTTCAGACAGATCTCTTTCTCAAAATATTTTTTGATTGCATAATTTGCGCAAAGAATGTATGGATTTAGGAAGAGATTCACGTGGAATCTGACAACATTATGAACATTTTAATGTTGCCAGTGTGCTAGGTTAGTGTAGCAGCTAGTGTAAGGCTTCACGGTGCCGGTGATCAGGGTTCAGTTCCCATCGCCGACTGTAAGGAGTTTGCACCTTCTCCCAGTGCCCATGACCATAGGTTCCTCCCCAGATGTATGAATTAGGGTTAGTAAGTTGTGGGCATGTTATGTTGGCACCAGAAGCGTAACGACAATTGCAGACCACGTTGGCCATTGACGCAGAACGACACATTTCGATGTCTATGTGACAATTAAACCTAATCCCTTTGTTTTAGCTTGATCTTCAAACTAAAGTTAAGCAGTTTTTTGAAGGAATTTTGGTCACAGCTTTTGCTAAGCGCTGCAGTGCTTGAGCATTTGACACGACACTGCACTTATTGACTTGTTTACTGAGTCTGGAGACAGAGTTTAAAATTATCCAGCAAGGGGTTGGTGACATCACCGTACACCAAGCAGCACTGTCACGTATCCCTGGAGTAATCAGACCGTACAGCCCACTAGAGCAGAAGATTCAAAATGAGGGCACTGTCTCGGCACAGACAACAGCCTGGGAGATGTAATGGCCATACACAGTGAGGGCTGTTCAACCCCACCCCTCAGGTGAGACAGTACCCGGTGCTGAGGGACCCTCCAATCCTTTCTACCACAAATTCAGCAGGCCCAAATCTGTGAGTTTGTGGTTCCCAAAGCTTCTTTCTCCTGGGACTGTTGTAGACTTGTTGACAGAAACTAATTGTTGTGGATAATTAAAAACTCTATCATCTTTGTATCATGTAACCACGTGGATGAGAGGAGAACATAGAAAATTACAATGTGCCGACCTTTTGACTTACTCTGAGATTAATCTAACCCTTCACTCTTACGTGGCCCTACAGAAATGAGAGTTTCTACAGATGCTGGAAATCTTAACCAACAGCAAGTGAGGAGGAAGAGGGGTGATGGGGGAGGGATGGATGAAATAAGAAGCTTGGAAGTGAGAGGTAGAAGAAGTAAAGGGCTGTAGAAGGAGGAGTTTGATTGGAGACGAGAGTGGACTGTGGGAGAAAGGGAAGGAAGAGGGGCACCAGAGGGAGGTGATGAGCAAGTGAGGAGAGAGGGGGTGAGAGGGGAACCAGAAAGGGGAATGGAAAAAGAGCAAAGTGGGAGGGGGGAGAATTTATCAGAATATGGAGAAATCGGTGTTTGTACCATCAGGTTGGAAGATACCCGGACAGAATATGAGGTGATCCTCCTGCACCTGGAGCTTGGCCTCGCTGTGGCAATACAGGCGGCCATGGACTGACAAGTGAAAATGGGAAGTTAAATTGAAATGGGGGCAGTGGACTGAGCGAAGGTGCTCTTCAAGGCTCAGAATGTGCTGCCTTGGATTAGTGCTGACTGTTGGAGACAGGAGTCTGGAGATTCTGGTTCCACAATAGTCTCAGCTAATCCCCAGGGTGACACTGAAGGAGAGCCGCACGCATTGATTTAGAGATACAGCGGGTAACTCGCCCTTCTGACCCAACGAGGCCTCGCTACCCAATCACACCCAGGTGACCAATTAACTTCCGAACCCAGACATCTTCGGAACGGGACAGGAAACCGGAGCACCCGGAGGAAACCCACGCGGTCATGGGGAGAACGTACAAACTCCCCACAGAGAGTGACAGGAATTAAACTCGGGTCATCGGTGCTGTAAAGTGTTCCGCTAACCACTATGTTACCGTGCCAACCCTAACCAAATTCGAAAACCTTCACCAATCTGCGTGTCATCCTTGCGTAGGAGTCATGCTAATCTTCTCGGTATCACTCCAACTTTAGTACATGTGCTGTCGAAATGGAGGGGCATCTCTGCACGTTTCCGTCTGCCCATTTACGTGAAAGCAGGATGTGCCATGGCATCTGTCTGTCTGATGAAGAGGCGGGGGGGAGCTCCTCGGTGTCCCAGCCAGTATTTATGCCCCATCTAATATCACTGAGAACATATACAGTAACCTGGCCCCCAACACATTGCTGTTATCATGCAAGCTGTGCTTCCCACATTCTAACACTGACTACTACACAGTGATGGCCACGGTTGTGGCTTGTTCTAATGTAACCACTTCCTGCAATTCTACCCGTGCTAGGAAATGTACTCATCAAACTCCTTCACTTAAGCAATGACAAGGATAAGCTCAAAGTTAAAAAAGAACTTATTATCAAAGTTCAGATATGTCACCGTATACAACCCAGAGATTCACTGTCTTGCTCAATAAGCTCACAGAGTAATAACCATAACAGAAGCAACCTTCAACCCTGTACACGCAAATCACTGCCTCTAATCTTTCCAGTCCACATCAAGGAAACAGAGCACAAATTGGGACACAGATTATTCCCAATGCTGCACCTTCTTGGTAAACTACCCTGCCTCACAGAAAGGTATCCAATGTGGGTGCATTATGGGTAACTGGCCCTCCCAGCCCAACGAGCCCACTCCGCGCAATTACACCTATGCGATCAATTACCCACCAACCTGTACGTCTTTGGAAAGTGGGAGGAAACTGGAGCACCTGGAGGAAACTCACACAGTCACAGGGAAAACATACAAACACCTTACAGGCAGCAGCGGGAAGTGAACCCGGGTCGCCGGCTACGTTAACCGCCGCACTGGCGCCACCCCCATCCGGCAGCTTTGTTCAACAAGAATCATTGTCCCTTAAACACGTGACCTCCCGTGGAATTGTTTGTTGCCAGTGTAGGGTCTAATGCACAGGAAAAAGTTCATCTGCAGTGTTTGTGTATGTGTGTTACAGAGAGAGTGAGTGAGTGAGAGAGTGAGAGAGAGTGTGAGAGAGAGTGAGAGAGGAGTGAGAGAGACAGAGTGAGAGAAAGTGAGAAAGAGAGTGAGAGAGCGAGAGTGAGAGAGCAGAGTGAGAGAGAGGGAGAGAGAGTAAAGGATTGAGAGAGGGGGTAGAGGAGGGGAGGGGAGAGGGAGAAGGGAGGGGGAGGGGAAGGGGGAGATGTCTCAGAGAACTTCACTTGTCTTCTCCACACACTTTCTCAGTCCCTTTTACTGGGTGTGCCCCTCCCTCTGCACGCCCCAGTGTGGAGACCGTGTGCTCGGAGACTCTCACTAACCGTGCTGGGTTGGGGTTTGAACAACATCCTGAATTCATGGCTCAGTAACAGCCACCACTGTGTCAGGAAGGGAAAGGGAAGTGTCTGAACTGCAACCATTTCTAACAAATACTGAATTATGGGTGCTACTTACTGTCATTGAGGAAATATTAATGAGTGAGTTGATTAAAAACAATTTATTTATTTCAGCTACAAGATGTTCTAGTTAATTATAGTACTGTGGATTTGTTTCCCTGGTAACCAATTAAAGATTTCCTAAATGTACTTTTATGTACTAGAGTGTATTCTTTTGGCTCCTTATAAGTGAATAATATCAGGAGACGCTATCTTTAGAAATCAGATGATTCCGGTACAATTCCACCATGGATATGCTCTAACTAAAGCTGCTAGGTCCTCTCTCAAGATCTGAAGTCCATCTCAAGTTCTTTTCCACGTGCAGACTATAAATGGATTTAAATGAAATTATTCTGGCGTAATTATTCCTATATTTGTTCAGCGTGTGTTAGATTGTTCCCACCTCGGTACTGATGTGACACGGAAGATCCTGTGTTGTCTGTTAGCCTCTGAGGTAAGCACTCCTGCCAGTGAGGCGGGGCACGGCGGCTGTGGTTGTACCTGGTGCTTTTGGTGCGGCCTGCTCTACCGTGAGACCTGATGTCGACTGGGGGACTGCATCGTCGAGCACCTTTGCTCCACCTGCCACAGAAGGCAGGGATTTCTTGGTGGTCGCCTATTTCAATTCTCCCTCCAATTCCCATTCTGACATGTCCGTCCATGGCCTCCTATACTGCCACGATAGAGACACTGTCAGGGTGGAGGAGCAACACGTCATATTCCGTCTGGGTAGCCTCCAACCTGATGGCATGAGCATTGATTTCTCCAACTTCTGGTAATTTCTCCCGCTCCCCTTCTCTCTTTTTCCATTCCCCATTCTGGCTCCCCTCTTACTCTTCTCACCTATCCATAACCTCCCTCTGGTACCCCTCCTCCTTCCCGTTCTCCCATGGTCCGCTCTCCTCTCTTAACAGAACCCTTCTTCTTCAGCCCTTTACCTCTTGCACCTATCACCTCCCAGCTTCTCACTTCATTTGCCCTCCCACACCCACCCACCTTCCCCCTCACCTGTCACCTGGCAAATTATACTCCTTTCCTACCCCCCCCCCCAACTTCTTATTCGGGCTTCTTCCCCCTTCCTTTCCAGTCCTGATGCAGAGTCTCAGCCGAAACATCGACTGTTTATTCTCCTCTATAGACGCTGCCTGACCTGCTGAGTTTCTGCAGCATTTTGTGTGTGATTATGGTTAATGCTGGAAATTCGAGAGTGTTGGGGTCAGAAGTGAGAGCAGTTGCTGAGGAGAAGGTTTCTTGGGAAGCTGGAAAGTCTGAAGATTATAGGAGCAGAATTAGGCCATCTGACCTATTGAGTCTGCACCGCCATTCAATCATGGCTGATCTTTTTTCCCTTCCTCAGCCCCACTCCCCGGCCTTCTCCCCGTAACCTTTGATGCCGTGTCCAATCAAGAACCTATCAAGCTCTGCCTTAAGTACACTCAACGACCTGGCTTCCTCCATAGCTGCCTGTGGTAATAAAATCCACAAACTCACCACCTCTTGGTAAAGATATTTTTCTGCATCTCTGCTTTAAATGGTTGCCCCTCTATCCTGAGGATGTGTCTTGTTGTCCTAGACTCCCCCACCATGGAACATATTCTTTCCACATCTACTCTGTCTAGGTCTTTCAACATTCCCCCACCCCCCCATCCTTCTAAATTCCAGCGAGTACAGACCCAGGGCTATCAAACATTACTCGTAAGATAACCCTTTCACTCCCAGAATTATCCTCATGAACCTCCTCTGAACTCTCCAATGCCAGCACATCTCTTCTTAGAAGAGGAACCCAAAACTGTTCACAGTATTCAAGGTGAGGCCTCACAAGTACCTTATAAAGCCTCAGCATCACAGCCCTGCTCTTGTATTCTAGAGTTCTTGAAATGAATGCTAACATTGCATTTGCCTTCCTCACCACTGACTACCTGCAAGTTAACCTTTAGGACTCCCAAGTCACTTTGCATCTCAGATTTTTGGATTTTCTCCCCATTTAGAAAATAGTCCGCACGTTTATTTGTACTACCCAAGTGCATGACCATACATTTTCCAATGTTGTATTTCATTTGCCATTTTCTTGCCCATTCTCCTAATCTGTTTGTCCTTCTGCAGCCTACCTGTTTCCTCAGCACTACCTGCCCCTCCACCAATCTTCAGATCATCTGCAAACTTGGCAACAAAGCCATCTATTCCATCATCTAAATCATTGACATACAACATAAAAAGAAGCGGTCCCAACACCAACCCCTGCGGAACACCACTAGTCACTGGCATCCAGTCAGAAAAGGATCCTTTTATTTCCACCCGCTGCCTCCTACCAATCAGCCAATGCTCTAACCATGTCAGTAACTTCCCTGAAATACCATGGGCTCTTAGTAAGTAGCCTCACATGTGGCACATTGTCAAAGGCCTTCTAAAAATCCAAATATACAACATCCACTGCATCCCCTCTATCTATCTATCCTACTTGTAATCTCCTCAAAGAATTCCAACAAGTTCGTCAGGCAAGATTTTCCCTCAAGGAAATCTTTCATTTCCTGTATCACCAAGTATTCCATAACCTCTTCCTTAACAATTGACTCCAACAACTTCCCAACCACTGAGGCTAGACTAACTGGTCTATAATTTCCTTTCTGCTGCCTCCCTCCTTTCTTAAAGAGTGGAGTGGCATTTATAATTTTCCAGTCCTCTGGCAGCATGTCTCAGTCCAATGATTTTTGAAAGATCATTACTAATGCCTCCACAATCCCTACCACTACCTCGCTCAGAACCCTAGGGTGCAGTTCATCAGGTCCGACTAACATATATACCCTTAGGCTTTATCAGCTTTTTGAGCACCTTCTCTCTTGTAACTGCACTCACTTCTCTTCCCTCACTCACACCCTTCAACATCTGGCACACTGTTACCGTCTTCCACAGTGAAGACTGATGCAAAATACTCATTTAGTTCACCTGCCATCTCCTTGTCCCCCGTTATTATTTCTCCAGCCTCATTTTCTCACAATCCTCTATCCATTCTCATCTCTCTTTAATTTTTTTTACATTCTTGTAAAAACCCTTTGCTATCCGCTTTAATATTGTTTGCTAGCTTGATTTCAAATTTCACCTTTTCCCTCCTAATGATTCTTCTAGTTGCCCTACTGTAGGCTTTTAAAAGCTTCCCAATCCTCTATCTTCCTGCTACTTTTTGCTTTGTTGTATTCACTCCCTTTTGCTTTTACATTAGCTTTGACTTCCCTTGTCAGCCATGGATGTCTATTTTGCCATTTGAGTATTTAGCTACTGAAGGTAGATAAGTCACCTGGACCAGATGGACTACACCCCAGGGTTCTTAAAGAAGTGGCTGAAGAGATTGTGGAAGCATTATCTATGATCTTTCAAGAATCACTAGATTCTGGAATGGTTCTGGAAGACTGGAAAATTGCAAATGTCACTCCACTCTTCAAGAAGGGAGAGAGGCAGAAGAAAGGAAATTACAGACCAGTTAGTCTGACCTCAGTGGTGGGAAAGACATTGGAGTCTAATTATTAAAGACAAGGTTTCAGGGTACTTGAAGGGACATGATAAAATAGCTAACATGGTTTCATTAAGGGAAAACTTGCCTGACAAATCTTTGAGGAAATAAAGATAGGCAAGATAGAAAAGGTGGATGTTATTCACTTGAAGTTTCAGAAGGCCTTTTTCAAGGTGCCACACACAAGCCTGCTTAACAAGATGGTATTATGGGAAAGTTACTTAGAGCATGGATAGTAGACTGGCTGATTGGCAGGAGGCAAAGAGTGAGAATAAAGTAAGGTTTTTCTGGTTGGCTGCCGGTGACAAGTGGTGTTCCGTAGGGGTTGGAGTTGGGACCGCTTCTTTTCACATTACATATCATTGATTTGGGCGAAGGAATTGATGGCTTTGTGGGTAAGTTTGCGGACAGTGCAAAGATAGGTGGAGGGGCAGGTAGTGTTGAGGGAGTAGGGAGACTGCAGCAGGACTAAGACAGATTGGAAGAATGGATAAAGAAGTGGCAGATGGAATGCAGTGTGGGGAGTGTTCGGTCGTGCACTTTGGTAGTAAAATAACTATTTTCTAAATGGGAAGAAAATTCATAAATCTGAGGTGCAGAGGGACTTGGGAGTACTTGCGCAGGATTCCCTAAAGGTTAATTTACAGGTTGAATTGGTGGTAAGGAAGGCAAATGCAATGTTAGCATTCATTTCGAGACGTAAAGCAAGGATGTAATGTTGAGGCTTTATAAGGCATGGGTCAGACCACACTTGAAGTACTGTGAGCAGTTTTGGGTCTCTTATCTAGGAAAAGATGTGCTGGCATTGGAGAGGGTCCCGAGGAGGTTTACGAGAATTATTCCAGGAATGAAAGGGTTAACAGGTGCCAAGTTTAGAAGAATGGGGGGGGGGGGGATCTCTCTGAAACCTATTGAACATTGAAAGGTCTGCATAGAGTGGACATGGGGAAGACGTTTCCTGTAGTGGGGAGTCCATGTTACATACTTATAATTGTTGATGTGGAAATAGTGAAGGCAGACTTTTCTGATACATGACTTTTGCTGCAAATTTTTATTTCCTGAAATTGTAATTACCTGCTTTTTATGCCCTCATATTACATTGCTGTTAGGAATTTCAGGCACACAATGATTACAAAAATTAACATTCTTAAAGAGTATAGGCCACATTGTTGCCAAGAATTGTATCTTTACAACTTCACAACGAAACAGCCTCATAATCGAGGGACGCCCATTTAGAACAGAGATGAGGAGAAATTCCTTTAGCCAGAGGGTGGTGAATTGGTGGAATTTGTTGCCGCAGGTGACTGTGGAGGCCAAGTCTTTGGATATATTTAAGGTTGACAGGTTCTTAATTAGTAAAGGCGTCAAAGTTTACTGGAGACGGCAGGAGAACGGTGTTGAGAGGGATAACAAATCAGTTATGATGGAATGAAGGAGCAGACTCGATGGGCTGAATGGCCTAATTCTGCCCCTATGTTTTATGGTCTTATGGGAAATCAGGTTCTGGAGCTGGGTCTGAGAAGTTAATCAGCTCTGGATGGGGTGCCAGGGACTTCCAGCTAAGCTGCTCCAAGAGTTCTTTTTCACTGTTTTGATCCTCCCGAACAATCTCAGAGAGAATGGGAGTTCTCCCTGGTACCTGCCCAAAGTTTAGAAACATAGAAAATAGGTGCAGGAGTAGGCCATTCGGCCCTTTGAGACTGCACCGCCATTCAGTATGATCATGGCTGATCATCCAACTCAGAACCCTGTACCTGCTTTCTCTCCATACCCCCCGATCCCTTTAGCCACAAGGGCCATATCTAACTTCCTCTTAAATATAGCCAATGAACCGGCCTCAACTGTTTCCTATGGCAGAGAATTCCACAGATTCACCACTCTCTGTGTGAAGAAGTTTTTCCTCATCTCGGTCCTAAAAGGCTTCCCCTTTATCCTTAAACTGTGACCCCTCGTTCTGGACTTCCCCAACATCGGAAACAATCTTCCTGCATCTAGCCTGTCCAATCCCTTTAGAATCTTAGTTTCAATAAGATCCCCCCTCAATCTTCTAAATTCCAGTGAGTATAAGCCTAGTCGATCCAGTCTTTCTTCATATGAAAGTCCTGCCATCCCAGGAATCAATCTGGTGAACCTTCTTTGTACTCCCTCTATGGCAAGAATGTCTTTCCTTGTTTACACCTCATACATCACTTGGGAAAGTGAGTTCAAGAGCTGCGTGGAAAGTCGCAACTCTATAAGACTCTGGTTAGACCACACTTGGAGTATTGTGCTCAGTTCTGGTCTCCTCATTATAGGAAGAACGTGAAACCTTTAGAGAGGGTGCAGAGGAGATTTACCAGGATGCTGCCTGGATTAGACAGCATGTCTTATGAGGAAAGGTTGAATGAGCTAGGACTTTTCTCTTCGGAGTGAATGAGGACAAGGGGTGACTTGTTAGAGATGTACAGGATGAAAGAAGGCATAGACAGAGTGGGCAGTCAGAGACTTTCCCCAGGGTGGAAATGGCTAATGTGAGGAGACACAATTTTAAGGTGATTGGATAAAAGTATAGGGGGATTTAGAGTTTAGCTTTCTTTACGAGAAAAAGTACACTGCCAAGAGTGATGGTAGAGGCAGGCACATTAAGGACATTTTTAGGAGACTCTGATATAGACACGTGAATGATAGAAAAATGGAGGGTTATATGGGAGGAAAGGGTTAATTTGATCTTGGAGTAGGTTAAAAGGTCAGCATAACATCATGGTTGTCCTGTTCTATGTTGTATTAATCTCAGACTTAGAAATGTCCTCCTTTTGATTAAAAAGAGACACTTTATATGGCACCTGACACACCATTTCGGGGTACTCCACTAAGCTTTTGAAGAACATTATAAACGCAGTCACTGTGATGTAGGAGTGGGTTTCAGGAGAGAACATTCCGGATACACCTACTACCAACTGTGAGACTGCACTTGCCATAACCGTTGATATCTGGCAGAGGATGCTGTGTATCTTGCTGGGGTCTATATAAAGATCGGGAGAGGGAGGGCGGGGAAACGAGGGCTGCAGGAATCCTGAGCTCTGTAATTACTGCAGATATGAACTGACAGTTACACAAAATGTTCACTCTATGTGTTTTTAAAAGCTCCATCATACAAAGCTAATTCTTCATAAATCGGATAAAGCATTGCTCAGTGGTGAGTGGCTGTTTCTCAGACGGAGCGAAGTTTGTCCTGATGTTCCTGGGTGCTCGGAATGAGGACCACGTATAAAGCTGGGATATGTTTGTCACCTGGTTTGGCAGAGACGGCAAGCCTTAAGTGCTTGCAGGAAGCCAAACGAAGGAATTGCACGAAGACAGGAACAAACTTCAGGGGGTCAGAGACAGACAGGAGAAGGTTGATAGAAATGCGAAATGACAGAAGGTCGTACTTATTTATTTATTTAGAGATAGCTGTCGGTCCTCCAAGCCGCACCACCAGCAACCCACTAATTTAAAGTTAACCTAATCACAGGACAATTTACAATGATCGTCTTTGGGCTATGAGAGGAAACTGGAGCACCCGGAGGAAACCCATATGTTCACATTCTTACAGAGGACACTGGAATTGAACTCTGAACTCCGACTCCCGAAGCTGGAAGAGGCTTGTGCGAACCACTACACTACCACAGGATACAGGAGTGGAGAGACCAGACGGTGTGTCTACATACTGTGTGAAAGGCTGATTGAGGAGGCTACTTAACCACATCCGTAAGACACAGGAGCAGAATTAGGCCATTTGGCCCATCAGGTCTGCTCTGCCGTTCCATCATGGCTGATTTATTATTCCTGTCAAATCCCATTCTCCTGCCTTCTCCCTGTAACCTTTGACACCCTTACTATTCAAGAATCTCTCAACCCCTGTTTTAAATATACCCAATGACTTGGCCTCCGCAGCCATCTGTGGCAATGAATTTCACAGATTCACCACCCGCTAGCAAAAAAAATTCCTCCTCATTACTGGTTGAAAGGGACATTCTTCTATTCTGAGACCATGCCCTCTGGTCCTAGACTCTCTCACTAATGAAAACAACTTCTCCATGTGCACTCCATGCGCCTTTCAATATTCGATAGGTTTCAATGAGATCTGCACCCCCACCCCCGCCACCATTCTCCTAAACTCCAGTGAGTACAAGCCCAGTATTAATTCCTTAAGGTTGTTATAGCCGGGGATGGTAATAGGGAGAAGCTCCCACTACTTATTAAATACTTCCAATGACGTGCACCTCAATAGCCTCTGACAACCAAATCCAGCTCCTGGCCTTCACGTGTAGACTAGCTACTAAGCCTGGTGGTACTGGCAGAGAAGGGGCAGAGGTGGGTTACCAGTGCCTCAGAACCAGTTGCTTTGGGATGATGAGGCCTGTCAACCATGGTTGGCGGTTCATCTAGGAGAAGCAAAACTCTGATCTCAAACCCCACTGTTGGGGAAGGCTTCAGGAGTAAATCCCAAGGGGAAAAACCGGAGCTGGAATCCCCAAGTTCAGCGCTGAATGGCAGCTCCTGCGACGCTGCTGGTACTGAACTGTATCGGTCTTTGCTGTTCATTTGGGTTCATCAGATACGTGGAGAGGGGGAGTCTGCTACATGGGCTACAGCTTGCTCTCCATATTGTACTGCCCTGGCTTGTGTATCTAGACAGCTAGGATGCAATATCTCACTCACTCACAGGCCCAGAGCCATCAAACGCTTCTCATACTGGACTCTCCGACGGTGGTGTCTGTAAAGAGGATGCTGTCCAAGTTGCATGCCATCTTGGACAATGTCTCCCATCCACTCCATAATGTACTGGTTAGGCACAGGAGTACATTCAGCCAGAGACTCATTCCACCGAGATGTAACACTGAGCGACATAGGAAGTCATTCCTGCCTGTGGCCATCAAACTTTACAACTCCTCCCTCGGAGTGTCAGACACCCTGAGCCAATAGGCTGGTCCTGGACTTATTTCCACTTGGCATGATTAACTTATTATTATTTAATTATTTATGGTTTTATATTGCTATATTTCTACACTATTCTTGGTTGGCGCGGCTGTAACAAAACCCAATTTCCCTCGGGATCAATAAAGTATGTCTGTCTGTCTGTATACATTAACCCCTTCATTCCCAGGATAATTCTCATAAACCTTCTCTACACCATCTCCAATAGCAATAGGTTACAGGAAGAAGGCAGGAGAATGGGATTTGGGAGGGATAATAAATTAGCTGGGTGATGGGGTGGGGATATGTCTCTACCAAAGGAGGTGTAAGGCACTCCTTCCCTCCGCTAGCCTTCAGGTCACCCTTGGTCAAGGTGTAGCACCTGATCAGGGTCATGTGAAGCCATGGGAGCAGGTGGTGGATGGTCGTATGAACAGCCGGTGCAGATCACAAGTCCTGGTTATGTGACCACTGACACCAGGCAGACAATTTCTGAAGAGTATTGAGAACAGCTGGGGTTACCCGTCTTGTAAAAACGTTGCCCAGAAGGCGGCAATGGCAAATCAGTTCTGTAGAAAATTTGCCAAGAACAGTCATGGTCATGGATAGAGAGAGCGAACCCATAAATAGCCTACGTCATATGGCACAGGACACAATGATGATGATGAATATATCTGTCATGATGGAATGGCAAATCATAAACACAGCAGATTCTGCAGATGCTGGATACCCAGAGCAACACACACAAAATGCTGGAAGAACTCAGCAGGTCAGGCAGCATCTATGAAAAAGAAAAAAAAAGTTGACATTTTAGGCTGAGTCTCTTCATCTGATGAATGGTCTTGGCCCGAAACATCGACTCTTCATTCCTTTTCATAGGTGCTGCCTGCAGAATTGTGTGTGGGCTGATGTAATGCAGAGCAGACGCAATGACCAGATGGTCTAATCCTGCTCCTGTTCTTATGGTCTGAGGCAGGGGCTCCCAACCTGGGGTCCATGGACCCCTCAGTTAATGGTAAGACTCTATGGCATAGGAAAGGTTGGAAACCCCTGTTCCTCTCCACCTTGAGCCTGTTGCTCATCCTGCACTGTAACTGTCACCTGGTAACCTGCCCTTCAGACGCCAAGGCCTTGGCTTTATTGACTTAGAGACGCAGCACAGAATGGACCCTTCCGGCCCTTCAAACCCCCCCCCCACCCCCCCAGCAACCCCTGACTCACACTAACCTAATCACAGGACAATTTACAATGGCCAATTAACCTAGTAACTGGCACGTATTTAGACTGCGGGAGGAAGCTGTAGAACCAGGAAAGAACCCACGCATTCCACGGGGAGGGAGACTCCTGACAGAGAACACCGGAAATGAACTCTGAACTCCGACGCCCTACGCTGTAATAGCGTCTTGCTAACGGTAACGCCAACGTGGTGCCGAATGTCTCTCCCTGTTCCCACTGGAACACTCTACTGAAGAACAGGAGGATAAGCACACAGCCTCGTGGTGCTCCTGTACTGGTGGAGGCTGTGGAGGAGACATTGCCAATCTGAACTGACTGGCAAGTGGTGGAACTGAGGAGGCAACTGCGCAAGGAGATATTGAGGCCACGGTCTTGCAGCTTGTAGATTAGTTTTGAGGGGACGAGGGTGTCCTCAGTCATCTGTCACTCCATGCCATGGGACACTGACCCCGCTCTGTCAAGGACGGTGTGGTAGCTGCCCGTGCATCAGCCTCCCCACATTAAACAAAGTCACTCTCAAGTGTTCTCCATTGAGGGAATCCACCCAGTTCTGTGGATCCCAGATCGGCCTCCACAGCCAGCTGAGGACCCACCAGTAGACAACCCCTCACGAGAACATCATACTCATCTCGAGTGTTTGCGCTACGAGGATATTAGGCCACTTTGAGATCAGGCTACAAGACTGCAAAAATATTTTGTTTTGAGAAACAGCAGTAACAGGCTCCACCAGCCCAAAGAGCCCTCTCTGCCCAATTACATGCACCCAACGGGTCCTATCAACTGACTGAAAGACACTGTTATCACCAGTGGATAATTTACCAGTTGTTGGGCTGTTCCAGATCAGAACTTAACCCTTCCATTTTGCAGATGGAGTGGCACTGGGGAACAAGTTCATCTTCCTCTCAAGCAACACCATTAAACTCTGAGGTTATTTATGGTTTATTACTTTCAGTCATCATTTATGTCAAAACAATCTCTTCCAGTGTTTGCTGTGACTTTTCTTTATATTGCAAACTTTATTTTATTTGCTTATTTAGAGATTCAGCACAGTAACAGACTCTTCAGTCTCGTCAAGGCTATGCCGCCCAATTACACCCAAACAGGAGACTGGCACTGTTATCGCCCACTGGATAATGTGATCAGAGATCAGGGACCAGGGATACAAGCCCAATCCATGCTGGATTCACTGACTTCATTTTAAAACCACTTGTTGGGTGTGTTCATGACAGATTTAAGGGTTTTTTGAGTTTTATTACATCGAAGCATACAGTGAAGTGGAAGGGAGTCCTCTTCCTCCTTTGCTTTCCAGTCCTGATGGAGGGTCTTGGCCCGAAACGTCAACTGTTTGTTAATTTCCACAGCTGCTGCCTGACCTGCTGAGTTCCTCCAGCGGTTTGTGTGCGTAACAGTGAAATGCATCATTTGCATCAACAACCAATACAATGCCGCCATACTTCCAGTGCCAACATATCATGCCCTCAACTCACAAGTCCTAACCCGTACGTCTCTGGACTGTGGGAGGAAACTGCAGCACCCGGAGGAAATCCATGTGGTCACGGGGAGAACGTACAAACTCATTACAGACAGGGAGGAGGTATAGAAGCCTGAAGACACCCACTCAGCTTTCAGGAAAAGCATCTTCTCCATCATCAGATTTCTGAATGAACAATGAACCCATGAACACTACCTCTATTTTTACCCTCCCTTCTTACATTACTTATTTAATATAATTTTCTTTTTTATATGTATTTTGTTGTAATTCAAAGTTTTTATTATTACTTATTTCCACGTACTGCTGCAACAAAACAACATGGTAGCATAGTGGTTAGCACAACACTTTACGATACAGGAGACGCAGGTTTAATTCCTGCCGCTGCCTGTAAGGAGTTTGTACATTCTCTCCGTGACTGCGTGGGTTTCCTCTGGATGCTCCGGTTTCCTCCCACGGTCCAAAGCCGTACCGGTTGGCAGGTTAATTGCCATTATAAAATGTCCCATGATTAGGCTCAGGTTTGCTGGATGGCTTGGATCAAAGGGCAGGAAAGACCTCTTCCGTCCTCATCTCGATTAAAAATAAAATTTCACAACTCGCCAGTGATTCTGATTCGGGGTTCTACAGAGTCTATTGGGTGCGTTGTCAAACATTCCGTCACCCTGAATAATGAAGGAATGACCCAGGTTCCTCCACGACAGGATTCACCTGATCTCTGGAGGTGATGGAGTCCCATCAGGAGTCTTTGGACCTTCTCGATCTGCAGGGGGAAGAAGTGATGTTGCTGTGATCTTACTGAGCTGCTACAGAAAATAGAACCAGGCGATTCTAGATTCAGCGAGGCTGTTGCTGTGCAGAGCCTCTATCCGTGCTTCACCATGGTAACGGGAATGACATGAATTTCACTGTACTGGATGTAATTAAAATAAACTATCCAGATTAACACTCTTGCCGCGGAGCCCTGGTTAATATCGATCTGCTGGCGCAGCAGTTACAAAATTCAAGTGACTGTGGGGGCAGGAATTTGAAAGTTTGGAGGATTAGTTAATGGTTTTTTGATGTCTGGTCTTCAGATTTGGTTATCACACGCACATCAAAACGTACAGTGAGGTGTGTCATTTGCGCTAACAAGTCACATCCGAGGGGCCAATGGCCCGGGTTCCGCCCGCCTGCAAGAAACTCCGAGCCTGGAACACACCAGCAGCTCAAACCCTCGACCTCACTGATCAGCCCGACATCTGATCTCCAAAAGCGGAACGCAGGCTTAGACTCTGGGCTGACTTCTAATTCCCCCATGTCCCTAAACTCTAACCTGGCCCCCAACTTCCCTCACTGCCCCAAAATCATCCCTGCAAACCTTAACGAAAACACACCTGGGCAGCGACCTCATTGGAGACCACAACTCAGTGCCATCTCAAATAGAAAAGTTCAGACACGTAGAACAGCAAAGGAGGCTCTTCATGACTGTAGAGGCTCGCTGACATTAGCCCCAGGGGCCTGGTCTTGCCCTCACAGTCCAACATCCTCCTGAGAGTCTTGTGTAATCAGATGTCTATTCTGCAGTGGCACTGCAGAACCTTTTCGTAATGTTTCCCATCCCTGCACACAGGCAGCAGCATCGACTGCAACACCCAGGGCCCAGGCTGGTCCGAGCTTGCCAGTGGAAAATGATCCAGAAGCTTAAGGATCTTCTGGACTGAACCAGCCAGATCCCATTGGAATAGCGGCTTGGCAGGTGGCAGCTCTGTTGTCTGAAACATAAATATCCTTCTTGAATCAGACAGGGAAAAGGTCCATGTTTACCCCCACTGGTATTAGCTTCTTGGTTTAGTTTTATTTAATTACAGATAGGTAGGTCCCCCTGTTACCACAGAGGAATTTGATCTCCCATCTTTGGATCAACATTCCAGAACCAGAGTGTTGTCCTGAGAAACCTGTCACCTCCAAGCTCCCACTGAAACCCAAGGAAGTAGAATCAGATTTAATGTCACTGGCGTCTGTTGTGAAATATTTTGTTTTGTACAGTGCTATATAATATTAAAAACCATAAATTACAGTAAGTATATATAAAAAAGAGAGAGAAAACAGTGAGGTAGTGTTCATGGGTTCATTGTCCATTCAGGAATTTGACAGTGGAGGGGAAGTTGAGT
Organism: Hemitrygon akajei; assembly: GCF_048418815.1. Classification (NCBI taxonomy): domain Eukaryota; kingdom Metazoa; phylum Chordata; class Chondrichthyes; order Myliobatiformes; family Dasyatidae; genus Hemitrygon; species Hemitrygon akajei. The sequence goes on from NC_133153.1 coordinate 41,776,433, forward strand.
GTGTGTCTTCAGACTACAGGTAACAATGAGAAGACCGTCCAACGAGAGGGCAGAATTTTAAGATGATTGGAGAAGAGTATGGGGGGATTGTTCAAGGTAGTATTTTTACAGAGTGGTGGGTGCATAGAACACTCCGCTGGGGTGGTGGTAGAAGCTGGTCCATTAGGGACATTTAAGAAATGCTTCAATAGGTACATGGGTGAAAGAAAAATGAAGCTCTATGTGGGAGGAAAGGGGCAGATTATCTTGGAGTAGGTTAAAAAGTTGGCACACCAAGGGCCTGTACTGCACTGTAACATTGGCTGTTTCATTCCTGGTCTCCAAGCTGATAAAATATCCACTGACTGACAGTGGGGCTTTTCCCACACTTAGTAATAATAAGCTGAAACATAATTTACGATAGTAATAGCAAATGTCTGTTTACAGAGTAATCAGATTTTGAACATTATACAGTGATGATAAACGTATAAGGATTGGTGCGCTTATCACTGGATGAATTTTGTCATCTTGTTGCTGACTGCTTACAATGAGATTCAGTCATAACAAGAAAAACAAACTCGTCAGATGCGATAATTTCAGGGAGACAACAGTCTGTTCCAAGCATTAAACTGCTGGTATCAGAAAGTCACTTTATTCCGGTAAGGATTAAGACACTGAATATATTACAGTACCTGATAACACAACAAGAAACTAGACATTGCTTTACTGTTCAATGGTACCTGCTCTACCACAGGCTGTCATAAAGTACTTCACTATGATGTGATTGTAATGTTTGAAACGCAGGAGCCAATACGTGCACAGAAAGCTCCCACTACTTGGCAAACCTTCCCTGGTCTTCAACGTACTTGAGAAGGCAGATGGGGTTTCCAGTTCAGCTCAAAACAGCATCTCTACACGATGCTGGAGGAGGCACGTGTGTGAATGCAAATCCTTCGGTTTTGTTCTGTCAGGCATTGAGCTATAGAGTTATAGAGAACTACAGCAACAAAACAGGCCTTTTAGCCCATCTAGTTCATACCAAACTGCTAGTCTGCCATTGATCTGCACCTAGATCATAGCCCTCTTACCCCTCCCATGCATATACTTATCCAAAGTTCTCCTAAATGTTAAAATCGAACCTGCATCTACAACTTCCACTGGCAGCTCGTTCCACCCTCTGAGTGAAGGAGTTTCCCCTCAGATTCCTTTTGAATGTTTCGCTTTTCACCATAAGCCTCTAGTTCTCATCTCACTCAACTTGAGGGGAAAAAGCCTGCTTGCACTTACCCTATATATACCCCTCATAATTGTGTATAAATCTCCCCCCCATTCTCTTACACTCCAGGAAATAAAGTCCTAACCTATTCAACCTTTCCCTTTAACACAGTCCCAGCAACACCCTTGCAAGTTCTCTCTGTATGGCCCCAAACTGACGGGACTGAGTGGATCACGGCCAAAACACAACTTAAATTTTAAAGTAATACGTTGGGACTTTATTTTTAGATATTATTTTGATTTATGATTAGTTTTTCTAAATGGTAAAATCCCCAATGGCTTGGGAAGAATGGACAAAGAATTGAACATGGGAAAGGAACAATGTTGTGTGGATCTAATTAAAAAGGTAATCAAATGCCTGACTAAAGTAATCCGTTGCCCTACACAGTCCATCTCCCTCCATTCTCTGCACATTCATATGCCTAAGAGCCTATCATATTTGCCCCAACCATCACCCCTAGCAGAGCATTCCAGGTACTCACCACTCTCTGTGTCTGACACATCCCCTTTGAGCTTAACACACCCCCTCACCCCTGCCTCCCACCCTGAATTCAGGCCCCCGACCGATGAAATGTCTGGCATCTCTCTGCGGGCAAGCAGGCACAGTGACACCAAGAGCTGTTTCCACAGAGGGCTCCCATTATAACTGTGCCCAGAAACATGATTTTTTAAATATATTAACCAAAATAAACCTTATTCATAATAAAAAAAGATTTGCAAGAATAGACAGTGCAATGCCTTTACATTCCTACTTTGCAGATATGGTAGGAAAGCATTTTGCCATCTGTAAGTCTGTTAGTAAACCCTCTTCCTTATCTGTTGCACTTTCAGCCTGAAGGGCTTAAGTCACACCAATAGTGAAGGTATTACACATGATTGACAAGGTATAAGGTGCCAATTTAGTTGCTAATAAGGTTGGACCAGGCTGAGCTCCAATGTCACATCCAATGCCATGCACTGTCAACAACAACAGCAACTTGCATTTATTTTAAACACAAGAGATTCTGCAGCTACTGGAAATCCGAGCAACACACACAGACTGCTGGAGGAGCTCAGCAGGTCAGGTAGCATCTATGGAAAGGAATAAACAGATGACGTTTCGAGCCAAGAGCTTTAACCATAGAACCATAGAACACTACAGCACAGTACAGGCCCTTCAGCCCTCCATGTTGTGTCGACCCATATAATCCTTAAAAAAAGTACTAAACCCACACCACCCCATAACCCTCTATTTTTCTTTCATCCATGTGCCTGTCCAAGAGGCTCTTAAATACCCCTAATTATTTAGCTTCCACCACCATCCCTGGCAAGTTATTCCAGGCACTCACAACCTTCCGTGTAAAAAACTTACCCCTGATGTCTCCCCTAAACTTCCCTCCCTTAATTTTGTACATATGCCCTCTTGTGTTTGCTATTGGTGCCCTGGGAAACAGGTACTGACTATCCATCCTATCTATGCCTCTCATAATCTTGTAGACCTCTATCAAGTCCCCTCTCATTCTTCTACGCTCCAAAGAGAAAAGTCCCAGCTCTGCTAACCTTGCTTCATATGACTTGTTCTCCAATCCAGGCAACATCCTGGTAAATCTCCTCTGCACCCTCTCCATAGCTTCCACATCCTCCCTATAATGAGGTGACCAGAATTGAACACAGTACTCTAAGTGTGGTCTCACCAGAGATTCGTAGAGTTGGAACGTGACCTCTCTACTCTCTACAGGACTTATTTTGCGAAACCAGGGGACGTGAGAAGAGTGATTATCAAGCAAATGCAAACTTTGGTGAAGAGGCAGAGAACATGACAACACAGTCCACAATGTTGTGCTCACTTGTTAACCTACTCTAAGATCAATCTAACCCTTCCCTCCTACATTGATCACCATTTTTCTATCATTCATCTGCTTATCTTAAAGTCTCTTAAACGTTCCTAATGTATCTGACTCTACCACCACCCCGGTACGGTTTTCCATGCACCCACCAATCTCTCTGAAAAACCTGCCTCTGACCTCCCTCCAATCACCTTCAACTTATGCCCTCTTGTATTAGCCATTTCCACCGGGAAAAGTCTCTGGTTGTCCTCTTGATCTGTGCCTCGTATCTTATACACCTCCGTCAAGTCAGCTCTCAAAGAGAAAAACCTGAGCTTGCCCAACCATCCTCATAAGACAAACTCTCTAATCCAGACAGCATCCCGGTAAATCTCCTCTGCTCCCTCTATACTGACGTGACCAGAACTGAACACACTATTCCAAGTGTGGTTTAACCAGAGTTTTACAGAGCTGCAACATTACCTCACAGTTCTTGAAATTAATCCCCCGACTAATGAAGACCAACACACCATAAGCTTTCTTGACTACCCTATCAACTTGCACGGCAACTTTGAGGGACATATGGACATGAACCCCAAGGTTCCTCTGTTTCTCCACTCTGCCATTAACCCTTTACACTGCCTTCGTTCAACCTTCCAAAGTGAATCACGGGGAAAACGTACCGACACCTTACAGATAACGGTGGGAACCACTTTGTGACCATTCTGCCCAAATCATCCTCATGTAGGACACATAGAGCCTATTTCTACACACCAAATTCCCAAGAGAGCCAGTAATAGATACTACCGACAGACATTGCTGATTGCACAGTGACCTCCTCCTTTATACAAGACCACACGAGGCCAGTAGCATAAATATTTGTGGATAGTTGGACAAGGCTTTGCACTCACACGTGTAGTCCACTGCTTCATCCGGAAGAGCTAATGCATCTAGATGCCAACAAGGATGAGCTCCAATCATTCTGATTTGGATTCAGATTCACCCTCCCACCCACTCACACAGGCCTCCAACCTTCAGGAACCTTCCCAAAGTCATGTCTCAAACTTCTCCATCTTCTTGCCGTTTATTGGCGGTTAGCAGTCCAATTCACGCGGGGCATTACTGCCACCCACTGAACTGAAGGGTGAGGAGGATTCAGGGGAGTGGACCTAACACCTACCACCACCCACAAGGAGAAATAATACTAATTATACAGATAATAATAATAATAACTGAACATATAAACACTCAACGCCATTGACTTAAATTGTATTAAACAATTTAGGAGCAGCTTCTTCCCCCCTGCCATTAGATTTCTGAATGGACAATGAACCCACGAACACTACCTCTGTATTTTATTTTCTCTTTTTGCATTACTTTCTCTACTTCTTACGGTAATTTACAGTTTCTTATGTATTGTAATATACTGCTGCCACAAAGACAACAAATTTCATGACATATACCAGTGATACTACACCTGATTCTGACAATCCAACAAGTTTCAAGGATTTAGATACTTGTCTATACTTTTCTCGTGTGTCTTACCCATACTCCACCAAACTATCCGAAGTAACAATATTGTTTTCCTGGGTCTGCTTTCTCTTCGACTCGTATGCCCTACGTTTCAATAACATATGCAAAACTCTCTCTGGAAGTTGACACTGTCTACATTCACCTGAAGTATGTTTACCAAGTCTAAGTTTTAAATGTGTCATTTAAACCAATATGGCATGATTAAGCCAAGTATTTATAACTTCCTTCCTTCTGGGCCCGCTTCTCCTCCAAAGTGAAGTAACCATTTTCTACATTCCACATAAATATCTCCCCTTCAATCGTGTCCCACAGTACCTGCCAGATGGAGAGAATGTCATCCTTAATTCAAACCTTTGCAGTGCCTTTACCTCATAGAAAAGTCATGTCTCAGTCAATGAAGGCTGGTCAGGTGACCCAGACACCATGACTCTGATTGGATATTTTCCAAGAATTATCCTCAATTATCCCCTAGCCTTTTGCCATTTGCCAGCTAACACTCCTTCTGTGTCACCCTGCCCTCCTGCAGCTGATTAGAAAGTGACAAATCTACATAAAATGATTGGCTGCTGCCTCACCCCCAGTCAAACAGCCATTGACCCTGATTCCAAAGGCAACACGAGCGAATCTGCAGATGCTGGAAATAAATAAAAACACAAAATGCTGGCAGAACTCAGCAGGCCAGACAGCACCTATGGGAGGAGGTAGTGAGGACGTTTCAGACCGAAACCCCTGAAACGTCGTCACTACCTCCTCCCATAGATGCTGTCTGGCCTGCTGAGTTCTGCCAGCATTTTGTGTTTTTATTGACCCTGGATCCTATGGTTTTGTAACCATAGTGCTCAATCAGAAATGAAGATCTTCACTGCTCTTAAAACCCAGAGCAACATAGAAAGTGCTAGAGGAACTAAACAGCATCTATGGAGAGGAATAAATGGTTGAAGTTTTGGGCCAAGGCCCATCATCAGTTCTTTTCCAGCATTAGAATCATAGTTATAAAGCCCTTGGCTCAGCTAATCCATGCCATTTAAACCACCTAATCCCATCTACCTGCTCCCGGACCACAGCCCTCCATAATCCTCCCATTAACGTACTTATCCAAACTTCTCTTAATCATTGAAATTGAAATCGCATGCACTACTTTCATTGATAGCTCGTTCCTTACTTTCACCACCCTTTGAGTGAAGAAATTTCCCCTTATGTTCCCCTTAAACATTTCACCTTTCACCCTTAATCTATGATCTCTGGTTATAGTCCCACCCAAACTCAGTGGGAAAAGTCTGCTTGCATTTGCCCTATCTATACCTCTCAGTATTTTGCATACCTCTATCAAATCTCCCCTCATTCTCCTACACTCTAGGGAATAAAGCACAATCTTTCAAGTAACTCAAGTACCCCAGCCCCAGCAAAATCTTCGTAATTTTCTAGGCACTCTTTCAATGTTATTTACATCTTTCCTGTAGGTAGGTGACCAAAACTGCACACAACACTCCAAACTGTGTGTGTACGTAGTGTGATGACGTGTGCAATCCAAGTACTTTTACAAATTACTCATAATGAACTATTGAAACAAAAGAATGTTTAATCAAACAATATATTTACAGGATTACTCAAATATAATTGAAACATTAAATACACAGCAGTTATGGATTGTGTTCAGTGAGCAGGTGGGGCGGGTGGGAGCTAAACAGCTTGGCGGAGAGTGGGATTGAAGGGAACACTATCTAGGGACACAAGCTGAGCCCTCACAGATCAGATCTCAGGTTCAAATTTATTTCAAAAGTTCAATTTATTGTAAAAGTTCGCACATACAGCACAAACCCGATACTTGTCTTCTCCAGATAGAAAAGAAGTACAGAAAGACACATAGGTGTTGACGAAAGAAAAGACATCACCTCACAACCCCCCTCCCCCACAACACCAGCAGGAAAAAAAAACAAAGCAAAACTCACAGCCCCCAAAATCCCCCCCTCCCCACAGCAAAAACAGCCACAATAACAATCACCGACCCCTACACATAACAATCCCCAATCCCCTCACTCACAGAAAAGAACAGTGACCGTAGCACCAAATCCCCAACCCCGCTTTTACACACAAAGATTAACAGATCACCCACCTGCCAATCGTCCTCAAGAAAGAAAACACCAAAAAACTGAAGGAAACCAATTATCACATAAATCTCAGAACATGGGAACTGTCTTTTCATCTGCAAATGAGGAGAGCAGCAGCACGAGCTCAGTCCTTCCATAAAGAATGATTACCAACCCGGGTCCTACTGCTGCCAACCCGGGTCCCACTGCTGCCAACCCGGGTCCCACTGCTGCCAACCCGGGTCCCACTGCTGCCAACCCGGGTCCCACTGCTGCCAACCCGGGTCTGAATGCCTGGGATTATCATGTCTACATCGAAACATACAATGAAAGGTGTTGCTTGCATCGAGAACCGACACACCCAGTGGTGTAACCGGGGTAGCTCACCAGAGCCGCCACACATTCCGGCATCAGCATGGCATGTCCGCGAAGCTTGGCACAGAACAACACAAGCAACATACAAAGCAAACACAGTGAAACAAACCCCGTTCCTCCCTCTCGCCCACATACACATTCCTCTAACCCAAGGAGAGGCCACCTTCGGCCTGCAGCCTCCAGCGGACTCGTGGATTCGCACACTTGGGCTCTGGTCAGCGGCCCTTGACCCGGAATTCAGACTGACCTTTGGCTTTGATCGCTGCTGAAGCCTGGGGCTGTTACCAAAGGGGCAGACCTGCTGGCCTAGCTGAGGCACAGCCTCGGTCTCTGTGCAGAGAGAGGAGGGGCTGCAGTTGGCTAAGACCCACACCAACTACCCATTAAAGGATAGGGAATGGACCTGTACACCATCTGGAAAAGGGGGGAGCAGCTCAGTTGCTGGAGGCCATTCCTCCCCTCAACCCTGTTCTAGCATACATTTAATTAATGGCTAGAGATTAATTTTATTTGTCACATGTACGAGGATACACACACATGAAGTGCGTTGTTAGATTCAACGACCAACAGTCCAAGGATGTGCTGGGGGCAGTCCACAAGTGTTGTCACGCTTCTGGCACCAAAAGAGCGTGCCCACAACTCACCTGTCTAACCTGTCTTTGGAATGTGGGAGGAAACCAGAGCACCTGGAGGAAACCCACACAGTCATGGGGAGAATGTACAAATCCTTACAGGTAGTGGTGGGAATTGAACCCGTGTCGTTGATGCTGTAATAGCGTTACACTAACCATTACACAATCGTGCCAGCCACTTTGTATCTCAACTTCATCTACTTCACCATTAAAGTCCACATCCAACAAAAGCCTGTTGATCTGAGTCGTCACATCAACAACATCCAGGAGAGATCCTGCCCCTCAGCACCGTACGTCAGGCTGGCCTGAGCAGTCTGGCTCTAAGTTAAAGTTGCTCGTTCCAGTCTCCCCACTAGAGAAAACTGTTCCTGTCTCTCTCTAATCCACAAAAATACTTAAGCATTAAAAATTTTAATTCAGCTTCCCACTCCCATTTCAACATGTCAGCCCGTGACCTCCTCCTCTGCCAGCACGAGGCCACTCTCAGACTGGAGGAACAACACCTCAAATTCCATCTGGGAAGCCTCCAACGAGATGGTGTGAGTATCAATTTCACCAACATTGGTAATTAACCCCCTCACTCTTCTATCTTTTTCCATTTCCCATTCTGACTCCCCTCTCGCTCCTTCTCTTCCCTGCCCAGCAGCTCTCTCTGGCCTCCTCCCTCCCTTATTCCATGATCCACTCCCCTCTCCTATCAGATGCCCTCTTCTTCAGCCCTTTACCTCCTCCACCCATCACCTCCCAGCTTCTCCATCACCCCTGGCCCACCCACCCACCTTCCCCCTCACTTATCACCTGCCTGTTGTAGTCCTTCCCTTCCCCCCCTACCCTACCTTCTTATTCTGGCTTCTGCCCCTTCCTTTGCAGTCCTGATGAAAGGTCTCGGCCGGAAACATTGACTGTTTATTCCCCTCCAAAGACGCTGCCTGACCTGCTGAGTTCCTCTAGCATTTTGTGTGTTCCAGCATCTGCAGGAGTTCTTGTCTGCCACAAAAGCAGGATCTCCCGCTGGTCACCCAACAGCATTTTGTGTGTGTTAATCTGAAGAGTCTCTTGTGTTTATGCTTTAAAAATACTTTTGGTGCTGAGAACCCTCCTGATGTCTATTCCCCTGTCTAGATGCTGCTGACTTGGTGAGTTTCTCCAGCATTTGGAGAAAAGATGAACATGGTGTAATAACAGCAGTCTGGTTACTGTGCATCGAAGAGGTAAAGACAGCTCACGCAAGGAGTGTCTCGATGACAAAATACAGTGTGCACACTTCTGGTTATGGCCAGATCTTCACCAGGCGCTGGTATTCTGTGTGTGTTTCTGCGTGCACAGGTCACACCATCAACAGCGTCACCAGGCGCTGGTATTCGGTGTGTGTTTCTGCGTGCACAGGTCACACCATCAACAGCGTCACCAGGCACTGGTATTCGGTGTGTGTTTCTCCGTGCACAGGTCACACCATCAACAGCGTCACCAGGCGCTGGTATTCGGTGTGTGTTTCTCCGTGCACAGGTCACACCATCAACAGTGTCACCAGGCGCTGGTATTCGGTGTGTGTTTCCGTGTGCACAGGTCACACCATCAACAGCGTCACCAGGCGCTGGTATTCGGTGTGTGTTTCCCCGTGCACAGGTCACACCATCAACAGCGTCACCAGGCGCTGGTATTCGGTGTGTGTTTCCGTGTGCACAGGTCACACCATCAACAGCGTCACCAGACGCTGGTATTCGGTGTGTGTTTCCCCGTGCACAGGTCACACCATCAACAGCGTCACCAGGCGCTGGTATTCAGTGTGTGTTTCTCCGTGCACAGGTCACACCATCAACAGCGTCACCAGGCGCTGGTATTCGGTGTGTGTTTCTCCGTGCACAGGTCACACCATCAACAGCGTCACCAGGCGCTGGTATTCGGTGTGTGTTTCTCCGTGCACAGGTCACACCATCAACAGCGTCACCAGACGCTGGTATTCGGTGTGTGTTTCTCCGTGCACAGGTCACACCATCAACAGCGTCACCAGGCGCTGGTATTCGGTGTGTGTTTCTCCGTGCACAGGTCACACCATCAACAGCGTCACCAGGCGCTGGTATTCGGTGTGTGTTTCCCCGTGCACAGGTCACACCATCAACAGCGTCACCAGACGCTGGTATTCGGTGTGTGTTTCCCCGTGCACAGGTCACACCATCAACAGCGTCACCAGACGCTGGTATTCGGTGTGTGTTTCTCCGTGCACAGGTCACACCATCAACGGCGTCACCAGACGCTGGTATTCGGTGTGTGTTTCCCCGTGCACAGGTCACACCATCAACAGCGTCACCAGGCGCTGGTATTCTGTGTGTGTTTCTCCGTGCACAGGTCACACCATCAACAGCGTCACCAGGCGCTGGTATTCGGTGTGTGTTTCTCCGTGCACAGGTCACACCATCAACAGCGTCACCAGGCGCTGGTATTCGGTGTGTGTTTCTCCGTGCACAGGTCACACCATCAACAGCGTCACCAGGCGCTGGTATTCAGTGTGTGTTTCTCCGTGCACAGGTCACACCATCAACAGCGTCACCAGGCGCTGGTATTCGGTGTGTGTTTCTCCGTGCACAGGTCACACCATCAACGGCGTCACCAGACGCTGGTATTCGGTGTGTGTTTCCCCGTGCACAGGTCACACCATCAACAGCGTCACCAGGCGCTGGTATTCAGTGTGTGTTTCTCCGTGCACAGGTCACACCATCAACAGCGTCACCAGGCGCTGGTATTCAGTGTGTGTTTCTGCGTGCACAGGTCACACCATCAACAGCGTCACCAGGCGCTGGTATTCAGTGTGTGTTTCTCCGTGCACAGGTCACACCATCAACAGCGTCACCAGGCGCTGGTATTCGGTGTGTGTTTCCCCGTGCACAGGTCACACCATCAACAGCGTCACCAGGCGCTGGTATTCGGTTTGTGTTTCTGCGTGCACAGGTCACACCATCAACAGCGTCACCAGACGCTGGTATTCGGTGTGTGTTTCTCCGTGCACAGGTCACACCATCAACAGCGTCACCAGGCGCTGGTATTCGGTGTGTGTTTCCCCGTGCACAGGTCACACCATCAACAGCGTCACCAGACGCTGGTATTCGGTGTGTGTTTCCCCGTGCACAGGTCACACCATCAACGGCGTCACCAGGCGCTGGTATTCGGTGTGTGTTTCTCCGTGCACAGGTCACACCATCAACGGCGTCACCAGACGCTGGTATTCGGTGTGTGTTTCCCCGTGCACAGGTCACACCATCAACAGCGTCACCAGGCGCTGGTATTCGGTGTGTGTTTCCGTGTGCACAGGTCACACCATCAACAGCGTCACCAGGCGCTGGTATTCGGTGTGTGTTTCTCCGTGCACAGGTCACACCATCAACAGCGTCACCAGACGCTGGTATTCGGTGTGTGTTTCTCCGTGCACAGGTCACACCATCAACAGTGTCACCAGGCGCTGGTATTCAGTGTGTGTTTCCCCGTGCACAGGTCACACCATCAACAGCGTCACCAGGCGCTGGTATTCAGTGTGTGTTTCCCCGTGCACAGGTCACACCATCAACAGCGTCACCAGACGCTGGTATTCGGTGTGTGTTTCTCCGTGCACAGGTCACACCATCAACAGCGTCACCAGGCGCTGGTATTCGGTGTGTGTTTCTCCGTGCACAGGTCACACCATCAACAGCGTCACCAGGCGCTGGTATTCGGTGTGTGTTTCCCCGTGCACAGGTCACACCATCAACAGCGTCACCAGGCGCTGGTATTCGGTGTGTGTTTCCGCGTGCACAGGTCACACCATCAACAGCGTCACCAGGCGCTGGTATTCGGTGTGTGTTTCTCCGTGCAAAGGTCACACCATCAACAGCGTCACCAGGCGCTGGTATTCGGTGTGTGTTTCCGCGTGCACAGGTCACACCATCAACAGCGTCACCAGGCGCTGGTATTCGGTGTGTGTTTCTCCGTGCAAAGGTCACACCATCAACAGCGTCACCAGGCGCTGGTATTCAGTGTGTGTTTCTCCGTGCACAGGTCACACCATCAACAGCGTCACCAGGCGCTGGTATTCGGTGTGTGTTTCTCCGTGCACAGGTCACATCATCAACAGCGTCACCAGGCGCTGGTATTCGGTGTGTGTTTCCCCGTGCACAGGTCACACCATCAACAGCGTCACCAGGCGCTGGTATTCAGTGTGTGTTTCCCCGTGCACAGGTCACACCATCAACAGCGTCACCAGGCGCTGGTATTCGGTGTGTGTTTCTCCGTGCACAGGTCACACCATCAACAGCGTCACCAGGCGCTGGGATTCGGTGTGTGTTTCCCCGTGCACAGGTCACACCATCAACAGGTCACCAGTATTTTCATCACACCCTTGAGCCCCAGTCCTTGGCACCAAAGTCCGTGACATGGAGAGATGAGCTCCATGCCCCACATTCACTTCCCTGTCCAGTCTAGGATCAGCTCCACGTCCCACATTCACTTCCCTGTCCAGTCTAGGATCAGCTCCACGTCCCACATTCACTTCCCTGTCCAGTCTAGGATCAGCTCCACGCCCCACATTCACTTCCCTGTCCAGTCTAGGATCAGCTCCACATCCCACATTCACTTCCCTGTCCAGTCTACGGATCAGCTCCACGCCCCACATTCACTTCCCAGTCCAGTCTAGGATCAGCTCCACGTCCCACATTCACTTCCCTGTCCAGTCTAGGATCAGCTCCACACCCCACATTCACTTCCCTGTCCAGTCTAGGATCAGCTCCACACCCCACATTCACTTCCCTGTCCAGTCTAGGATCAGCTCCACGTCCCACATTCACTTCCCTGTCCAGTCTAGGATCAGCTCCACGTCCCACATTCACTTCCCTGTCCAGTCTAGGATCAGCTCCACGCCCCACATTCACTTCCCTGTCCAGTCTAGGATCAGCTCCACATCCCACATTCACTTCCCTGTCCAGTCTACGGATCAGCTCCACGCCCCACATTCACTTCCCAGTCCAGTCTAGGATCAGCTCCACGTCCCACATTCACTTCCCTGTCCAGTCTAGGATCAGCTCCACATCCCACATTCACTTCCCTGTCCAGTCTAGGATCAGCTCCACACCCCACATTCACTTCCCTGTCCAGTCTAGGATCAGCTCCACACCCCACATTCACTTCCCTGTCCAGTCTAGGATCAGCTCCACGTCCCACATTCACTTCCCTGTCCAGTCTAGGATCAGCTCCACGTCCCACATTCACTTCCCTGTCCAGTCTAGGATCAGCTCCACGTCCCACATTCACTTCCCTGTCCAGTCTAGGATCAGCTCCACGTCCCACATTCACTTCCCTGTCCAGTCTAGGATCAGCTCCACGTCCCACATTCACTTCCCTGTCCAGTCTAGGATCAGCTCCACACCCCACATTCACTTCCCTGTCCAGTCTAGGATCAGCTCCACGCCCCACATTCACTTCCCTGTCCAGTATAAGGATCAGCTCCACGTCCCACATTCACTTCCCTGTCCAGTCTAGGATCAGCTCCACGCCCCACATTCACTTCCCTGTCCAGTCTAGGATCAGCTCCACGTCCCACATTCACTTCCCTGTCCAGTCTAGGATCAGCTCCACGTCCCACATTCACTTCCCTGTCCAGTCTAGGATCAGCTCCACGTCCCACATTCACTTCCCTGTCCAGTCTAGGATCAGCTCCACGTCCCACATTCACTTCCCTGTCCAGTCTAGGATCAGCTCCACACCCCACATTCACTTCCCTGTCCAGTCTAGGATCAGCTCCACACCCCACATTCACTTCCCTGTCCAGTCTAGGATCAGCTCCACATCCCACATTCACTTCCCTGTCCAGTCTAGGATCAGCTCCACGTCCCACATTCACTTCCCTGTCCAGTCTAGGATCAGCTCCACGTCCCACATTCACTTCCCTGTCCAGTCTAGGATCAGCTCCACGTCCCACATTCACTTCCCTGTCCAGTCTAGGATCAGCTCCACGCCCCACATTCACTTCCCTGTCCAGTCTAGGATCAGCTCCACGCCCCACATTCACTTCCCTGTCCAGTCTAGGATCAGCTCCACGTCCCACATTCACTTCCCTGTCCAGTCTAGGATCAGCTCCACGTCCCACTTTCACTTCCCTGTCCAGTCTAGGATCAGCTCCACGTCCCACATTCACTTCCCTGTCCAGTCTAGGATCAGCTCCACGTCCCACATTCACTTCCCTGTCCAGTCTAGGATCAGCTCCACACCCCACATTCACTTCCCTGTCCAGTCTAGGATCAGCTCCACACCCCACATTCACTTCCCTGTCCAGTCTAGGATCAGCTCCACGTCCCACATTCACTTCCCTGTCCAGTCTAGGATCAGCTCCACGTCCCACATTCACTTCCCTGTCCAGTCTAGGATCAGCTCCACGTCCCACATTCACTTCCCTGTCCAGTCTAGGATCAGCTCCACACCCCACATTCACTTCCCTGTCCAGTCTAGGATCAGCTCCACGTCCCACATTCACTTCCCTGTCCAGTCTAGGATCAGCTCCACGCCCCACATTCACTTCCCTGTCCAGTCTAGGATCAGCTCCACGTCCCACATTCACTTCCCTGTCCAGTCTAGGATCAGCTCCACGTCCCACATTCACTTCCCTGTCCAGTCTGGGATCAGCTCCACATCCCACATTCACTTCCCTGTCCAGTCTGGGATCAGCTCCACGTCCCACATTCACTTCCCTGTCCAGTCTGGGATCAGCGCCACGCCCCACATTCCCTTCCCCGTCCAGTCTACGGATCAGCTCCACGTCCCACATTCACTTCCCTGTCCAGTCTAGGATCAGCTCCACATCCCACATGCACTTCCCTGTCCAGTCTAGGATCAGCTCCACGTCCCACATTCACTTCCCTGTCCAGTCTAGGATCAGCTCCACGTCCCACATTCACTTCCCTGTCCAGCTCGGAGTCATCAGGCTTGATCAGTGCCTATCTTCTCACTCTCTCATGTAAGAGTCAGGGATCGCTCTGGACATTTTCAACTTTGTCCTCATTGAGCAGATTTCTTGCATCGACTGAGACCAGGGCAAGCGGAATCACCCCTTGTACAACATCTTTCTGTACTGTGTCGTCGATGTCGACTACATCTCTGCTGCAACACAGCCCTGTATCACCTCACTGCCTGACTCCGGCTCCTGTGGGATGAAACCTAATCTAATCCTGTGTGTGTGTATGTGTGTGTGTGTGTGTGTGTGTGTGTGTGTGTGTGTGTGTGTGTGTGTGTGTGTGTGTGTGTGTGTGTGTGTGTGTGTGTATCACTGTGTGCATGTGCGTTTATCACTGTGTGTGTGTTTATCACTGTGTGTGTGTTTATCACTGTATGTGTGTGTATCACTCTCTGTGTGTGTGTATCAATCTGTGTGTGTGTTTATCACTGTGTGTATGTATCACTCTGTGTGTGTGTGTGTGTGTGTGTTGATCACTGTGTGTGTGTGTGTTTATCACTGTGTATGTATGTGTGTGTGTATCACTTGTGTATGTGTGTGTGTGTTGATCACTTTGTGTGTGTGTGTTTATCACTGTGTGTGTTGATCACTGTATGTGTATGTGTGTGTTGATCACTGTGTGTGTGTATCACTCTGTGTGTGTGTGTGTTTATCACTGTGTGTGTTGATCACTGTGTGTGTGTATCACTCTGTGTGTGTGTATGTATGTGTTGATCACTGTGTGTGTGTGTGTGTGTTGATCACTGTGTGTATGTGTATGTGTGTGTGTATGTGTGTGTGTGTTGATCACTGTGTGTGTATGTGTGTGTGTTGATCACTGTGTGTGTGTATGTGTGTGTGTGTTGATCACTCTGTGTGTGTGTGTGTGTATGTGTGTGTGTGTGTGTGTGTGTGTGTGTGTGTGTGTGTGTGTGTGTGTGTGTGTGTGTGTGTGTGGCTGCCTACAGCCTCAGGACACAGCTGTAACCCGGTGGCCGCGGCGCTCTGTGATTCCGGCGTAGAGATTTCCTGTTCAGTTCTGACTCCCGCAAGGATCAGCAGGAACCGTCCGCTTCACTTTGCACAGAAAGCGCCGGACTGACAGCCCGTCACATCCACGGCCATTACAGCTCGTTTGATTTATGTCTGATAAACATGCGGCAAATCCTGTGGAAGATTTCTGTTTTGTTCCGACTTTCTCTGTAAGCGAGCGGTATTCCCCGAGCGGCAATAGGCTGCAGGGGGCTGTTTCATTGACACTGCGGGGCAGTAATGTGTGAGAAATCGACCTAAATATTGGAGCCTTGAACGAAGACAGACTCTAGATAACAAGGGTGCGGAGAGCAGGGGGTGTTTAATATCAGGATATTTGTATCACTGAGGCAAGGCTATCGTTTATATTTATTCTGTGTCAGGGAGAGCAGTATCGATATCTGGCAAACGGCCAGCACATTCCCACAGTGAGCGTCTTGGAGATAGCCCACCCTTCCACCACCCTCTGTAATCGCAGTGTCTCAGCCACACCGGTATCGTTGATTCAAGTATTCTGACATCAGTAATAAAGAGGAGGGAGGAGATAAACGAGGAACGAAGAGGCGAGGGGTTGCGGGGAACGCAGTCCCTTCTCAGTCCAGGAGGAGGCGCCGGTGAGCCCCGATAAATAAATAACCCGGGCAACGCTCGCCCACGTTTACCCACTTTGCCCAAGAAACAGCTAATTAACTTTGCCTGTCCAGTTTGATAAACCTCACATCTGGCCTGTTGCATAATTTATCGATCTGCTTCTTCTTAATATTGGATTCTCAGCAGGAAGAATCTGCACTTCAAAGATTAATTAAAATTTGCGGATGCCGCGCGCTCTCGTTTAGCTTCATTAGCAGACGCGTTGTGACTGATTAACCGTTAAAAATAGACTCTCCCCGAGCCAACTACCGATTAATTATTTATTTAGAATTACAGGTAATTTAGAAATATTATAGCGTCTGTACAAAATAAAGTTGTTTTCTCAATAACATTCAAGGAGGCGTGTTTACTTGATCGCTGTTAATGACATGAAATCCCTTTCCCGTCATAAAGTTCGTCTGTATTTAAAATGTTGCATGTTCTAGCTTTTCCCCTTTAGTCTGTGTGTTGGCTTGACGCCGCAGTAATTGCACCAGGATTATTAGGAAAACAAACAGCCCGATGATCTAGTTGAGGGATCTTACACAGGCGAAGGTTTGGAAGCCAGAAACACTCCGCTCTCTGACAGCGCTGTGAGCGTGCAGACCGGGCGCCCTTTCACAATAAAACACTAGCTTGGAGCTCATGGTGACCCTGGTCCTCTGGACACTGGGGGGGGGGGGGGGTCCACTGGATTCCGGGTATTGAACGGTGGAGTGGGCACTGGATAACAAGGGGTCACTCGATTCTGGGTATTGAACGGTGGAGTGGCTCCGGATTCTGGATGTTAAACACGGTGTGAGCACCAGATAACGAGGAGCGCTGGATTCTGGATATTCAACAGTTCAGTGGGCATTCGATCCTGGATACAGAACATTGGACTGGGCACTGGATAATGAGTGGACACTGGATTCTGGGTTTTCAACACTGGGGTCGGCACTGGATAACGCGTGGACACTGGATTCTGGATATCGAACACTGGGCAGGCACTGGATTCTGGATACAGGCACTGGATATCGAACACTAGTTAACGGGCACCGAACCCCACGCACTGGCTGGAGCACCGCACATCGAAGCCGGGCGCGGGCGATGGGCAGATGATCTGTCTGCCGCCTACCTGTTTCTCCAAGGATTCTTTGGCGGACAGAGACGGTTTGGGAGACGGTGCCCTCTCGCACACGCATCCCTCCAGCAAGTAGAGACCCGAGGCTTTCGAAGCGGAATCATTCTCGAAATAAAACAGCATATTCTGGAGCAGGGCGAACCACTTGCTGTGCCATTTGGTGTTGTCCGAACTCCGCTTGCTCAGGTAGCCCTTCCTACTCCCGTCCTTCTTGGCCAGGAGCCCCAAGTAGGAGAGATGCCCGTCATTGAGGCGGATTCCCTTCTGCATGTTGCCGCAGCCGCCAGCGCCAGCCTCACATCGCCGCCCGAGCAACTCACCGAAGCTCCAACTGCGGTTCAAATCAGATTCTCGCCAGAGAGGTGCTTCTACATCATTTCCTCCGCAAGCCCGCTCCCTGCCCCTGCCCGCCGGATCCCGCGTTGAACAGGGACTGATCTGCTCGGAGCCCGGGACCGCGGCTCCGCGTCACGTGGCGCCGCTGCGGGGCAACTTCAGCACCATGGACAGGGCGGAGAGGGGGAGAGGGCGGGAGGGGGAGAGAGGCTGCGGAGGGAGCGAGGGGGCACAGGGGATGGAGAGAGAGGGAAGGGAGGGAGAGAGATAGAGGGGTGGGGTGTCGGTGAAGGTGGGGAGCAGTGGAGGGCACAAGGCAGTAAAACAAAGTGGGGGATGAGGGATGGGAAGGGGGGAGAGTTGGAAAATGGGACTGGGCAGTCAAAGAAGGGGGCACGAGGGAGGGAAAGAAACCTCGGGGAGTTAGAAGGGGTTGGATAGAGCAAGGAGGGAGGGCATGAAGAGAGAGGATAGGTGAAGAAGATTAGGAAGGGAAGAGGGCAGGAAGAGAGCATGGAGAGGGTGAATGGGATTGGGAGAAAGAGACAAGGAAAGGGAGTGGTCTGGTGGGGAATACAGAGAGATGAGGAGAGGGGATAGACAGAGGGGTAGGAAAGGAGAGGGAGAGAGAGAGTGATGGGAGAATCAAAAGTAAAAAGAGAAATGCAATAGTAAGGAAGGGGACTAGGAAAGGGGAAAGAGGTGAGGGTTAAGGGAGGGAGGGGAGGAGGGTTAGGGAATGCAGGGAGTGAGGGTGGGAAGAGGAGACGAGATAGAAGGAAAGAAACTGGATGTTGGGAGAGAGGGGAGAGGAGAGAATGGAGGGAGAGAGGTAGAGGAGGTATAGGGTTCCCAAATAAAGGGAAACAGTGATTGAGAGGGAAGGTGGGAAGAGAAAATCGATAAAGAAATGGAGGACTAGCCGGGCGGTGGGGGGGGGGGGGGGTGAGAGAGAGAGAGAGAAAGAGAGAGAGAGAGAGATGGATAGAGGGGTGTGGTAGGGAAAGAAGAAATTTAGCAAGAATTGGGTCAGGGCCTGGGGAAAACAGGATGAAAATGAGGGAAATAAGGAGGGCAGAGAGGGACAGGATTCGCAAGATGGGATGGTAGTGACAAGAGCCAGGATGGAGAAAGAGAGGAGATAGAGTGATGAGGAGAAGAGCGAAAGAGGGGTGAATGTGTGTGTGGAGGGATTGTGCTATGGTCACCGATGCTCCCTACAACCTTTACCACAGGGTAGGCACAGTACACCCCTAAAGCCACCCTAGACAACACTGTGTGCAGAGATACTCAGGGATACACACGGCTCGATGCAGGTCACCATGCTCTTTCTGGAGATTCAGAAGCTGCCCCTTGGTGTAAATTATCCGTTTTCACTCACCAGTTGCAAAGCAGAAGCAGGCTGGGTCACACTGCCCTTCAAGCTGGACCACGTCAGAGCAAACTACGTTGTAGTAAGTCGGGAGTCACAGACAGACAGACAGCAACAGGCTACACACACTGGGAGGGTCAGGTAGACTGATGAACCAGATGGGTTTCAGAGACAGCACAGAGAAGATTCACCAGGACGCTGCCTGGATTGGAGAGCACGTCTTATGAGGAGAGGTTGAGCGGAGTAGGGCTTTTCTTTGGAGTGAAGGAGGATGAGAGGCGACTTGATAGAGGAGTACAATATGATAACAGGCATTGATAAAGGGGACTGCCAGGGTAGGAATGGCTAATACGAGGGGGTATAATTAATTTTAAAGTGATTGGAGGGAAATACAGGGGGGATGTCAGAGGGGTAAGTGTGTGGAATGCCCTGCTGGTGGTAGAGGCGGATGTATTGACATTTAAGAGACTCTAGAAAAAGGGAGGGTTACGTGGGCGAGAAGGGTTAGATTAATTGTAGAGATGGTTTATATTGGTAAGCACAACATTGTGGGCTGAGGAGCCTGAACTTCTATGTCAACTGAATTTAAATTCCTCAGCTACCTTTTCAGTCCCAGTCCTGCAATGCTGCCAGCGTACAACTGCACCAGGTCACGGCTGGTCATCAGCACGTGAACTCGGGGTTAAACACACTTGAGCTTTTAAGCCACCAATTCAGAATCCATCTCCATTCACAGGGACTTAGCACAGCCTTTCCCTGGCCACCAATTTCTTTTTTTTTATTATGTCCAATTTAACATCTGAAATTAAACACTACTTCATTAATTAAAGTCCAGTTAAAGCAAATTGCCATTTGCTGCAGCAGATTGTGGAGATTAGAGGGCCCCTGAATTATAGACCGCAGGCTGCACAAGGCGTCACAGTACCTTGGCAATAAATCAGGCGTGTAATAGGTTGAGAGGGGGAATGCGAGGGTAGGGATGAACAGTTACAGATAGAAGGCTGCTCTGATTAATCAAATAATCGATTAAATGCATCTGAAAAAATAAACTGAAGGACCGATAGGAAAAGGGGATTTGATTCAAGATTCAAGATTGTTTAACGTAATTTCCAGCACACAAGTGTAAGGGAGAACAAGATACAATGTCACATAAAAAAGTAATAAGATAAAGAACACAATAATTTAATAAAACACAATAAATATTAATACATAAAGTAGATTACATACTGTACATAGATTGATCGTATGCCCATACAGGGACGTTAGGTACAGTGGTGTCGGTACATCAGCTGACTGACTAGAAATGATAAAGTAGCGGTGGTGGTCGGGTGGGTTAGTGGGTGGAAGTATTGATCATTCTTACTGCTTGGGGAAGGTAACTGTTTTTGAGTCTGGTGGTCCTGGTGAGGATGCCATGTAATCTCCTCCCTGAGGGGAGTCAGACAAACTGCCCCTGAGCAGGGTGGGTGGGATCCTTCATGATGTTACTGGCCCTTTTCCACCACCTTTCAGTAAATATGTCCTTGGTGGTGGATAGGCTGGTGCCGGCGATGTGTTGGGCTGTTTTGACTACATGTTTAGAGCCTTCCTGTCTGTATGCATTATTTGTGAAGATTCAGGAGGGATCAAACTGAGACATTCAAGGCAGAAACAGGGAGAGAATTCTAGAACAAGTAGAGACACAAGAGGCCAGGATGCTGGAAACTGAAGTAAACAGCAATCAGTGGGCTAGGCAGCATCTGTGTGGACAAGGTGGGGAGGGGGAGCAGTTGTCAATGTTTTAAATCAAGCATCAAGTCCTTCACAAGCTTTGTTATAGGTCAGGCCTTTCATCCTGTGGACAACACTGGTACTGGGCTTGGGAACATCTATGACACAGAAGATGGAGGCAGGGACTGTCTCCAACATGACAGGTTATAAAGTTCAAAGTAAATTTATTATCAAAGTACATATATGTCACCATATGCAAACACAATATACATTTTCCTGTGGGCACACTCAATAAATGCATCATAGAATAATAACCTTCATAGAATCAATGAAAGACTGCACCAACTTGAGCGTTCAACCAGACTGCAAAAGGCAACAAATTGTGCAAATACAAAAAGAAAGAAATAATAATAATAAATAAATAAGCAATAAACATCAAGAACGTGAGATGCAAAACGATCTGCCCTTGGCGTTCATCGCTATTACCGTCACCAATGTTCCCACCACTCAAAGTCCCAGAGGCTCATTGGTGAGCAGAGGCGTCACTGGGCCAGCAGTGTAAACACTGTGGGTGTAGGAGCAGTTCGAGATGGTGAAGGCCACATTCAACCACCCCCTCCCCCAGCCCCAAAGCCTCTCTGTCTCCTAGAGGACACACCAGACATGTGACGTAAACTTCACCGCTCAGGGATAGAGCACTACAGAAACAGACCCTTCAACCCACCTAGTCCATGCTGTACTGATATTCTGCCTCGTCCCAGCTACCTGCACTTGGATCACAGCCTTTGTGTTCATCCCATCTAGGTCCTTACCCAAGCCTCTCTGAAATACTATCGAACCTGCATCCACCACTCCTGCTGGCAGCCCGTTCAGAACAGAGACCCAGTCCCGAGACACTTGGCAGCAGCAGGACAGTGCAATACGTAAAGTCACTACAGTATTGTGCAAAGAGCGTGTGTGTGTGTGTGTGTGTGTGTGTGTGTGTGTGTGTGTGTGTGTGTGTGTGTGTGTGTGTGTGTGTGTGTGTGTGTGTGTGTGTGTGAGTGTGAGTGTGTGTGTGTGTGTGAGTGTGAGTGTGTGTGTGTGTGTGTGTGTGTGAGTGTGTGTGTGTGTGTGTGTGTGTGTGTGTGAGTGTGAGTGTGTGTGTGTGTGTTTGCACAGTACTGTATGTTATTATTCTGTAATTTATGTGTTATGTGTGTGAATCGTATGCACTGTGTGGTGCACCTTGGTCTGGAGGAACGTTGTTATGTTTGGCTGTGTACATGTATACAGTTGAATGACAATAAACTCAAACTTGAGCTAGAATTGAACCTAGGGCATGTGCATTCCAGGCTGTAGGTGTATGTGTGGAGGGGCCACAGTAAGGCTGGATGGGGAAGGACCAAGTATACAGTTCTTTCACTACTGGAGAGGGAAGAGCCCTCAATGATTATAGTAAT
This sequence comes from Hemitrygon akajei, assembly GCF_048418815.1. Lineage (NCBI taxonomy): Eukaryota > Metazoa > Chordata > Chondrichthyes > Myliobatiformes > Dasyatidae > Hemitrygon > Hemitrygon akajei. Next base: position 41,798,713 of record NC_133153.1, read on the forward strand.
GAACCACCCCAGGGGGCCACATGAGTGGCAACAGTCCTGTTGGTGAGTAGGAATGTAATAGAACAGTATGGAAAGCTATGACTATTAATGTAATATGCACCATGGTAACGTTGCCATTAGCTTGGGGTGTCGGAGTTCAGAGTTCAATCCTGGCATCCTCTGTAAGGAGTCTCTGTACGTCCTCCCAGTGACTGTGTGGGCTTCCTCTGGGTGCTCTGGTTTCCTCCCACAGTCCAAAGATGCACCGGTTAGTAGGTTAATTGGTCATTGTAAATTGTCCCATCATTAGGCTCGGGTTAAATTGTTCCATAATTAGGTTAGGGCTAAATCAGGGGCTGCTGGTGAGGTGGGACGTGTCCTCCCACTATCTCTGATCAGCATGGGAGATGCATGGCTTGATGGCTGGTGTGATTTTTCCTACTCATGGTTGTTGTACACTCAGTGGCGATTTTATTAGGTACAGCTGTACACCTGCTCCTTAATGCTCCTCTAATCCGCCAAACACGCGGCTGCAACTCAATGCATAAAAGCATTGAATTCTGTTATTGTTCAGAGCAAAAATCAGAATGGGGAAGAAATGTGACATAAGTGACTTTGGTCATGGAATGATTGTTGGTGCCAGGTGGGGTGGTTTGAGTATCTCAGAAACTGCTGATCTCCTGGGATTTTCACACACAAGTCTCTAGAGTTTATTGAGAATGATGCGTGCATTAAACACAAAACATCCAATGAGCAGCAGTTCTGTGGGAGAAAACATCTTGTTAATGAGAGAGGTCAGAGGAGAATGGCCAGACTGCTTCAAGCTGACAGGAAGGTGACAGTACATATTTACATACATACTTTGATAATAAATGTTCTTTGGATCTTTGGATCAATAACTCAAATAAGCATGTATCACATCAGTAGTGTACAGAGAGCATCTCTGAATACCAACTTTCACTCTAATTTGTAATGACCTGTATGCACAAAAATCTTGTGCTGTGCAATTCTTTACCCAGTGACAACAACATGAGTGCACTGAATAATTTCTTCAATACAAACAATCTAAAACCTGCAAGCAAATCATCGTAAACTCCACGTTGTCAACCCCATCCACATCAGAAACCATAAAAGGAAATTTGATTGTGTACAATTGTAAAATATAATCAACGTGCCATTGAGGCAGAGGGTGACAGCCTTTAGTACACAGCTTAAACTCCTTTGAGCACACACACTTCCCTCAGAGGGAACATTGCTGATTGCATAGCCTGTCAAATCCTGAAGTGGATGCATTCAGTGGGAGCAGCAGAAGACCACTAACGTAGCACAAGACCATAAGATATAGGAGCAGAATTCGAGATCCAATGTTCCAATCCAATGCTAATCCAATGTTCCTCTCAGCTTCAATCTCCTGCCTTCTCCCCGTGTCCCTTCATGCCCTGACCAATCAAGAATTTATCAATCTCTGCATTAAATATCCATAAAGACTTGGCTTCCACTGTTGCCTGTGGCAAAGAATTCCAAAGATTCACTACTCACTCGCTAAAGAGATACCTCCTCACCTCTGTTGTAAAAGGATTCCCCCTCTACTTTGAGGCTACATCCTCTGGTCTTAGACTCTCCCAACCTGGAAACATTCTCTCCACATCCATTCTATCAAGGCCTTTCACCTTTTGATATGTTTCAATGCGGTCACCTCTCATTCTTCTGAATTCTAGTGAGTACAAGCCCAGAGCCATCAAACACTCTTCATATGACAAGCCATTCAATCCTGGAATCACTTTCGTGAACCTCCTTTGAATCCTCTCCAGTTTCTGCACATCTTTCTAAGATAAGGGGCCCAAACCTGCTCACAATGCTCCAAGTGTGGCCTCACCAATGCTTTATAAAGTTTCAACATTACATCCTTGCTTTTTAATTTCTCTTGAAATGAATGCAAACATTGCATTTGCCTTCCTCACCAGATTAAACTTGCAAATTAACCTTTAAAGAATCCTGCACAAGGACTCCCATGCACCTGTTTTTTGTATTTTCTCTCCATTTATAATAGTCAATCCTTTCATTTCTTCTACTAAAGTGCATGACCACACACTTCCTGACACTGTATTCCATCTGTCATTTCTTTGCCCATTCTCCTAATCTGTCTAAGTCCTTCCTCAAAACTACCTGCCCCTCCACCTATCTTCATATCGTAAGCAAACTTTGCAGCATATTACTTTGATATATAAGGTAAAAAGAACTGGTCCCAACACAGACCCCTCACCTTCTCAAAGACTTTCTGAAAATCCAATTGCACATCAACCGATTCTCCATTGTCTCTTCTTGTTATTTCTTAGAGAATTCTAACAGATTGGTCAGGCAAGATTTTCCCTTGAGGAAACCATGCTGATTGTGCTCCATTTTATCATGTTCCTCCAAGTACCCTGAGACCTCATCCTTAATAATCAACTCCAACATCTTCCCAACCACTGAGGTCAGGCTAACTGGTCTATAGTTTCCTTTCTCCTGCTTCTCTCCCTTCTTGAAGAGTGGAGTGACATTTGCAATTTACCAGTCTCTCGGAACTATTCCAGAATCTAGTGATTCTTGAAAGATCATTACTAATGCCTCCACAATCTCTTCAGCCACCTCTTTCAGTACCCTGGGGTGTACACCATCTGGTCCTGGTGACTTATCTACCTTCAGACCTTTCCGTTTCCCAAGAAACTTCTCTCTAGTTATGGTGACGAAAAGTAGCTAATAAAGAGGGGACTGAGTGTACATTTGGCATTAATCAAGGTTATAACTATGGTTGAATAAGCCAGTCAGTTGGAAATGTGTACTTTTTGCTTGTAGTGTTTTGAACAATCATGAAATTACTGTTATTGTAATATTGAGTGAATTGTTAATAGCAAAGTGTATATTAATTTTAACGGCAATCATAAGACTTGGGTGTATTTCACATCAGGTTACAGGTTAGTGAGGGAGTATTCTCACAGTCCTTTAATTTTTGGCCATTGATGGGACTGAAGGTTCCAAGGAAAATGATTTACATAAATAATTAAAAAGCATGTACAGTGATAAGCTTAGTGGGATTATGTAAAGCATTAGTTCTTGGATACTTTTCCTATTCAATGAACAGTCTGTTGATCGTGCTTTTATGTATTCTTCTAACTCAGGAGGAGGCTGTTCAGCCCATCGAGTGTTTGCAGGCTCAGTGTTATCCCATCAGTCCCACTCCCCTGTTACACAGAAACAGGTTCTTCTTTATATACCTGCCTCTCTCAGTTGTACCAAGGATAATGTGCAGAATGGCTTTGGGATGGTGCAGTCAGGGGATAGCCCAGACCATCATAGGATTGCCCTGGGGGCAGCCTGCAAGTGTCACCAGAGACAACATAGCACGTTGTCGGATATTTACACTACACGCTGCATCCGCAGGGCAAACAGCATTATGAAGGACCCCACACACCCCTCATACAAACTCTTCTCCCTCCTGCCATCTGGGAAAAGGCACCGAAGCATTCGGGCTCTCACGACCAGACTATGTAACAGTTTCTTCCCCCAAGCTATCAGACTCCTCAATACCCAGAGCCTGGACTGACACCAACTTACTGCCCTCTACTGTGCCTATTGTCTTGTTTATTACTTATTGTAATGCCTGCACTGTTTTGTGCACTTTATGCAGTCCTGGGTAGGTCTGTGGAATAGCGTAGTTTTTGTTTCTGTGTTGTTTTTACGTAGTTCAGTGTAGTTTTTGTACTGTTTCATGTAGCACCATGGTCCTGAAAAACGTTGTCTCATTTTTACTGTGTACTGTACCAGCAGTTATGGTCAAAATGACAATAAAAATGACTTGATTTGACGTCCACAACATACTAACCCTAACCCATAGGAGCACCTGGAGGAAATCTACATGGTCACGGGGAGGATTTACAAACTCCATACAGCCAATGGTGGGAATTGAACCCTAATGCTGACACTGTAAAGCGTTACACTGACCGATACACCACTGTGATTGGAATTACAGCTGATACAATCCCCGGGAACCATTACAAACAGAGGAAGCTAGAGTTAGCCAAGTCGAACTGGGTAGTGAAATAGATATCGCACTTCAACATAAGGCATGTTAAAGTGTTAGCATGATTCGAGATCAGTTCCGTGCTGATTGGCCGATCCTCCTCCGAAACCATCAGTAATTACATAACATCCGTGGACACAGGACAGGACTAATCTTTCAAGTCCTTTCAACAGATTTTTCAATTTTTATTTCTTGTTCTGTAGTTTATCTTCTCATTTTATTCTGAGCCAGAATAATGGAGGGACGTGCGGTGGGGAGGGACATTACAATGAGGGTGGGTGGCTACATCCCTGCCAGGAGAAGACTGTTACTGTGCCAGACTGAACAGGAAGTCTGAAGTCTGGAGGTAGAGGCCCAAAGGTCTGTGAGTCTGCGAGTCTGGGCCAGGGATTGGACGTCTGGAGGGAACCTGTCCTGGGGTTGCAGGTCTGTCTGTGCGTGTGAGAGGCTGGGTGTGGTGCGGGGGGCGGGCAGGGGAGGGGGTTTGAGGAACGGAGCATATTTTGCTGTTCCTGTATTGTTCTGGTATTGTTGATGCTTGTGTTGTTCTGCTGAACATCGTGGGCTTGGTATATAGGCACCAGAATGTGTGGTGACACTTGTGGGCTGCCCCCAGCACATCCTTAGGTTGTGTTGGCTGCTAACACATTTTACTGTCTGTTCTGATAAATAGATCTGAACCAGGATTGGACAAATGGTTTACAGGATGAGAGGGAAGTGCTCAAAACTGATTCACAGCCAGACCCATCGGGCTGACTGAGGGCTGTTTTGCTGTCTCATAGCGGCTTGTTTTGTCGAGCTGTCTTCAGGTCGGTGTCAGCTCGAAATTTCAGTCTGCATTAAGTCTTTGAAATTTATATTTACTATGTCTCTCTGCAATAAATATCCAAATGCAAATCAGAAGTCATTTAGAAGTATTAAAGGAACAAGCAGTTTTCAATGAAGAAATCCTGCAGAGGATGTGAGAGTGCATGGTGAGTGATAGAACAGGGAGCGAGCTCACAGGAGGGGAGAACTGAAGCTGTTCCCAGGAACATGAAAACAGCATTGTTTGAAACCATACTTTTATATTAGTGAGTTTCACATCCCTGGGATATCGTAAAAGATTTCACAGACAATGAGGAGTGCCTAATGTCTCTAGGTCTGTACTCAATGGAGTTCGGAAGGATGGGGATGGGAGGGGGGAGGGGAATCTCATCGAAACCTATCAGATTCTGAAAGGCCTGGAAAGAGTGAACTGCACTGCATTTCCTCAGTAGCTACAATACTATATTCTACATCTCATTTTCTATTTCCTACCTCGATGCATTTATGTTTGGAGTGATCTGCCCAGGCAGCTTGTTAACAAATGTGTCTGGTCTGCACAGGCAGGCGCCTCCCAGTCCCCACTCAGCTAATGGGGGTTACCTGATGCCTCTCCTTTCCCACTCATCACCTGCAGCCTATTTAAACCCAGCTCTCAGCCACAGTCCTTGTTCACTTATACGAACCAGCCAGCCTCAGCCAGTTGTTCCTGAGCTTCAGTTACCTTGATGTGTTCAGTATCTGACTTAAGGCCTGTCCTGGCTTGTTATTTTGCAGCTTGTTATTAAAGTTATGGCTCACTGCTTAATTGTCTCCACTGCTGTGTTTGGGTCAAGCCTCCTCCACATTTCCTGACACAAACGTATTTCACCATATCCTGGTACATAGACCCATAATAAACCAGTAAGTTAATAGCATCGTACAAGCAGAACGTTCTATGAATTGTCTTATGTTATTGACGGGTGCCTCATTGTTACAAGATCAATTGATGTATGGAAGAGGTTTGTGTTTGATGTGTTTCTAGAAAACACCTCTTAATTCCCAGCAGAGGGTGTGTCAGTTAGTCTTGGCAATGTTCCACGTGGAGTTGGTCAAATGACATTCCATTTCCAAAGTAATCAAGATTGAAGATTATTTAATGTCCATTCCTGTACACAAGTGACTGAAATAATTGTTACTCCAGATCTGATACAGCACAGAAAAACACACAAAAGATAAAGAACACAATAATAACACACAATAAATATAAATACATAAGATAGCTTATATACATTGATTGAATATTCATAAAGTCACTAGGCACAGGAGTGTCTGTACATAGGGTGACGGACAGGAAATGATAAGTGGCTGGGATGGGTTGGTGGGTGGAGGTGTTGATCAGCCTTACTGCTTGGGGAAAGTAATTGGGTTTTTTTTAGTCTAGTGGATGCTACATAACCTCCTCCCAGATGAGAGTGAGACAAACAGTGCATGGGCAGGGTGGGTAGGATCCTTCATGATGTTACTGGCCCTTTTCCAGCACCTTTCTGTGCATACAGTATGTCTTTGATGGTGGTTAGGCTGATGCCAGCTTTGACTAATTGTTGTAGAGCCTTCCTGTGCAATCTTTATCAACGTCCATTAGATTTTGCCCTTCCCTCCCTCCACCCATCTCACCTGAGACCGAACCTCCTGCCCAGGAGTCAGTTCCACTCCGGCTGCTGACTGGGGCAGTGTGGTGGTTGTGTTCAACAGCCCATGACTTCATGACTCCAGTCCTGGTGAATGAACAGAAATGAATGGTTAAAGTGACCAGGGTTAATGTAAATGGGGATGTTAGAACATTGAACGTGCAACAGGGAACAGGCCCTTTGCCCACAATGTCTGTGCCAACCACCATGCCAGTTTACACAGATCTCGTTTGCCTGCACTTGGCCTATATCCCTCCACTCTCTGCCCGTTCACCTGCCTGTCTAAATGCCTGGAAAGTGTTGCTGTTGTGCCTGCGTCCACCAGCAGCGCAGGCAGCGTGCTCCAAGCGCCTTCCACTCTCCGCATTAAAACTTGCCTCGTAAGTTTTTAAACTTCCTCCTCTCACCTTAGAGCATAGAGCACAGATCTGATGCGCTTGGAGGGGAGACAGATCTGAAGACAAACACACAGACTGACCTGTTGACTTATTTTAGCCTCTAAATTCTTGTAGTATGTCCCACACCAGAGGGCCCCCTTAATGGGTTTAATCGAGCACTAAACACGTTGCCTATGAATGTAAGAATGAGAAAGTGTTACAATATTTATTCCTGTAAATATCTTCTATTATGAATAAAGTTTTTTTGGTTTAAAAAAACTAAATTTCATATTATGCTAATTCTTAATGCCCAAACATGTAACTTTGTACTGTAATGTTGAGAAATCAATAGCTCACACATGCGCCGTGACAGTGGTACCACGGGTCCCCGTGCAGCCACCACAGACACAGACCTTTGGGATGTCTCCCCACTGGCATGCTGTTGCAGCTGCCAAAGCCCAAAGAACCTCCCCCACCCCAGCAAGCACCAGCATCTGTAGCAGACCCTACTGAGCACCTCAGGACCCACTAAACCAGAATCGAGCCATCCTCCAAACCAAGGAGAGCGTGGCTGGAAGGTGAATTTACAGCCGGGGGGTAGGAATGAATCCAAGACTTTGCCTCTGGTATTGGAATTGGTTTATTATTGCCACATGTACCCAGATACAGTGAAAAGTTTGTCTTGTATACTATTGATACAGATCAAATCATTACACTGAGGCAGTACAAGGTGAAACAATAACAACGCAGAATTAACAGTAAAAGCTACCAGAAAATTGCAAGGTCATAACGATGTAGATTATCAGGCAAAGAGCCCATCAATACATGGAACTATCATGTTGTAGCCATTACTGAAACTTGGTTGAGAGATGGGCAGGAATGGATGATTAATGTTCCAGGTTTCTGGGAACTATAGACCGGTGAGCCTCACATCAGTTGTAGGGAAATTGCTGGAGAAAATTCTTAGGGATAGGATATATGAGCATTTGGAAGCCCATGGCCTAATTAGTGAGTGCCAGCATGATTTTGTGTGGGGCAGGTCGTGCCTTACCAACCTGATTGAGTTTTTTGACAAGGTGACGAGAGAGATTGACGAGGGTAGGGCAGTGAATGTTGTCTACGTGGATTTTAGTAAGGCATTCAACAAAATCCCTCATGGGCAGCTAATCGAGAAGATTAAGATACATGGATCTGCTGTGAATTGGCCGTTTGGATTCAGAACTTACTTGCGTATAAAAGACAGAAGGTAGTAGTTGAAGGAACTTATTCGAGTGGGAGGTCTGTAATTAGTGGAGTTCCACTGGGATCTGAGCTGGGACCTCTGCTGTTTGTAACGTATATAAATGACCTGGATGAAAATGTTGATGGGTGGGTTCGTGAACGACACCAAGATTGGCGGAGCTGTGGATAGTGTAGAAGACTGGCAAAGAATACAGAACAATATAGATCATTTGCAGAAATGGGTTGAGAAATAGCAGATGGTGTTTAATCCCGATAAATGTGAGGTGTTGCACCTCGGGAAGGCAAATGCAAGGAGACAGTACAATGTAAAGTGAAACTAGGTTTCTTAACAGTGTTGCTAAGCCGAGAGATCTTTGGATCCTAGTTCATTGCTCCTTAAAAATACCTGCACATGAAGAGAAGATGGTTAAAAAGGCTTACGGAATGCTTGCTTTTATTTGTCAAGGCATTGAATTCAAAAGTCAGGAGACTATGTTGCAACTTTATGAAGCTCTGGTTAGGCCACAGCTGGAGTTTTGCATACAGTTCTAGTCACCCCACTATAGGAAGGACGTTGAGGCTTTGGAGAGGGTACAGAAGAGGTTCACCAGGATGCTGCCTGGTTTAGAGGGCATGTGCTATCATGCGAGGCTGGATAAAGGTGGGTTGTTCTCTCTGGAGCATGGGAGGATGAGGGGAGATCTGATAGAGGTTTACAAGATTATGAGAGGCATTGATAGAGTGGACATGCAATATTTGTTTCCCAGGGTAGAAATGTCTAGTATCAGAGAGCATTCATTGAAGGTGAGAGGGGGTAGGTTCAAGAGGGATGTGACGGGTAAGTTCTTACTCAGAGAGTTGTGGATGCTTGGAATGTGCTGCCTGGTATGTTGGTAGATGCAAATACAATTAAGAGATGCTTGGGTAGCCAAACGGATGTAAGGAAGATGGAGGGATATGGGCTTGGTGTAGGTAGGAGGGATTAGTGCTTTGGGTTTTTTTGATTTGTTTTTTAGCTGGTTTTGCACAACATTGTGGGCTGAATGGCCCGATCTATGTTCTATGTTTATCATACAGGGGGTCCAACACGGCAGCTTAGCAGTTAGCAATATGCACAACAGTGCCAACAATTGGGGTTCAGTTCCCTCTGCTGTCTGTAAGGAGTTTGTATGTTCTCCCATGATTGTGTGGGTTTCTTCTGGGTACTCGGATTTCCTCCCACGGTCCAAAGATGTACGGGTTAGGGTTAGTTAGTTGTGGGTATGCCATGTTGATGCCAGAAGCATATTCTGATATTTGTGGGCTGCCCCCAGCTCAGTCATTGACGCATTTCACTGTATGCTGTGGCAAATAAAGCTGATCTAATGAGAGGTCCGTTCAAGAGTACGGGCTTGGCACGGGGTTATGCTCAATATCATGGGGGTTATGGTCAGTATCACTGGGTTATGTAGAGTATCATGGAGTTATGCTCAATGTTGTCCCAGGTTTTTACCCCAAAACTTGAGGCTGGACGGGTAAAGTTTGACAGGTTTTCTCAGATGGACGCTGGGGGTGGTTGTTTTTGGCTGCTTTCTGTGTTCATGTCTTCAGATAACATCCAAGAGCTGATTACCAGCTGGAGCTCTCAATCTTTGGTCAGGGTACGGAGAGAGAAGATCCAAAGTGTCATCAGAACGAATCCTGAGGTCTGAGAGAGGCTGCTCAGCCCAGCCTGTCTATAGGAGCTCTTTGAAAGGACTCCCCAGTTAGTCCCACCACCCTGTTGTTTCCACAGATCCCTGCAAGTCCCTGCTGGGTGTGAGCTGAAGGCTTTTCTTGGCCATGAGTGTTGCAAGATTGTCCTGCTGTCAAAGGACACAAAGTCTTGCATACCAATTAGGACAATCCCATCTTCAGATGTCTTCAAGTCTTTATGATGAAGTATTTTTGGAATGTAACAGCTAGTTTATGCACAACGAGATCCAAGGTCCTTCCCTTCCATAAATCCCTCTGTTTTCCTTTCCTCCACGCGTCTGTCCAAGGATCTCTTATAGGCCCCCAATATATCTGCCCCTGGTGGGGCGTTCCAACCACTCTCTGTGTTAAAAACAAACAATGACTTCACCCCTAAACTTTGCTCCAATCACCCGAGGGCACAAGAGATGGGGAGGGAAGTGGGGGATGGTAGGAGGGAGGGTAGGAGAGGGAGGAGGAGAGGAGAGGGGCCAGGAGAGAATCGGGAGGGCAGAAGAGAGAAGGGGGTGGAGGAATGGGTGGGGAGGAGACGGGGGAGGGCAGAAAGAGGAGAGATGTTAGGGGCCAGGAAGGGGAAGTGAAGAAAGGCAGGGGAGGAGAAGGGAAGGACATGAGAAAAATTAGGACAGAAGAGAGGAGGGAGAGAAGGAGACAGGAGGGAGGAGTTTAGAGAGGGAGTCAGGAGAGAGGGTGAGGGTAGGAGACGGGGAGGGGAAGAGAGAGGAAGGATGGGAGGAGAGGGGGAGAAGAGGAGGAGAGAGGAGGAAGGGAAGAGAGAGGGAGAGGAAGGGAGAGGAGGAAGGGAGGAGGGGAGAGGAGGAAAGGAGAAGGGGAGGAGAGAGGGAGGAGAGGAGGAGAGAGGGAGGAGAAGAGGAGAGAGGAGAAAGGGAGGAGAGAGGGAGAAGAGGAGGGGAGAGGAAGAAGCCAGAAAAGAGATCTGGCAGAGTGATGGCTCTTGATTTGAAATCAGTTTAATTGGAAATAACTCGGGCTTGTAGGGAAGATTGATAGTGGGAGAAACATGAGATTAGACATTCTCCGTGTCTGTGCCAAAATTACAACAACCGCTCCTTCAAGCATTTTCAAGCTGACAAGTTATTCATCATTTTTGTAACATGTTTGCCTGCAGTGATGAGATGATTGCGGTTAGAGTTAGAGATAGATTACTTTAAGCAATTATTGGTGACAGAAGGATTCAAGCAATTTCCCCCTCACCAGGAAACACATGCTGAGACTTGGGTGATAGTTTCTTGGGGATCGCATGCTGAGGTTTCTCAAAGCTCACTTATCCCAAGCCAGGCACTGAACATGAACGAGAGACCATTCAGCCCTGTGCTCCTAATCAGTGCATCATGGCTGACCTCCCCCTAGCTTTGTCCTGTTTCCCTCTGTGCCTTGGCCAAATAAAGCGAACATACTTTTTGCAGTTTTGCAATTTTCATTTGATCAGCAGCCCAACAGCTCCCTCGGGGGAGGTGTCCTCTCTGTAATACCCTCTGTGAGTTTGAGTAACACACAAAATACTGGAAAACTCAGCAAGTCAGGCAGCATCTATGGAGAGGGAGTAAGTGTAAAGATGTTCTGTCCAATGGTGGAGGACCACAATATAGGGTTTATTTGTTTATTTAGAGATACAATGTGGAGTAGGCCTTTCCAGCCCTTTGAGCTGCACCACCTACCAACCTTCAACATCCCCGTTTTAACCCTAATCTAATCACAGGACAGCTTACAATGGCCAGTTAACCTATCTGGTTCGTCTTTGGACTGTGGAAGGAAACCAGAGGACCTGGAGAAAACCCAGGTATTCCATGAAGAGATCGTACAGAGACATCTTACAGAGAACGTTTGGACCAAACTCTGAACCCCAACCTCCGACACCCCGAGCTGTAGTAGTTCAGTCTCAGTGTAAGGAGTTTTCCACTACTGGACAGGGAGGGGCCAGGTTGGGTGAAGAAGTTTCTCAGTTACTGCAGTAGTGTATCTCCCCAGAGAGCCACATGAGTCACATGAGTGCTCTCTTGGTCCATCAACCCAATAGTAGGGAAGGCACAACAGAGACTACACTCCCTGCAGTGCTTAAGGAGAGCCCAACTGCCTCAGAAATTGCTGGCCAACTTTATTGATTAGGACAGCTCAGCCCATCATTGGGACTCAATTACTGGACCACCTGGAGACGATCTACCACTCTCGATACCCACGGAACACTCATAACATCATTAAAGACCCAGCCCATCCCGTATGCCGTCTGTTCAATCTCCTGCCACCTGGTAGGAGGTGCAGAAACACCTTAGCCAAGACATTAAGGCTGTAAAAGCTTCTTCCCAAGGGCTGTTGTGCAGCTAAATAATGCTACACCTCGGCTTGCCAATGGCCCTTGAGTGTTATTGACTTTCAAAGTCACTTGTTGCAAGTAAATATGGGAAATTTTTAATTAAGATGTACCATATGCATTTTAAATATGTTTGCATGGACTGGAGTAGCACCTCAATCCTGTTGTCTAGAGCAAAGACAGTGAAGTTCTATTCTATTCTTTTTTGAACAGTCCTACTGGTTTTAAGAAATGTCAGAGAACACTACTTAATGCATCGACTATGGTTGTAAGAATATAAACTTCGCACGGTTTACACACACAAAATGCTGGAGGAACTCAGCAGGTCAGGCAGCATCTATGGAGAGGAATAAACAGTCGATGTTTTGGACCAAGGCCCTTCATCAGCTATTTCATGGTTTATACTTATAAATAGTTTTTATTATGAATAAAAAGTTATTTTGATATTAAAATATTTGGCATCTCCCCTGCATAGTCTGGCTCTGTACAAGTTTGTGGACTTTTGCTCATGATGTCCCCAAAAGGGCAGGTTCAAGGTGTGGTTGAAAGTCTTGCTATTTAGATGAGTTGGTTGGACATCACCAAGGCTGTGGGGTGATGGAGGAGGAGATGGAGGAAATGATGGAGGAGGAGATGGAGGAAGTGATGGAGGAGGTGATGGAGGAGGGCAAGAGTTGGTTTATGTGCCTCCCCACCTTCATTTCCATTCATCTTGGTCTTCGAGAACCAGAGTCACTGTGTGAGATCCCTCTGCCCTCTTGCACAGGATGGAAACTTGAGGTGTTGATCCTCCCGCCTCAGTTTGGCCTCATCGTGATAGTAGAGCTACAGATGGCATCAACTGTTCTGGAGAGACGGGGAATGGATCAGCCATGATCACATCGAATGGTGGAGCAGGCTCACAGAGGTAACGTGGTCCCTACCCCCTCCGTGAAAGCGGGAAGGGCATTGAGTCTGATTCCTACCACAGTACATTGAAAAGTTGCAGAAGGGTGTATGTAAAGGGGAGATTGGTTCTTGATTAGTAATGGTGTCAAAGGGTACATGGAGAATGGGATTAATATATCATCCAAGATGGACTTTATGGGCTGAATGGCCTGGCTCTGCTACTACTCTAGGTCTTATTGTCTTATGGCTAGCGATGTGCAGCGGAGAGATACTGGAATGGTTCCAGCACTGAGGAGCAGCTCAATGCAGAGAATGACGAAACTGCGACTGCCCTCTATCGAGCAGCGAAGGTCAGGGGTTATCAAACAAGGTTAACCTTCAGATCTCCAGATAGGACATTCCATCTGGGTCTTCAGATCCCATGTCGACAGGAGAATGAAGGGAATGTGAGCTAGGATTATGGCAGGGAGAGGAGAGGAGGTTTTTTAACACCACACACACAAAATGCTGGAGGAGCTCAGTAAGTCAGGCAGCATCTATGGAGGGAAATAAACAGTCAATGTTTATTACTTCACACCCCCACCCCCTCATCTGCTCACCTGTCACCTGCCAGCTTGTACAGGCTCCCCCTCCTCCCACCTTCATATTCTGGCTTTGTCCCCCTTCCTTTCCAGTCCTGATGAAGGGTCTCAGCTCAAAATATCAACTGTTAATTCCCCTCCATAGATGCTCCCTGATGTGCTGAGTTCCTTAGTATATTTTGTGTGTTGCTCAAGATTTCCAGCATCTGCAGAAACTCTTGAGGTTATTTAAAGCATCAGGTGACAAGTCCCTCAAAGTTTTGACCTGCAGAAACCTGCAGATAATTGGTAAGGTGACAGAGGCAACACTGATAATGACATCCACCCACGGAGCTCGTCTTAAGCAAATGCAACATTGCACTCTCCGTCCTGATGAGAATATTTTACAAAGGGTGCTGTTGTTATACAGTCTTATTGTCTAAATACATGATAGGGTGGTTAAGAAGGCATATGGCATTCTTGTCTTTTTTAGTCGAGGCATTGAGTTCAAAAGTCAGGAGGTTATGTTGCAGCTTTACAAAACTCTAGTTAGGCCACATCTGGAGTATTGCACACAGTTCGGTTGCCCCACTATAGGAAGGATGTCGAGGCTCTGGAGAGGCTGCAGAAGAGGTTTACCAGAATGCTGCCTGGATTAGAGGGCATGCGTTTTAATGAGAGGTTGGACAAACGTGGCTTGTTTTCCTTGGAGTAGTGGAGGCTGAGGGGAGATCTGATAGAGGTTTATAAGATTATGAGAAGACAGACAGTATCTTTTTCCAAGAGTTGTAATATCTAACACCAAGGGGATTGCAATTGGGGTGAGGGGGGTAAATTCAGAGGAGATGTGAGGGCAAGTTTTTTACACAGCGTGGTGGGTGTCTGGAATGTGCTGCCCCTGCTGGTGGTAAGGGCAGATACATTAGGGCTGTTTTAGAGATGTTTAGATAGGCACTTGAATGTGAGGATAATGGAAGGATATGGACATTGTGTAGGCAGAAGAGATTAGTTGAGTTGGCCATTTGATTACTAATTTATTTGATGCAGCACATCACTGTGGGCCGAAGGGCCTGTTCTTGGTCTCTGTTCTAATGTTACAGACCTCAGTGGTGACAAGTCTCCTCACCTTTCAGTCCAACAATGCCACCTTCAGCGCGCACTGTTCCACCACCTGCTCTCTGGGCTGGCAAACTGCAGGTGCACAGGACGATCCAGGGATGGCCAGATCCAGAAAACTCCTGAAACAGGGAGAGGACAAGATAACTTCAAACAGGGATTAATGTGGATTAATTCCTAGCAACACTGCTCTGTGCCACCACAATATGCAAGCTTAACACCACACACAAAATGCCGGAAGAACTCAGCAGGTCAGGCAGCATCTGTGGGAATGAATGAACAGTCGATGTTTTGGGCTGAGACTCTTCATTGGGACTGGAAAGGAAGGCGGAAGATCCCAGAATAAAAAGTGGGGGGAGGGGAAGGAGGATAGATAGAAGATGATAGGTGAAGCCAGGTGGGTTGGAAAGGTCAAGGGCTGGAGAGGAAGGAATCTGATAGGAGAGGAGAGTGGACCATGGGAGAAAGGGAAGGAGGAGGGACACCAGAAGGAGGTGATAGGCAGGTGGGAAGAGATAAGAGGTCAGAATGGGAAATACAGGAAGAGGGATGGGGGAGGGAAAAAAATTACCAGAAGGAGAAATTGATATTCATGCCACTGGTTTGGAAGCTAACTAGACAGACCTGAGATCCAGTTCCTCCACCTTGAAGTGGCCTCGTCTTGGGAAAAAGGTGAGGCCATGGACAAACATGTCGGAATGGGACTGCGGATAGGAATTTAAATATTTTGCCGCTGGGAAATGACAGTTTTGGCGGATGGAGCAGAGGTGCTTGACAAAGAGGTTGGGTGGCTAGTTTATCTATGTTGTTTGAAGTTTCTAAATGTTCCTCTTGGTTGGTTAAAGTTTCTGGAATAAAATTCTGCCCCAGGCTACAGTTTCTTTCCTTTTCCAAAGTAAATTTATTATCAAAGTACATATATGTCACCTTGTACTACCCTGAAATTTGTTTTCTTGCAGGCATTCACAGGGAAAATAAAGAAATACAGAAGAATTTATGCAAAACTCTGCATAGCAATGATTGACAAACAACCAATGTTCAAAAGAAGAAAATTTGGGCAATTAACAAAAAAAGTAATATTAATAATGAGGACACAGGTTGTAAAGGGTCTGTGGAAGTGTGTCTACACATTGTGGAATCAGTTCAAGGTGGAGATGAGTAAAGTTATAAATGCCAGTTCAGGAGCCTGATAGTTATAGGGTAATAACTGTTCCTGAACCTTGTGGTGTGAGACCTGATGGTTGAGGGGTAATAACTGTTCCTGAACCTGGTGGTGTGGGACCTGATGGTTGAGGGGTAATAACTGTTCCTGAGCCTTGTGGTGTGGGACCTGATGGTTGAGGGGTAATAACTGTTCCTGAGCCTTGTGGTGTGGGACCTGATGGTTGAGGGGTAATAACTGTTCCTGAACCTTGTTGTGTGGGACCTGATGGTTGAAGGGTAATAACTGTTCCTGAAACTGGTGGTGTGGGACCTGATGGTCGAGGGGTAATAACTGTTCCTGAACTTGGTGGTGTGGGACCTGACGGTTGTAGGGTAATAACTGTTCCTGAACCTGGTGGTCTGGACCTGATGGTTGTAGGGTAATAACTGTTCCTGAACCTGGTGGTGTGGGGCCTAAGCCTCCTTTACCTTCTGCCCTCACTTCCAGATGGTAAAACAAACCGCCATGGCGTGTCCGCACGGCAGAGGAGGGCAGGGAAGTGAACAGTGTGCAGGAGCAGCCCACACGAGCCACCTCGGCACATTGTGGAACTGTGTGGTAGAGTTCTCCGAAATGCAGCTCTCACCGTGGGGGACCAGCTTGCTAGAGAGATTCTGGGCCCTGGTTCCGATAAATAATTGCAGTCGAGCAGAGTTTGGTTCTTGGCTGCTCGATATTGCGGTAGATCAGTGCATAGTTCCACAATTCAGAAACCTGCCACAGTGGAGCATTGCTTTAGGGGTGGTACACAGTGTACACGCACTGCACTGCCAAGTGGTTCGTCAGCTGCCAGACACAGGGACATCAGCAACACTTAAAAGACAGGTACCTGCATAGGGAAGATTTAGAGGGATATGTGGTGAGGATGTTTCTTATAGTGGGGAGTCAAGGACCAGAGGGCACAGTCTCATAGTAGAGGGACGTCCATTTAGAACGAGATAAGGATTGAGTTCAAGAGTTGTGAGGTAATGTTACAGCTATATAGGACCCTGGCCAGGCCCCACTTGGAGTACTGTGCTCAGTTCTGGTCGCCTCACTACAGGGGGGATGTGGATACTATAGAGAGAGTGCAGAGGAGATTTACAAGGCTGTTGCCTGGATTGGGGGACATGCCATGTGAGAATAGGTTTGAGTGAATTTGGCTTTTTCTCCTTGGAGTGACGGAGGATGAGAGGTGACCTGATAGAGGTGTACAAGATGATGAGAGGCATTGATCGTATGGATAGCTGGAGACGTTTTCTCAGGGCTGAAATGGCTAATACGAGGGATCATAGTTTTAGGGTGCTTGGAGGTAGGTACAAGGGGGATGTCAGAGGTAAGTTTCTCACACAGAGAGTGGTAGGTGTGTAGAATTCATTGACGGTGACAGTGGTGGAGATAGATACAATACGGTCTTTTAAGAGACTCTTGCATAGGTACTGGAGCTTAGAAAAAGGCTATGTGGAAGGGAAATTCTAGGCCGTTTCTAGAGTAGGTTACATGGTCAGCACAATATTGTGGGCCAAAGGGCCTGTAATGTGCTGTAATCTGCCACTTCTCAGCCCAACTCTGTATCCCATCAATGTCCCACTGTAACCTACAACAACCTTCTCCACTGCCCACAACACTGTCAGCCTTCGTGTCTACTGAAAACTTCCACTTCCTCATCACAAGTATCATTTTATACTCAAGGGCAGGAGGATATGGTCCTCAAAACTACCAGCCAGGGAATCTCGGGGGAATTACTTGCAGAATTTTTGTGAAGGTCTGAGAGATGTTGAAGCTTAGTTTTGTACTCGGGAGCGAGTTGCTATTTGACAGCAAGAGAGATTGGAAGCATGTTTCAGAGTGCTGACTCGGGAGTTGTTTTCCTGGAATTTTCAGTTAATTGGCTCATTCCAAGACTTCCTGAGAGTTTGTCAGCTGTCACTTCTGGTGAGAAGGTCACCACTTGTTCCCACTATCACTGTGCACGCTGGGAATGTTGGCAGAGTGTTAGATGCCCAGGACGATCTGTCACGTTGCTGTGTGGTGACCTCCTTTGTTCCCCTGCTGACCCAATTTCCTCTGCCACTCAGACATGGTCTGCCAGTCTGGCGAGGAACCCTAATGCCCACAGCATGGCACTTGATGCCAAGTCAGAAGCCATCAGGATCTTTCTCTGCCAGCCTGCCTCTCCACTGACAAGCACAGATGACAAAAAAAAATCAAGATCTCACTGGCAGAGAGATTGCCTGCAAACAGGAAGCTCGTCACCATGTGTACACTTCAGGGAGAGTCAATCGGCACACTTGGAAACTTGACTGTCAGAAATATTCATTCTATGGCCTCTTCTGCTGCCATGATGAGGGAGGTCACGCTCAGGTTGGAGGGGAACTCCTCCTATTCTGTTTGGGCAGCCTCTAACCTGATGGCATGAACATTGAGTTCTCCAACTTCAGTTAATTTCTCCCCTTCCCCCTGCTCTCTTTTCCATTTCCCATTATGGTTCCCCTCTCCCCCCTTCTCATTTGCTTGTTTGCCCTTCACCTTCCTCTGGTGCCCCTCCTCCTCCCCATTCTTCCATGGTCCACTCTCTTCTCCTATCAGATTCCTTCTTCTTGAGCCCTTAATCTCTTCCACCTATCACCTCCCAGCTTGTACTCACCCACCTTCCCCCTCACCTATCACCTGCCAGCTTGTACTCCTCTCCCCCCCCTCCACTTTCTATTCTGGATTAGTCTCCCTTCTTTTCCAGTCCTGATGAAGGGTCTCAGCCGAAATTTTGACTGTTTTTTCCCCTCTGTAGATATTGCCTGACTTGCTGAGTTCCTCCAGCATTTTGTGTGTGTTGCTCAGGATTTCCAGCATTTGAGGAACCTCTTATGTGTATAATTGGATCTAATGCTAGTCTTCTTTGTTTGTCTTTGTGCGTGTGAGTGTGTGTCAGTGAGCAAGAGAAATGGGCAGTGTCAACTGGCTGAAGGTATCTTATAAGAGGAGTCCTGTCCACCCGGAGACCAGTGAGCTGATCCTCAAAGACACCTGGAAAGGGCCATGTGTGAGGGATGGGTGTGGAGAGAAATGGCAGCAACAGTTAGCAGAAGGCCAGAGTTCAGTGAGCATGAATGGGGTCCACAATGAAAAGACAAAGAGTTCTTGAGAAGGTGTATTGGAACAAATTACCCATCTGTACATCACCAATCATGTAATGGTGGGATTCTAATCCATGGGGAGGAACAGATGACTCCTGGGATCTACATCTCTCGATCCCTCAAAGCTACCGTACAAGGTGATCGGATGGTTGAGAAGGTGAAAGGTGCGTTGGCCTTCATTAGTTGGGGGATTGAGTGCAAAATAATGTTGCAGCTCTATAAAACCTTCACTTGGAGTATTGTGTTCTGTTTTGGTCACCTTTCGTGCAGAAGAGATTTACCAGGATGCTGCCCAGATTAGAGAGCATGTCTTATGAGGATAAGTTAAGTGAGCTGGGGCTTTTCTCTTTGGAGTCAAGGAGGATGACATGACTTAATAGAGGTGTACAAGATGATTAGAGGCATTAGACTGAGTGGATAGCTTCAGACTTCCTCCCAGGGTGGAAATGGCTAATTCAAGAGAACATAATCTTAAATTGTTGAGAGTAAAGTATAAAGGGGATGTCAGAGGTCAGAGGTAAGTTTCTTTTAAACACAGAGAATGGTAGGTGCATGGAACACACTGCCGGGGTGGTGGTAGATTATATTAGATATTGGTAGAAAGGCACATGAATGAAAGAAAAATGGAGGGTAATTTGGGGAGGGAAGGAATGGTTTCATCTGGGAGTAGGTTAAAGGGTCAGCACAATCATGGGCTGAAGGGACTGCACTGTGCGGTAATGTTCTACATTTTATGATTCTAGTCGTGAGCAGAGCCACGTGGATGAGAGCTGTTGCAGGCGAGGGGTAAGGCAGGCTGGACAGTCACCTTCAGCCGTAACTAGTCTACGTGGCTTTGTAATTCACCTGTGTATCCATGTTGTATGCCTGTAACTGTTGCAGGACCTCCTCTCACACTCTGGGGTTTCCGTGGCCAGCTTGGATAGAGCAAGTTCAATCAGTAAATGTCCTTCAGCCCCTTGAGCTAACAGCCTCATTCAGCAAAATCACAGCTAAACCCAGCTTCGTATTCTCGATACAACCGCAGGGATCTGCAGGTCAGGTGCAGAAGGCGCCTGTCATTCCTCTGGGAAACGTGTGTGGAAAACAGCAGCCCTACAACCTGAGACACAGCAACACGGGAAACTGCAGATGCTGGAATATGAAGCAAATCTTCAACTGGTGGAACCCAAAACGTCCATCATTGTCCCCACAGACCCTGCTTGACCCGTGGAGTCCTTCTCACCGCTGCCATCGGGAAGGAGGCGCAAAAGCCTCAGGTCCCACACCACCAAGTTCAAGATCAGTCCTGAACTTCACTCACCTCAACTCTGAACTGATTCCACAACCTGTGAACTCACTTTCAAGGACTCTACAACTCAGGTTCTCTGTAATTTCTTATATTTTTGAGCAGTTTGACTTCTTTTGCTCATTGGCTGTTGGTCAGTCTTTCACTGATTCAAAGTTCGAAGGTTCAAAGGTACGATTTAATGTCAGAGAAATGATTACAATATACACCCTGAAATGCTTTTTCTTTGCAACCATCCACGAAAACAGAGGAGTGCCCCAAAGAATGAACGACAGTGAAATGTTAGAACTCCAAAGCACCCCCCCCAGCTCCCCTCTCCCACGTGTGAGCAGCAGCAAGCAACAATTCCCCCCCCCACTGGCAAAAAAAGGCAAACACTGGCACCACCACCGAGCACTCGAGTGTGAGCAAAGCAACAGCAAAGACACAGACTGGCCGTTACTCCGAAGACTTTGCACTTCACCCGGTATTCAACATGCCGCAGGCTCTCTCTCTCTCTCTCCCTAATAAGGGAGAAAGTGGTGTCTCCATTTTCTCAGCAAGCAGGGAGACATAACAAACAAATCTCTGGTTGTTAAGAGTCTGTTAAGTCACTGTTTTTGAGCTCTGTGCCTGAAGATTGCAAAGATCCGGGTCTCCAGGCACACAGCCGTAGATATTTCGACTCCCCCAACGACACACGGGTCTCCTGTCGTGACACTGACCTTCGATCCACCCATCTCCAGAGCTCCACGATCCTAGATTTCTAAATTCGAGCCGGACTCTTAGGCCGAGCCTTTGGCATGCCGGACAACGGCCAGTTATGGAACCCCCATTCTATTATATTTCTTTGTTCTACTGTGAATGCCTGCAATAAAATGAAACTTGGGATACTATGTGGTGACATATATGTACTGTACTTTGATAATAAATTTACTTTGAACTTTGAATCACTTTCATTTCTATACCTTGAGACCTGCTTGGTCCCTCAACAGATATAGACTTGTAGGATCTTACAGCACGAGAGGCTCCTTGGCCCATCCTGCTGGTGGTCTTGATAGTCCAGTTATTTTCCATTTCTTTACATAATTTAATCAATTCTTAAGAGTATGATCCTCAGAATCAGATTTATTGTCACTGACATATGTCAAAAATTTGTTGCACATATAATATATGGGTAGTACAAAGAGTGAGGTAGTATTCGTCAGTTCATGGACCATTCAGAAATCTGATGGTGGAGGGGAAGAAGCTGTTCCTAAATTGTTGAGTGTGTCCTGTACCTCCTCCCTGATGGTTGCAATGAGAAGAGGGTGTGTCCATAAGACCATAAGAGATAAGAGCTAGGAGAAGAATTAAGCCATTCAGCCCATCAAGTCTGCTCTGCCATTCCACCATGGCTGATCCCAGATCCCACTCAACCCCCATACACCGGCCATATCTTATAAGACCAAATCCTGGATAGTAGGGGCCCTCTACTTCAGACTAGAATTGTTCAGGAAAGATCTATGGTGTGCCGGCCTTTCATTAGTCAGGGAATTGAGTTTAGGAGCCACGAGGTAATGTTGCAGCTCTCTAAAACTCTGGTTAGACCACACTTGGAGTATTGTGTTCAGTTCTGGTTGCCTCTATGGGATGTGCCTCTTATGGGAAGGATGTGGAAGCTTTAGAGAGGGTGCAGAAGAGATTTAGCAGGATGCTGCCTGGATTAGAGAGCATGTCTTATGAGGATAAGTTGAGCGAGCTGGGGCTTTTCTCCTTGGACCCAAGGAGGATGACATGTGACTTAATAGAGGTGTACAAGACGATAAGAGGCATAGATAGAGTGGACAGCCAGATGCTTTTTCCCAGGGTGGAAGTGGCTAATTCAAGGGTACTTTCAGGCTCCTGTACCTCCTCTCTGATGGTAGTAATGAGAAGGGGGCAGGTCCTGGGTAGTGGAGTCCTCTGTTTCAGGCTGGCAGTGTTCAGAAAACTCCAGAGAGGTGATGTCTGAGTGGATATCTTGCAGAAGGAAACATAAACATATTCAAACACAAAAACTTCTAAGAAATCTTTTTATAGTGTGGATTTATTAAAAGCTTCAAAATAAATTTCTTAATATAACTCTTATTCATTTCCTGAGACTTCCTCCTCCGTTTCAATGTATTTCTCATCAGATAAAATTAGAAAAGCAACACTGGGGGCACCACATGTGTATTTGCCAGATCCGGTGGCAGTGGAGAACCCGGCTTCTCCAGGAGAGCCCATGTTTCAGGATATTCCCTACATTGTAGTATCTGGATAAAAACAAGAGATTCCGAGATGCTGGAAATCCAGAATGACACACACAAAATGCTGGAGGAACTCAGCAGGCCAAGCTGCATCTATGGGGCCGAGAGTCTCCATGAAGGGTCTCGGTGTGAAGTGTCGACTGTTAATTCCTCACCAGAGATGCCGGCAGACCTGCTGAGTTCCTCCAGCATTTTGTGATAAAGTGCTGTTAAATGTCATTGCTAAGTAATCAGGGTCAGCGTTGCGATTTAGTTAGACAAGTGAATGTGGCGTTCCGCAGTATCATCAGCCCAAGTCAAATGAGACAAGAGGGTGAAAGTAGTATCCCTATAGTTCAGGATGAAGATCAAAATGCCACAGATATAAAGTTTTCGAGTGTTTTAGTTGAAAACTTCTACAAATATACCGTGGAGAGCATTCTAACTGACAGTATCACCTTCTGGTTTGAAGGGTGGGGGGATGTGGGGGGGGGGGGGCTACTGCACAAGATCGAAATAAGTTACAGAAACTTGTAAAATTAGTCAACTCCATCATGTGTGCCAGCCTCTGTAGTATCCAAGACATCTTCAAGGAGTTCTGCTTCAGGAAGGAGGTGTCCTTCATTAAGAACCCCCACCACCCAGGACATGCCCCTTTCACACTGTTACTATGAGGAAGGAGGCAACAGAAGCCTGTACTTAATACAGAGGCCACTGAGTGTATGCTCGTGGTCTTGTGCTGCTGTAGCCCATCCACTTCAAGATTTGACATGTCGATACCTTGCAGGAGGAAACATAAACGTATTCAAACACAAAAACTTCTAAGAAATCAGCAGTTCAGGAACAGCTTCTTCCCCTCTGCCATCCAATTTCTAAATGGACATTGGACCCATTAACACCACCTCACTACTTTTTCTTATTTTGTTATTTTGCACTACTTATTTTAACTTATTAATAGACATGTATATATATATAATATGTTTAATGTAACAGTTTTTTTTCTATATTTATCATGTATTGCATTGTATTGCTGCTGTAAAATTAACAAATCTTGCGACATATGGCAATAATATTAA
This sequence comes from Hemitrygon akajei, assembly GCF_048418815.1. Taxonomy (NCBI): domain Eukaryota; kingdom Metazoa; phylum Chordata; class Chondrichthyes; order Myliobatiformes; family Dasyatidae; genus Hemitrygon; species Hemitrygon akajei. The sequence continues at coordinate 41,822,360 of NC_133153.1, forward strand.
ATCTGATTCTGATTCGGAGATTTGTGATAATATCGAAAAGATTATTACGGCATCACAGCCCGTTGAGCTGATGCCACACTGGTCTAACAACCTTGGTTCAACCTTGACCCCATACCCCACCTGTGTGTAGTTTGCACGTTCTCCCAGTAACCACATAGGTTCAGTCTGGCTGCTCAAATTCTCTAATTCCTGGGATGACAGGGTTGTCTTACCAAGAGAGTCCAATTTGCTTGTGACTCAGTTCCTTGGAATTTAGAAGAATGAGGGATGACATTCCAACGAGGAAGCTTGAAAAGTTAGATGTAAAATGTAAAAGCAAAAGAGAGGGCATACAACAAAGCAAAAATTAGCAGGAAGACAGAGGATTGGAAAGCTTTTAAAAATTTACAAAAAGCAACTAAAAGAATCATTCAGAGAGAAAAGATGACAGATAAAAGCAAGCTAGCAAACAATATCAAAGGGGATAGTAAAAGCTTTTTCAAGTAAAAAATAAAAGAGAGATGAGAGTGGATATAGGACCGCTAGAAATTGAGGCTGGAGAAATAATAACAGGGAACAAGGAGATGGCAGGTGAACTAAGTTAGTAATTTGTCAGTCTTTACTGTGGAAGACACTAGCAATGTGCTGGGAGTTGAAGGGTGTGAGGGAAGAGAAGTGAGTGCAGTTGCTATTACAAGGGAGAAGGTGCTCAAAAAGCTGAAAGATCTAAAGGTGCATAAGTCAGCCGGACCAGATGAACTGCATCCTAGGGTTCTGAAAGAGGTAGCGGTTCTGAAAGATGTTCTATAGGTCAGTTGTGGAGAGCGCCCTCTTCTTTGTGGTGGCGTGTTGGGGAGGCAGCATTAAGAAGAGAGACACCTCACGTCTTAATAAGCTGGTAAGGAAGGCGGGCTCTGTCGTGGGCAAAGTACTGGAGAGTATAACATCGGTAGCAGAGCGAAGGGTGCTGAGTAGGCTACAGTCAATTATGGAAAATCCTGAATATCCTCTACATAGCACCATCCAGAGACAGAGAAGCAGTTTCAGCGACAGGTTGCTATCGATGCAATGCTCCTCAGACAGGATGAAGAGATCAATACTCCCCAATGCCATTCGGCTTTACAATTCAACCGCCAGGAATAAGATATGTTAAAGTGCCGGGGTTAGGACTCAATGTATTTAAGTAAACTACTTAAGAACTTTTTAAAGCTATTATTAATGCTTTTTGAGAGGGTGATTTTAGATGCATATCATATTTTTACTGAGTTAAGTATTGTATGTAATTAGTTTTGCTACAATAAGTGTATGGGACATTGGAAAAAATGTTGAATTTCTCCATGGGGATGAATAAAGTATCTATCTATCTGCCTATCTATCTATCTATCTAGATATTGTGGAGGCATTAGTAATGATTTTTCAAGAATCAATGAATTGTGGCATGGTTCTGAAGGCTTTGAAAATTGCAAAACTCACTCCATTCTTTAGGAAAGGAGGGAAGCAGCAGAAAGGGAATTATAGACCAGTTAGTCTGAACTCAGTGGTGGGGAAGATATTAGAGTCAATTGTTAAGGACAAGATTATAGAGTACTTGGTGACACAGGACAAAATGGGACAAAGTCAGCACAGTTTCCTTAAGGGAAAATCTTGCCTGTGGATGTTATATATTTGGACTTTCAGAAGGCCTTTGACAAGGTGCTACACATGAGGCTGGTTACCAAGATAAGAGCCCATGATATTACAGGAAAATTACTGGCATAGTTAGATCATTGGCTGATTGGCAGGAGGCAGCAAGTGGGAATAAAAGGATCCTTTTCTGGTTGGCTGCCGGTGACTAGTAGTGTTCTGCAGGGGTCGGTGTTGGGACCACTTCTTTTTATGCTGCATATCAATGACTTAGATGATGGCTTTGTTGCCAAGTTTGCAGATGATATGAAGACTGGTGGAGGGGCAGGTAGTGTTGAGGAAACAGGAAGGCTGTAGAAGAACTTAGACAGATTAGGAGAATGGACAAGAAAGTGGCAAATGAAATACATTGTTGAAAAATGCATGATCATGAACTTTGGCAGCAGAATATTTTCTAAATGGGGAGAAAATCTAAAATTTTGAGAAAATGCATGGTCATGCAATATGGTAGGAGAAATAAATGTGCAGACTATTTTCCAAATGGGAAGAAAATCCAAAAATCTGAGATGCAAAGGGAGTCCTTGTGCCGAACACCCTGAAGGTTAACTTGCAGGTTGAGTCGGTGGTGAGGAAGGCAAATGCCATGTTAGCATTCATTTCGAGAGGTCTAGAATATAGGAGCAGGGATGATGCTGAGGCTTTATAAGGTACTGGTGAGGCCTCACCTTGAGTATTGTGAATAGTTTTGGGCTCCTTGCTTAAGAAAAGATGTGCTGGCATTGGAGACGGTTCAGAGAAGGTTCACAAGGATGATTCTGGGAATGAAAAGGTTATCATATAAGGAATGTTTGATAGCTCCAGGCCTGTATTCGCTGGAATTTAGAAGGATGAGGGGAGATCTCATTGAAACCTTTCGAATGTTGAAAGACCTAGACAGAGTAAATGTGGAAAGGATGTTTCTCGTGGGGGAGTTTAGAACAAAAGAGCACAGCCTTAGGATGGAGCATCAACCACCTAAAACATAGATGTGGAGAAATTTCTTTAGCCAGAGGGTGGTGAATTTTTTTTACAACACGCAGCTGTGGAGGCCAGGTCATTTAAGGTGGAAATTGACAGGTTCTTGATTGGACATGGCATCAAAGGTTATGGGGAGAAGGCTGGGGAGTGGGGCTGAGGAGAGGTAAAAAGGATCAGCCGTGATTGAATGGCAGAACAGACTCGATGGGCTAAATGGCCTATTTCTGCTCCTATGTCTCATGGTTTACAGTCTTATTTTGTTGTGTTCTGTGTTGTTTTGCTGAGCATTGTGGGAATGCTATGTTGGCACCAGAACGTGTGGCAACACTTGTAGGCTGATTCTCAGACTGTGTTGGTTGCTAACGCAAATGAGGCATTTCATTGTACACATGATAAATAGACAAACCTGAATCTGTTGTTCAGGGCACTGTGGGGTCAATAGTTGATTCTCAGGATGAGATCAGATGAGGGAAGGGAAAAGGTTCTGATAAAACAGCGATTCTTAACCTTTTCGATGACCCCTTTGATGGCCTGGTGGAGCCTACGGACTCCTTCTCAGAATAGTGTATCTATATAAATAAAATAGATTAATAAAATACACTGGATTACAGAGGTGACAAAGTCACAGGTAAGGTTAATACTACTGTGGTTTGTTTCCTACATTCATCATTGAAGGAAATGCTAAATTTCGGTCTTTTCCCATCCAAGTTCACGGACCCCCTGAAATCTATCCATGGATCCCTGAAGGGTCTGCAGACCCCAGGTTAAGAACGGCTGTAATACAGAATCCACCACTAAACCCCTCCCAGTCATAATGTCTTAACAGTCACATAGACACTGGATCTTCACTGAGTTCCCAATTCACAATGAACTTGTTCAGCTTTGAAAATTAAGAAGTATAATTTATATTATATTAAATAATAAGTAATAAGTTAGTATTTGGTATCTTATGCTACTAAGCTATTAAGTATCTACTAAGTATATTACTAAGTGCTACAAAGTATTTTAGATGGGTTGTATTATCTAGTTGGTTGCAAGAGGCACCTCTCTCCATTCTAGCCTGTTGGGGCCCATTCAAGTTCAACTTGAATTATCTTTCAATCGTGCCCATGAATACAGCCAAACGAAATAACATTCCCCCAGATCCAAGGTGCAAAACACACTACCAGCGGTCACACACAGCACATATAGCACACACAGCAGAGAAACACAGAGTGACAAACAAAAATATAGCCCAAGTCCCTGAGTGTCCTGGCCTGAAGAATGGTGGTGCATGGATGTCCTGCTGGAGTCACGCTTCTGCAAGAACATGCCCGCATGCCAGTGCAGCCACAGACAAATGCAATCCAGCTCATCCTCCTCTGAGCAAACTCTGGAGGCAGGACCCGATGGGAGGGAACAGCCCCCAGTCCAGCGTGGTCGTCCACCATGCCTCTGGCTTCTCCTCCCCTGGGCAGCTGCAACAGGCCTCCCTGCGGGACGACAGCCTTGTCTGCACAGCAACCAGGGCCGCACAGTTCCTTCGCCATCTGCCTTGTCAATGAATGAGTGAACCGGACTGCAGAATTCCACATTACCAATGTCCAGCAAGGTCCTGCAAACACAAGGAAAATCCCTAAGGCAACCACTTGAACCTTTTGTTGGACTGTACCCGGCTTCTGATGCCTTCTTCTTTGGGTCTCTGCAGCCCATGACATCGTGGTACAAAACAAGTTCAGCTGTTTGCAGTCCCTGACGTTCTTCGTGTCCGATGAGCATACAAAATGGAAAGGATCATTGGCTGGATCCAGAGAGACTGCTGAGAAGTAGCACACCACCATCTTTCCAAAAGAACGAGTTGGATTGGGCTGTAGACCTGTTATTTTTCTTGTATTTTAACTTCCTTGTGCTTGCTTGTATTTTTTATCATCTATATACAAGCAATTGTTCAGTGAGTTTTCCAGCAATTACAGTACAGTTGCTTCTGATGCTTCCAGAAGATGCTTGCAAGACGGTGCTGGTGACCAATAGTGACATTTTGCAGACTGCTTACAAAGCTACTAGATACCCTAGTAGATATACTCCTTTTAAGGGTGTACTTTTGAACCAAATAAATGACTTGGTGCTTTTGCGATCTCCTGTGGGGTTTGGTGAACTGGGCACTTGAGAGTGGCAGTAGGGCCGAGCTGTCCATCGCAGGGGCTGGACACTTGAGAGAGGTGGTAGGCTGGGACGGCCATCACTGCAGGTGGAAACTGTGTCAAAGGCTGACAGCAGAAGACAAACTCATGGTCGGCTTCATTACTCCGCGCCGATGAAAGTGTTGAGCAAGATTAAAATCAGTGAGGATGAGAGTGGAAAACCAACAGGTGTTCAGGCCAGCTGCCTGTATTTGCCTGGTCCCCCTCTCTTCTCACTACTACAGGAGGCATAGGAGCTTGGGTCCCACACTGCCAGGCTTAGAAGTAGTTGTTGCCCTGCAACCGTTGGGCTCCTGGAACAACTGCAGCGCTGAACTGACTCCAAGTCTGTGGCCCGCAGTCATCGGGCTCCTCGACACATTTCACTCCCCTCAGCGCTGAACAGAGTCCACAACTGTGGTCTGCAATCATCGGGCTCCTGGACCCTTTTCACCCGCCTCAGTGCTGAACTGATTCCGTGGCTGTGGCCTCACTCTCAGACACTCTGCAGATCATGTTCTGTGTGTTACTTGTTCACTTCTTTATTGTTTGTACAATTTGTTCTTTTTTCACACATTGAGATTTTGACAGTCTTGTGTTGGATTTTTAATGAATTCTATGGTGTTTCTTTGTTTTGTGGCTGCCTGCAAGAAGACAAATCTCAAGGTTGTATACAGTGTACGTACATCGATAATAAATATACTTGGTCTTTGAACTTTGCTTTTTGTAGCATGTCACACCACTTTGATCTGGCTATTTTATAGTTTAATTGTTATCACCAAATTCTAGTGATTCCTGCACTGAGTATGGCTGCTTTTTCCTTTGCTCTTCCTTATTCTTGTAACTCCAAATAAAATTGCTCAGCAATAAGTTTTATGCCTTATTCTTGACTTCTGAAGAACCTTTGGATCACCAAAGCATCAAGATTCACGAAAGCAGTGGTTAAGTATCCAGTCCCAGTTCCGAAACCATCAACCATCCCAACAAGGTGCTGCCTACCACCCCACCCCATCTTTGCGTAAGCCACATCTCAATGGTTATGGTGGGACGGTGCAAGACCAGATGTGGGATCTCTGAGCCTTGTCCCATCTCACACCATCATGCACCAAATCGTAACGCTGCACCCAGCCACTTCAGTAGGCATATGAATGAGCACGGAATTTCTTTCAGGCAGGTTTACACAAGCGTCCCTAATTTAACCATTACTAAACTTACAATCAAACACTCGTTTCTATTAATAATATTGAGTAGAATCACCTAGGAAACATCTCATTTGATTCAATCCCATAGCAACGCCGTGGTAACCCTCCTGAATCCAGAAGACAGCAGGGTTTGAAGCAACCTAATTAATTGAGGAATGTTGGAATGAAATATGCAATATTATTGCACCAAAAGGCCAAAATCAAACAAATATTTCAATTGATTTGTGCAATGAAAGAGAGCTGTCTCCAGTCTGAGCCTTGCCCACACCACATGCTTTGTGCATAGCAAACTGAAAAAAAAGCAGCTGAGAGCAAAGGAGTCCCTCCGAATCCACAAGATTTATATTTCCTTCCACATTCTGCCTTGAATCAATGCAACATACATATCCAGGCAGAAACAGTCAATGCTTTTGGCTCATCCAGAGGTATCATTCAAGCGAGACTCATCGTAAAAGTTTAATCACCATCAAATCCCACCAGGGCATTGGGAGAATTTGAATACATTAAATAAATTTGGAATAAAAAAATTGTGTCTGTCATTGTGCTGTGAACCTGCTAGATTGTGTTCCATAAGACCATAAGACATGGGAACAGAATTAGGCCATTCAGCCCATTGAATCTGCTTTGCCATTCCATCATGGCTGATTTATTTTCCCTCCCAAACCTTCTCCCCATAATCTTTCACAGCGTGATTATCAAACTCCACTAAAATATATCCAATAACTTAGCCTCCACAGATGTCCATTGCAATGAATTCCACAGATTCACCAACCTCTGCATAAAGCAATTCCTCCTCATCTCCGTTTCAAATGGACATCCCTCTTTTCTGAGGCTGTGTCCTCTGGTCCTAGATTCCCCCACCATGGGAAACACTCTATCTAAGCTTTTCAATATTCGATAACTTTCAGAGAGATCCTCTCTCATTCCTTTAAACTCCAGTGAGTACAGGCCCAAAGCCCTCAAAGGCTCTGCCCACATTAACACTTTAATTGCCTGGATCTTTCTTGTGAACCTCCTCTGGACCCACTCCACCTGCTTCCATCATATCCACTAGAGAAACAAACTTGCTACTAAACTGGATCACAAGTGACACCAGACCCACCAGTGAGGTTAACTCTTCCTTACCGCTGAATGGTTTAGGAGGGCACAGAGCTCCATGCCCTGCGACTGAATTAAAAAACCATGTGGACCAGTTGCCTGCAGCCTGCCTAACCTCTCAACAGCATCAGCTGGACTGGATGCCAAGGAGTTGCTGCGTTTGCCACATTCACAGTGACATTGGCATGTCCAAGCTCCTGGATGTTACTCGTAACTTTGTGTTGTGAATGTACAGAAAGCAAGATTCAGGGCCTGAAACCCTGGTGATGGGGTGACATCTGTCTGTGTGGAATCCCTACACACACAGGGTCTGAAACCATGGCGATGGAGTTACACCTGTCCATGTGGTGTCCGTACACACACAGGGCCTGAAACCATGGCGATGGAGTTACACCTGTCCATGTGGTGTCCGTACACACACAGGGCCTGAAACCATGGCGATGGAGTTACACCTGTCTGTGTGGAATCCCTACACACACAGGGCCTGAAACCATGGCGATGGAGTTACACCTGTCCATGTGGTGTCCGTACACACACAGGGCCTGAAACCATGGCGATGGAGTTACACCTGTCCGTGTGGAGTCCCTACACACACAGGGCCTGAAACCATGGCGATGGAGTTACACCTGTCCATGTGGTGTCCGTACACACACAGGACCTGAAACCATGGCGATGGAGTTACACCTGTCCGTGTGGAGTCCCTACAGACACAGGGCCTGAAACCATGGCGATGGAGTTACACCTGTCCGTGTGGAGTCCCTACACACATGGGAGGTGATCGGAGCAACCTCTCCATTTGGGATAGACCAGGTTGGCCTGTTTTGACCTGTGCTTTGGCAGGGAAAGCTGATCTCAGCAAGGGAATATTTGAAGACTTGAAAGGTTTAAAGATCCTAACCTGCATGAATTAAGCGTTGGAATGTGGGAGGAAACTGGAGCACTCGGAGAAAGCCCACGTGGTTACAGAGAGAATGCACAAACACCTTACTGACAGCGGCGAGAATTCTACTGGGTTTTCTGGCGTTGTAAAGCATTGCACACACCACTTCACTAACACAGGTGTCATCTTGTACACCTCAATCAAGCCACCTTTCACCCTCCTTTGCTCCAAAGAGAAAATCCTATTGAACAAACAGCAGAGAAACAGGCTGCTCAAAGATAAGATTAACTTTATTTGTCATGTGTAGCTTGAAATATCAAAAAGGACAGTGAAAATGTGTCATTTGCATCAACAACCATCGCAACCCGAGGAAGTGTCACCACGCTTCCAGCACCGACGCAGCATGTTCACAACTTAGTAACGCTAACCCGTATGCATTTGGAATGTGGGAGGAAACCAGAGCACTCGGAGGAAAATGATGTGGTCACGAGGAAAACGTAAACACTCCCTATAGACAGAGGTGGGAATTGAACCTGGGTCACCAGTGATGTAATATGTTACACAAACCACTAAGGGGGGGGAGAGGGGGAGAGGACAGAGGACAGAGGAGAGAGAGAGAGAGAGAGAGATGACCTCAAATTAAGTCTCACCCAACCTCATTGCGAAAACACCCTGTTTGCATTTACTCTACCTCTACCCCTCATAATTTTGTACACCTCTATCAAATCCCCTCTCATTCTACTATACTCTAGCAAATAAAGTCCTAACCTGTTTAACCTTTCCCTATAACTCAGGTCCTCAAGTCCTGGCAACATTCTTGAAAATTTTCTTTGCACTCTTTCAAACTTATAGATATCTTTCCTGTAGGTAGGAGTCCAGAAGTGCACACAATGTTCCAAATTAGGCCCTAGTAAAGACTTATATAACTTCAACATAACATCCCAACTCCTGTACTCAGCACTCTGATTTGTGAAGGCCACTGTACCAAAAGCTCTCTTTATGACCCTATCTACCTTCAAGGATTCCCGGATCCCTCTGTTCTACTGTAGTCCTCAACACCCTACTGTTCACTGTGTGATCTACTTGTGTACTTCTGATCCCTCGTTTGATTTTCCGATTTCTGCTCCGTAGATCCCCAGGTACATCCTGACTCTGCACGAGCTGTTGGCTCACACACCCCACGAGCACGTGGAGAGGAAGAGTCTGGAATATGCCAAGTCAAAGCTGGAGGAGCTCTCTCGGTTAGTAATGGCATCCAACAATTCCCAACCACCTCTGGCAGGTGACTGAAACCTGCTCTGCTCTTTCTCTGTAGCTGTTACACTTTATTCTCTTGCTGTTTTACCTTGTATACCTATAGTATACCTCTATCACATCTCTCCTCATTCTCCCACGCTCCAGGGAATAAAATCCTAACAACACACACAAAATGCTGGTGGAACACAGCAGGCCAGGCAGCATCTATAAGGAGAAGCACTGTCGACGTTTCAGGCCGAGACCCTTTGTCAGGATAAAGTCCTAACCTGTTTAACCTTTCCCTGTAACTCAGGTCCTCAGTTCCTGCCAAAACCCTGGTAAATGTTCTCTGCACTCTCTCAAGCTTATTGATATTGTACCTGTAGGTAGGTGACCAGGTCCTGCCTGCAGGTGTAGCGCATGTAGCTGTGGAGCATTACATTGTCAGACCGCTGGTCTACAAATTTCATCGTGAGCTGTATTTGAAAGTTAGAATCTATTGGAAGGGCTGAATAGTTTCCCCCTGTGCCATACCACTCTCCCATTCTGAGAGTGTAGAGCCGATCATGAAGTGGGATGCATGTCAGATGGTGATAATCTGGAAGTTACCCAGTTCTAATTCTGAACAGCAGGCTCTGAGGGGTGGAAGACACAGTCTGGCCTTGAGTGGGATCCCAGACCCATACACAGACCTTGAGTTCCTTGTCCTATCAAAAGTTAATATAATGTGTGGACAACAGCTGGGTAGTGTGAATGTCTGACAGACTTGTCAAATGCTAGATTAAAAATTCCTCAGACTCATTTTCTCATTGACGTTGGACAGATATAAATCTTCGCCATAAAGTTGACAGCCAGTGAAACTGCCAAAGTGACCGTGCCACTCAAACCCCAGTAACCTGGAGCATCCGCCAACTTCCTGCTTTTGGCACACAGCAGAGGCAGCGGCTGCCCGCTCATACACAGTATGGACAACACAGAAGAGGGCCTTTCGTCCCATCTGATCAATGCTGGCCAAGACTACCACCTAATCCAGTCCCATTTGCCTGCATTTGATCCCTATCCCTCTAAACCAGGGGATCTTAACATTTTCTTATGCTATGGACTGCATTGGCAGTTCGATGAAGCCTAGGGACCCCTTCATGGAATAATGTGTTTGAATATATAAAATAAAATACACCGGATTACAAAAGAAACCAATTATATTGAAATGGTTATCAAAATAATAAAAAACAAAATTGTGATATAGTAATATATGTGCTTCTTTACTAAAGCATAAAATAACAAGACTACATTTAAAATATAGGCAAGTTAAAATTCTGTTTATTTTTAAAGACAGTGTAGAGACTGCTGTTGCTTAGGTTGAATAAGAACATCATGTCTTAGTAGATAAGGCCAATACTACTGTGGTTTGTTGCCTACATTGATCATTGAAGGAAATGCTAAATTTCACTTAGAAATTAGTGAAATTAAAAATCATAAAACATAGAGGTAAAGTTAGGCTATTCAGCCCATCGAATCTGTTCCGCCATTTCATCATGGCTAATCCCAGATACCATTCAATCCCAAACTATTGCTTTTCACCATATTTCTTGATACCCCAGCCAATCAGGAATCTATCAACTTCAGCTTTAAGTATACCCAAGGATTTGGCCTCTGCTGCAAGCTGTGGCAGAGCATTTCACAGATTCACTACTCTCTCATTAAAAAAATTCCTCTTTACCTTGTTCTAAAAGGCCACTCCTCTATTTCGAAGCTGTACCCTTGAGTTCTGGATACCCCCACCATAGGAAACATCCTCTCCACATCATCCTATCTCGTCCTTTCAACATTTGGTAGGTTTCAATGCGATCCCCCCGCATTCTTCTAAATTCCAGTGAGTAATGGCCCAACACTGCCAAATGCTCCTCATATGTTAACCCCTTCATTCCCGGAATCATCCTCATGAACCTCCTCTTGACTCTGTCCAAAGACAACACATCCTTTCTGAGATAAGGGGCCCAAAACTGTTGACAATACTCCAAGTGCAGCCTGACTGGTGTCTTACAAAGCTTCAACATTATCTCCTTGCTTTTGTATTCTATTCCCCTTGAAATAAATGCCAACGTTGCATTTGCCTTCTTTACCACAGACTCAACATGGAAATTAACCTTCTGGGAGTCTTACATGAGGACTCCTAAGTCCTTTTGCACCTCTGATGTTTGAATTTTCTCCCCACTTAGATAATAGTCTGCACTATTGTTCCTTTTACCAAAATGCATTTTTCCCAACACTGTATTCCATCTGTCACTTTCCTCCCCATTCTTCCAATTTGTCGAAGTCCTGCTGCGATCGCATTGCTTCCTCAGCACTCCCTACCCCTCCACCTATCTTCATACCATCTGCAAACTTTTCCACAAAACCATCAATTCCATTATCTAACTCACTGACAAACAATGTGAAAAATAGCAGTCCCAATACTGACCCCTGAGGACTACAGGCAGCCAACCAGAAAAGGCCCCTTTTATTCCCACTCGCTGCCTCCTGGCTGTCAGCCATTCCTCTATCCATCCCAGTATCTTTCCTGTAACACCATAGGCTTTTATCTTGTTAAAAGCCAAATGTGAGGCACTTTATCAAATACTTGCTGAAAATCCAAGTAAATGACATCCACTGCCTCTCCTTTGTCCACCCTGTGTGTTACTTCCTCCAAGAACACTAACAGATTAGGCAGACAAGATTTCCCTTTGCAGGAACTCTGCAGACTTCGACTTATTTTATCATTAATCTTCAAGTATCTTGAAACCACATCCTTAATTATAGACTCCAACACTTTCCCAACCACCGAGGTTAAGCTAACTGGTCTATAATTTCCTTTCTTTTGCCTTCCTCCCTTCTTAAAGAGTGGAGTGACATTTGCATTTTCTAGTCCTCTGGGGCCATGCCAGAATCAAGTGACTCTTGAAGGATCATGACCAATACATCCATTATCTCTTCAGCAACCTCTCTCAGGACTCTGGGATGTAGTCCATCTGGTCCAGGTGACTTATCCATCTTAAGACCTTTGAGTGGCCTAGCACTTTTTCCTTTGTAAAGGCACTCACTCCTACGCCCTGACACTCACGGACCTCTGGCACACTGCTAGTGTCTTCCACAGTAACAACTGAAGCAAAGTACTTATTAAATTCATCTGGCATTTCTTTGTCCCCATTGCTACCTCAACAACATTTTCTTGTGGTCCAATATCAACTCTCACCTCCCTTTTATTCTTTATATAACTGAAAAATACTTCTAGTATCCTGCTTTATATTATCGGCTAGTTTGCCCTCATATTTCATCTTTTCCCTTCTTATTGTTTTTTTAGTTGACTTTTGTTGGATAAAGCTCCTTTGTTTTTGCGACATTAAGGGAGGGGGTGTTTTCTTGACACCACTGTGTCAGAGAGATGACTTCTTCCCTGTAGGCCACCTCATTATTATTTGAGATAAGGTCAATCAATGTAGTGTCGTCAGCAAATTTAATTAGCAGATTAGAGCTGTGAGTGGTGACATGGTCATGGGTATACGGGGTGTAAAGGAGGGGACAGTACACAGCCCTGATGGGAGTTTATATGATTATGAGAGGCATAGATGGAGTAGACAAAGAGTATCTGTTTCCCAGGGTTGAAATATCTAATACCAGAGAGCATGCATTGAAAGTGAGAGGGGTTAGGTTCAAGGGGGATGTGAGGGGTAAGTTTTTCACTCAGAGAGTGGAGGATGCCTGGAATACGCTGCCTGGTATGGTGGCAGAAGCAGTTAAAAACATTTAGATAGATGCATAAATGTGAGAAGGATGGGGGGGTAGGGTATGAACATTGTGCAGGTAGGAGGGATTCGTTTTGGGGGGGGGGGTGATTTACTTTTTAGCCAGTTTGGCACACTCTGTTCCTGTGCTGTACCTTTCTATGTTCTATGTATTCATGTAACTGATAGAGTTAAGAAGAATTCCCTTCAGCCCATCAGATTGATGTTTCAGGCCAAGAAACTTCGTTCAGTCCTGATGAAGTGTCTCCGGCAAAAGCATCGGCTGTCTATTCCTCTCCGTAGAAACTGCCTGGTTTGCCGAGTTCCTCCAAAATTTTGTGTGTGTTGCTTAAGATTTCCAGCATCTTATATTTAAATTTTAACAACAATTTCTAGTTCCTAAAAATATGCTCACTGCCCCCACTGGATGGAAATAAATAAAACCGCGGCTGGAGATGTCTGTGTCAGGATGGATCATATTAATGGTGGTAAATGAGAGCAACAGCAGAGTAATTCGTAGATTCAGCTGGAATGCCGGAGCTTCTGGGGATCAGCAGTTCTTGTGGAATGCCCACGGAGCGACAGGCACAATGGATCTCGTCTCTTAATGAGCTTGGAGGCACTGAGACAGATTCCTGCTGTCATCGCACAACCCAACTCCTCTTTAATACTTGAACAGTTCAAAATAAACACCAGCACGACAAATCTGTCCAGTACAGTGAATATTGCTGGCTCCAGATACAGGGAGAATAAGCCACAGAGAGCGCCTGGTGATTCCCTGCAAAGTCTGGTGCTCCTGAATGGATGGACATCTTCTGGATCAGCTACAATTAGATCTGCTTCCAACATGTCTCCTTCCCCATCCACCATCCAATCTCCACTCTCAAGCACTGACTATTTCTGTCTATGGAATGAACTGCAGGAGGAAGTGGTTGAGGTAGGTGCAATGGTATCACTTAGAAGAACCATTATCCCGCCATCGAGGACATCTTCAAAAGCCACTGCCTCAGGAGTCCTGATGAAGGGTCTCAGCACAAACTGTCACTTTTATTTTTTCCCATCGATGCTGCCTGACCTGCTGAGTTCCTCCAGCACTTTGTGTGTGCCTCAGGAAGGCAGCATCCATCACAAAGGACCTTCATCATCCAGGTCATGCCCTCTTCACATCAATGAGGAAGTACAGGAGCCTGAAGATACACACTCAACGTTTCAGTCCTGATGTAGGGTCTTGGCCCAAAACATCGACTGTCTATTCTTTTCGATAGATGCTGCCTGACCTGCTGAGTTCCTCCAGCACTTTGTGTGTGTTGCTTTTATTTAACTGAGCAACCCCTATAGATGGTTCTGCTCTTTGTGTTCTCTTCTTCCAGCTTGGGTCATGTTTCTTATCTCCTTTTTTACCTCCTTTTCCGGCATCTGCAGAATCTCGTGTTTACAGTGTTTTAGGAACAGCTTCATCCCCCATCCATCAGATTTCTGAATGGTCCATGAACACTACCTCACCACTCTGCTTTCTTTTTGCATTATGTATATTTTTATGGTTATTAATTGTAAATTGCCGCGATACAGCTTATTTAATGAGATTTGTCTGTGCTAATAAACCTGGTTCTGATTCTGATAAGAAGCACTTGGAGAGGTCAGTGGAGAGAAGGGGCTTGGAGGAAATCGGCCAAATGCAGGTTTGACACCATGATCAGTATGGGCTGAAAGGCCTGTATCCATGCTGTATGACTTTGTTCCCTTTAACAGGTGCAACACCTTCCAAATTTACCCCTCCAGTACGCCACAGATTTGAGAGCCTAATCAGATATGATGAACTGTTACTTCCACACATCGAATTGCTGTGATCTAAATTAGCAGTGGAAAAAGATTCAGAATCAGAACCAGATTTATCACTATCATCATTATGTGCCATGTCATATGACGTGGGCCATCATCTTCCATGATCATGATTATTCTTGGCAAATTTTTCTACAGAAGTGGTTTGCCATTGCCTTCTTCTGGGCAGTGTCTTTACAAGATGGGTGACCCCAGCCATTATCAATACTCTTCAGAGATTGTCTGCTTGGTGTCAGTGGTCGCATAACCAGGACTTGTGATCTGTACCGGCTGCTCATACGACCAACCACCACCTGCTCCCACGGCTTCACATGACCCTGGTCGGTAGAGGTGGGGGGGTGGGGGTTGTCAACAGGTGCTACCCCTTACCCAAGGTGTAGGCTAGTGGAAGGAAGGAGCTCCTTACACCACCCACAGGTTTATCACTGTTCAGAAATCTGATAATGAAGCTGTTCCCCAAATGATAAGTGTGTGTCTTCAGACCCCTGTACCTCCTCCCTGATAGTAGCAGTGAGAAGAGGGCATGTCCTGGGTGGTGGGGGTCCTTAATGATGGATGCTGTCTTCTAGAGGCACCGGATTTTGAAGATGTCTTTGATTGCTGGAAAGGCTAGTGCTCACGATGGAGCTGGCAGAAATTACGACTTTTTGCAGCTTTTTCTGATCCTGTGCAGTGGCTCCTCTGCACCAAACAGCCAGTCAGAATTCTCTCCACGATACATCTGTAAATATTTATGAGAATCTTTGGTGACATACCAAATCTCCTCAAACTGCCAATGAAATATTGCCACCAGCATGCCCTCTTGCCACAGGATCATTTCCAAAAGGAAATGGGAGAAATACTGGCAAGAAGAAGTTGTGGGGCTGTGGGGAGAGAGAAATGTGGGAGCACGGAGAGCTCTGTGCTGTCCAGCCTCTGACTTCTCCCTGAGCTGGTCTTTTGCCCTCGGCTTAGGACTCACCTAGTTACTGTTAGTCTGCTCCAGCCGATGAGCCAGCCTGATAGAATGAAGTTGAATAAAGTGATGTTTCTACACAGAGGTTACCAGTGTCACTAGTCAATTCAGGAGGAAGTGTGGAGCTCATTCCCACAGGGAAAACTAGAAGGAATGGCAGGGATATTCACTCAGTGTCCAATTTATTAGGTACCCTGTACACTTGTCCATTAATTGCAATTACCTAATCAGCCAATCATCTGGCAGCAACTCAATGCATAACAGCAGGCAGAAATAGTCAAAGGGTTTAGTTGTTCAGATCAAACATCAGTATAGGAAAGAAATGTCAACTAAGTGACTTTGACTGTGAAATGATTGCTGGTGCCAAATGAGGTGGCTTGAGTATCTCAGAAGCTTCAGATCTCCTGAGGTTTTCATGCACGGCAGTCTCTAGAGTTTCCAGAGAACAGTGTGAAAAACAAAAAACATCCAGTGAGAGCCAGTTCTGTGGGCAAAATGGCCTTTTGCTAATGAGAGAGGTCGGAGGAGAATGGCCAGACTGGTTCAAGCTGACAGGAAGGCGACAGTAACTCAAATAACCACGTGTTACAACAGTGGTGTGCAGAAGAGCATCTCTGAACACACAACACGTCAAATCTTGAAGTAGATGGGCTACAACAGCAGAAGACCATGAACATACACTCAATGGCAGCTTTATTCGGCACAGGAGTTAGCTAATAAAGTGGCCACTGAGTGTATTTCTGGGAAAGTGTGATAAAGCCGTGGGGGAAGGAATCGAGGGATGTGGAGAAAGGATTAGGAACAGAGAGAGGGAAGAGATTTGTGTGGAGTGTAAACATTTGCCTGAATTACCTGTTTCTCTGCTGTAAACTAGGGTTAATACAAATACTGAACAGTCAGAGAATCAGGCTGTGGCTGTGAGAAAAAAGATAACTAGGTTTCTCTCTCCAGAGATGATGTCTGATCTGCTGAGCGTTTCTAGAATTCTCTGTTCTTATTTCAGACTTCCAGTGTCCGCAGGTGTTTTTTTGATTTTCTAGCACAAATTCTCATTGTTTCTTGCAGCCTGGTGGAGACAGCTGGCTCCTAGAATGTGAACGTTTTCAGTGCTGGGCCACCTCCAGTAACAGGAAGATTGATGTTTCTAACTTTAAGCTCCATGTCTCTCAGGAATGGAGTGTTGGGAGGAAGGAGAGTCACCCCCCCCCCCCCCCGGTCTGTGGTAAACTGATTCCCGGTGGTTCTAATGTAACACAGGTGTTTTTTTGATGCTGCTCTGGGTGTGTGGGGTGGGGTGAGACTGATGTTCGATAAATAGCCGGGAGATTTTGTTGATTATCTGACGAGCTTGGGGAGAGATCTCCTAAAGATTCACCTCCCTACTGATGTGAGCTATATCTGGTCTCCCTCTCTGCGGGATACTCAGCAATCCACGGAGATGCACTGATAGAACGAGTCCCGGTCTCACAGCAGCTGCTGTGGGGTAAACAGTCTGGTTTTATATTCCGCTAAGCCTAGGAACAAGAGTCTGTCATTATCTGGTAATGTGTCACACATTGGAGATTCTTAGGGTTACAGAATCCAGAGTCCTGCCCCCTCAAATACTGTAGGAGCTGAGAATGACAGGGACAGTGAAGAGGCAAGTGGGGCAAATGCTGGCTGACAGTAACAAAGGACAAAAAGATCTGCATTTCTGTAGGAATCCTCGCCTGCTTTATACAGATTGGAGACTGTTGTGATATAACAAGCCCAACAGCCAGTCAGCACACAGAACTTTCCCACAAACACTAATGTGGGGCCAAAAAATAAGCCTTTAGAGATCGAGTAAGGGTTAACCAACATTCTAGGTACACTACCGCAAAGTCCCCACTGCTGTCCGTAAGGAGTTTGTACATTCTCCCCGTGACCGTGTGGGTTTCCTCGGGGTGCTCCGGTTTCCTCCCACAGTCCAAACAAGGAAGTACCGGTTGGTATGTTAATTAGTCATTGTCAATTGTCCCATAATTAGGCAAGGGTTAAATTGGGGGGGGGGGGGTGCTGGGCAGTGCAGATTGAAGGGCTCGAAGGTCCTATTCTGCACTGATCTCAATGAATAAATAAAAGAAGGCACTTCCCTCATTATGGGGAGAAGGCAGGAGAATGGGGTTAAGAGGGATAATAAATCACCACGATGGAATGGCGGAACAGACTTGGTGGGCCAAATGGCCTAACTCTGCTTTAATGTGTTGTGGTCTTATCAAGGACCCTCACCATCAGGACACACCCCCTTCTCATTACCACCATCAGGGAGGAGGTACAGGAGCCTGAGGACACACACCAATATTTTAGGAACAGCTTCTTCCCCTCTGCCATCAGATTTCTGAACGGTCTGTCAGTCCATGAACGTGACTATTCCGTTTTTTACTATTGTAATTGATCGTCAGTTTTACATCTTGCCCTGTACTGCTGCCACAGAACAACTTTCATAACATTTCTATTTAGTGATACAGTGCAGCGTGGGCCTTCTGCCCCTTTGAATCATGCTGCCCCGATTTAACACTAGCCTAATCACAGGACAATTTACAATGACTGGTTAACCTTCCCAGTACATCTTTGAACAGTGGGAGAACAGTAGGGCACTTGAGGAGAACCCACACATTCCAGGGGGAGGACGTACAGAGGGCGCCAGGACTGAACGCTGAACTCCGACACCCTGGGCTGTAATAACAGTGTGCTAACCATGGCTCCATACGTCAGAGATAATAAACCTGATTCTGAGAATGATGCCCTGATTACTTACAAAAACAACCTCAGAGTCTTTGGTAGCCACTCAGGAGAGGAAACAGGGATTAGTGACAGAGATCACCAGCAATAACCCCCCCAACCAGGACCCGTGCTTAGCCCCTGGGTTGGGAAATGAACCCACGACCTTCTGGCTGAGAGGCAGCTGGGACTGTGTGACTGGCATGGTGCAGAGGCACTGAGGAGCATCACAAATTTAAGAAACGGTGGAACGCAGTGCAGGACTCCTCCCGATCGCAGTGATGTGAAGTAGCAGTAAGCTCCCCGTGGCTGGATCGAAGGTCCACTCGGTGTGGCCGATTGACCGGGTGTGAGTCCACTACCCACTCGGATATGCCACTCTTCCCTGCTGCTGCGAGGAATATTGGGGGCATGATAGGTCAGCACCGGAATGGGTGGCAATGCTTGAAGGCTGCCCTCATAACATCGCTGGCTTGTGCAGGTCGTGAATGCAAACCACACACTTCACCGTATTCTTTGAGGCACTTGTGACAGAGAAATAAATCTGAATCTGATGAGAATCTCAATGCCAGAATATCCATGGAGTTTCCCACTACTCAGGTCTGCACTAGACTTCACTGTCGGTTCCTGAGGGTCTGGTGACTGGTGACATCGGGGTAAAAACTCACACCCGCTTCCTCCTCCTCCCCCCCAACCCCTCACTCCCCGCAACCCTCCTCCCTCCAAATCCCTTACCCCCTCAACCCCTCACTCCTCACCCTCACACTCTCACCCCCTCATCACCCTCACCCCACTCTGCCCTCCCTCACAACCCCCCCACTATCCCCCTCATCCCACTCTGCTCTCCCCACCACCTCCCCCCACTATCCCCCTCATCCCACTCTGCCCTCCCCCACCACCTCCCCCCACTATCCCCCTCATCCCACTCTGCCCTCCCCCACCACCTCCCCCCACTATCCCCCCTCATCCCACTCTGCCCTCCCTCACAACCCCCCCACTATCCCCCTCATCCCACTCTGCCCTCCCCACCACCTCCCCCCACTATCCCCCTCATCCCACTCTGCCCTCCCCACCACATCCCCCCACTATCCCCCTCATCCCACTCTGCCCTCCCAACCACCTCCCCCACTATCCCCCTCATCCCACTCTGCCCCCCCACCATGCCCCACTATCCCCCTCAGTCCACTCTGCCCTCCCCCACCAACTACCCTCCACTATACCCCTCAGCCCACTCTACACTCCCTCACCACCTCCCCCTCACTATCCCCCCCAGCCCACTCTGCCCTCCCTCACCACCTCCCCAGTATCCCCCTCAGCCCTCGCTTTCCTTCAGTGTTAAGCCACCGCTGTCGAGTTATTGGGAAGTTCTTTCATGCAGAATCCAACACACATCGATTCATTATTTGAATCATCGTGTAATTCATTTGCAATTGATTTGTAATTGCAAACTATCTGCTGAAAGGTTAATTTGTGGCTTCTCTCTTGACCTGCTGAAGTAAGACAGACCATAAAGTGGTGGCTAGTTCAGACACTAAATCTAACTACAAGACATTCCGGTAATTAGCTGGTAATGTGAAGTGGGAACATCGATCTCCGTTAGGAGACTGATTGGAGTGGCAACAAGTTATCACAGCCAGGCACTGATGAAAAGCATGGAGCACCAAACACAAGAGAATCTGCAGATGCTGGGAACCCAGAGAAACACACACCAAGTGCTGAAGGAACTCAGCAGGCCAGGCAGCATCTATAGAGAAGAATAAACAATTGACGTTTCAGGCTGAGACCGAGGTAGGATTCTGACTAGGTAAGACCTTAAGCCATAGGTGCTGAATACGCCATTTGGCCCATCGATTCTGCTCCACCACTCCCATTCTATCATGGCTGACTTATTTTCACTCTCCACCCCATTTTCCTGCCTTCTATCTGTAACCTTTGAAGCCCTTACTAATCAAGAACCTATCAACCTCAGCCTTAAATAGAGTAGATTCCAGTTAATTGGGACACATCAGGATCAGTAGATTTTGGCCGAATTAAGTGACTGTTTGGCCCAATTAAGCAACTGCTGCAATTAGCCTAAGTTACACAAATAGTTCAAAAGTTATAAGAAAGATAAACTGAGTAACAAGTTGTGTATTTAAATGAAATACAGAATGAAATAGAACACTACCAATACGTTAAAACTGTGTATCAGTTCCTGATAGTTATTAATGGAGGAATTCATCTGCTGTATTCTTTAGATTGACTGTATATGAACAAAATCAGCTCAGACACCCAGTGCAGATAATGGACTCCCTTCACACAATGCTATCAACAACTGCATCCTCTAAATCTTCATTTTCATTGTAACATTCAAGATGATTGTCAATACCTTCAAATTCTTTGTGGTTTTGAATTTGTTGAAATAGTGAAATCATTTCATTTTTTCTCCCGTCATTTTTGACATCTCTAAGCCTGAATGCCTGAAACCACAGTGAACAAAACGGTTTGGAATTGTCTTACTGCTTATTACTCAGCAATTATCAGAGACAAATATTGCTGCTTTTGAACACAAACACATGCAACTAACACTATTTAAAAACTATTCACTCTAAGTTTGGTGTAGTGTCTAACAGCCACACAAGTGCGCAGGACTGACACTAGTTAGAAGCTGTTGGGCAACAGTCTCCTGTTCCAACTAAACAGCATAGCATCCCAAATAAATGAAGGGAATCACAGCCATTTTCTCAACTAGTTTTTGTTAACCAATGGCCCAATTAACCAGAATCCATTGTATACCCAATGACCTGGCCTCCACAACCACCGGTGGCAATGAATTCCACAGATTCACCACCCTCTGACTAGAGAAATTCCTCCTCATCTCTCTTCTGAAGCGATGTCCTTTTATTCTGAGGCTGTGCCCTCTGGTCCTAGATTCTCTCAATATTGGAAACATTCTCTGCATGTTCACTCTATCTATATCTTTCAGTATTCGCTCAGCTTCAATGAGCTCTCCCAAGAGCCATCAAACAGTCCTCATGTGGTAACCCTTTCCATTCCTGGACCATTCTCAGGGATCTCCTCTGGCCCCTCTCCAATGCTATCATATCCTTTCGTAGATAAGGATCCCAAAACTGTTCACAATACTCCAAGTGTGGTCTGACCAAAGCTTTATATGAAGAGTGTTTAATGGCTCTGTATTCACAGGAATTCAGAAGAATGAGGGGTGACCTCATTGAAACCCTTCAAATGGTGAAAGGCCTTGATAGATTGGGTGTGGAGAGGATGTTTCCTTTGGTCTGAGAGTCTGAGGACACAGAGGGGCATCTTTTTAGAACAGAGATTTGGAATTTCTTTAGCCAGAGAGTGGTGAATCTGTGGAATTCTTTGCTACAGGCAGCTGTGGAGGCTAAGTTTTTATGTATATTTAAGGCAGAGGTTGATTGATTCTTGATTGGTCGGGGCATGAGGGATACGGGGAGAAGGCAGGAGATTGGGGCTGAGAGGAAATTAGCCTAATTCTGCTCCAATACCTTATGGCCTTACAAGGCCTCAGCATTACATCTTTGCTCTTATATACTAGTCCTCTCAAAATGACTGCTGGGTTGTTTGGTGACATGGATGTAATTGGATAGACTGGACGGGCCTGTTACCATAATGTATCTCCAAGTAAAGTGAATAAATTTGGTTCCAGTGGCCATCAACATCCTGACAGTGTTCGTGCTATGGATAGGCTGGACATAAACTCATCTGTAATCCTCCACCTTGTGTCCTTATCTGGCCTTCTCAGGAGGGATTCTCTTCTCCTGCCTTCTGGCTGGTGGGAGCTATTTCACCACTGGGTTGACCCGGAACCAACCATATCCACTCACCTCCCACAGAATCCCCAACCAAGCCCTCAGCCCCACCCACCCGCGAGATTAAAAAACAGCCAAAAAGATTAGCTTTGTTTGTTACACGCACATCGAAGCATACAGCGAAATGCATCGTTTGCATCAACAACCAGTGCAGTCCGCGGATGTGCTGGAGGCAGCCTGCAAGATGTAACATCCCCACATTTCACTAACCCTAACCCATATACCTTTTGAATGTGGGAGAAAACTGGAGCACTCAGAGGAAACCTACATGGTCACCAGAACATACAAACTCCTTACAGACAGTGATGGGAATTGAACCCTGATCGATGGCACCGTAGAGCGCTATTGCTGACCACTGCGCTACTGTGCCACCTAGTGAACGTTACCAGTGCAGACACCCATTGGCATCTAATTATTTACTTTAACTTGGAGGGTCAGCACGGTAACAAACTCTTCCAGTTCAACAGGCTCGCGCCGCTGAACTACAACCACGTGACCAAGTAACTGGGAAGAAGCCATTGAGAAGCTGGGAGAAGTTGAAGGAGTACAATCCTACAGGTAATAGGTGAGGGGGAAGGTGGATGGGTGGGGCAGGGGATGAAGTGAGAAGCTGGGAGGCAACAGATGAATGAGATGAAGGGCTCCTTTCCCCTTCCTCTCAAGTTCTAATGAAAGGTCTCGGCTCAAAATATTGACTGCTTCTTTCCCTCCAGCAGAGGTGTGTGTGTGTGTGTGTGTGTGTGTGTGTGTGTGTGTGTGTGTGTGTGTGTGTGTGTGTGTGTGTGTGTGTGTGTGTGTGTGTGTGTGTGTGTGTGTGTGTGTGTGTGTGTGTGTGTGTGTGTGTTGCTCTGGATTTCCAGCATCTGCAGAATCCCTTGTTCGTCCATCATTATGATGTCACATCTTTTCATGGCCAGTTGGAAAAGGAGGTTCCTCACCCTTGCTGTCAATAATCGCACAATTAACAAGAAAAGTATTCAAAGTAAATGAATAATGGTTCTGAAATTCCACAGTACCCTAAAGAGGTCACTCTAGGGGAAGTCAGGGTACTGAAGGGGCATGAGTCAGGAGCAGGAGGAGGCACTTGGCCTCTCCACTGAGTATCCCAGATCCTCTCTACCTTTCTGCCATATTTAGAAGGATGTTATCAAGACTGACTTTGGTGGGGCCAAATCTGGAGTATTGTCTGCAGTTCTGGTCACCTACGTACAGGAAAGATATTAATAAGATTGAAAGAGTGCAGAGAAAATTTTCAAGGAATTTGCCTGGACTAGAGGACCCGAGTTATAGGGAAAGGCTGAATCAGTTAGGACCTCATTCTCTAGAACGTAGGACAATGAGAGATGTGATAGATGTACACAAAATGATGAGAGGTATAGATAGGGTAAGTGCAAGCAGGCTTTTTCCACTGGAGTTGGGTGAGACTAGAACTAGAGGTCATAGGTTAAAGGTGAAAGGTGAAATATTTAAGGGGAACCTGAGGGGGATCTTCGTCACTCCGAGGGTGGTGAGAGCTTGGAGAGCGGAAGCAGGTTTGATTTCAATATTTAAGAGAATTTTAAATAGGTACATGGATAGGAGAGGTATCATTATGCAAAACATCTTTTGCACATTGGTTGTTTGTCAGACATTATGCATAGTTTTTCATAAATTCTGGTTTATTTTTTTTCAGAATTAGAATCAGGTTTAATATCACCAGCATATGTTGTGAAATTTGTTATCTTTGCAGTAGTACAGTGCAATGCATAATAATAGAGGAAAAAGATAACTGAGAATTATAGTAAATATATAATGGTTAAATTAATAGTGCAATAAATAGGAAATAAATAAGTAGTGAGGTAGTGTTCATGGGTTCAATGTCTATTCCGAAATCAGATGGCAGAGGGGAAGAAGCTGTTCCTGGATTGCTGAGTGTGTGCCTTCAGGCTTCTGTACCTCCTCCCTGACAATAACAATGAGAAGAGGGCATGTCCTGGGTGGTGGGGGTCCTTAATGAAGGATGCCACCTTTCTGAGGCATCGTTTCTGGAAGATGTCCTGGATACTATAGAGGACATTTTCCTGTACATGCCGGCAAGAAAACGAATCTCAAGGTAATATATGATGATTTATACGTACTTTGATAATAAATATACTTTGAACTTTGACTTTGACTAATAGTCTGGGGTTGTGATGTCTGGGCTCTCGTTTTAGAGGCATAGACTGACAAACTTGCTTTTCTGACAATCCATGTATCGGGCTTGGGAATCGAAACATCTTCAAAGAAAATGTAAGACAAATACACAATTCAGTCTCCAACTAAAGCATAGAGAATTCTGTTTATTTATTTATCTCCCTCTTCAAAGAGAATTTTATTAATAAATGCACACATTTCAATTGCAAATCTAGACCCTTGGTTGAGAGGGAAATTGATTGTAATGGTTTACAAATTTAATTATTGCCAGTGGGCCCTGGGTGAGCAGGAAAGATTAATTTGCCCTGTAGTGAAGCTGCTGTAACAGCCTGTGTTGAACACAGCGCCTACTATTCACATCGTAAACAATGAACTTACATAAACTGTCCTCACAATCACTTTAGTGTGTGTATCTATCAGATTGGTATTTAATCCAGGGCCCTTCACATTGCTCAGTCCACGGTTCAGTCATCCCTCCCGCCAACTGTTCCCTGGGCTACTGAACACAAGAGAAATCCCCAGACTGCTCCAGGGAGGAACGGCCGCCGATGGGGACAGATTGGTATCCAATATCAGGCAGAACTCTTCGAAAAAAGCCACAGGCTCAACATCGACCGAAGCCACAGGATCGAGAGAACAAGGCCATAGAATTATGAAGGATATTGATAAGTGGTTCTCGGGTGTGTGTGTTAGGTTTTCCTGGGAATGTGTCGGCATTTCCAAGGGATACTGGGGAGAGTGTCAGTACTTACAGCAGTCCCAGGGAGTGCGTCAGTATTTATAGGATATACTGGGGAGTGTGACAGAATTCATGGAGGGTCCCAGGGTGTGTATCAGTATTTACAGAGGTTACATGGAGTTTATTAGTATATACAGAGGGTCCTGCAGAGTGGATTTGTGTTTACAGTAAACTGTGTTTACTTCTGTGGAGTGTATCAGTATTTACATACAGTCCTGGGGTGTGAATCAGTATTAAAGGTGTTCACAGGGAGTGTCTCAGTATTTACGGGGTTCCCAGGGAATGTGTCAGTATTTACAAGGAGTCACAGGGAGAGTGTCAATATTTATAGAAGGTGTCAGGAAGTACATCAGTATTTACAGTGGGTCCCAGGGTGTGTATCAGTATTATCAAACAGTCCTGGGGAGTGTATCCATATTTACAGGGGACCCGGGGTGTGTGCCAGGAATTACAGACTGTCCTGGGAATTGTATCAGTATTTACAGACAGTCCTGGGGAGTCTATCCGTATTTACAGAGGGTCTTGGGGAGTGCATCTGTATTTACAGGGGGTTCTGGGGTGTGTGTCAGTGTTTACAGATAGTCCCGGGGTGCATATCAATATTTACAGGGGGTCCCGGGAAGTGTGTCACTGTTTATAGGGGGTCCTGGGAAGTGTGTCAGTATTTACAGACGGTCCCAGGGTGCATATCAATATTTACAGGGGCTCCCGGGAAGTGTGTCAGGATTTACTGAGGGCTCCTAGGATGTGTGTCAGTTTTTCTAAAGGATCTGTGGGTAATTACCATCTCTGCCTCAGGTTCATCGACTTGCATGCTAATAAGGGGACTGACCCTGGCTTGGAAAGGTCAGCGCCAGGGGACCGTACAGGCTGGAGGCATGGGTGTGATGACCCCACCGTCCGCAGTCAGACACTGAGCCCATTGCCCTTTCACATCCTCTGGGAGGGTGCTGGCAGCTCTCTCACGCCATCTAGAGGAATCTCCTCACCAAACATCGCTGGAGTCAAATGCTCTGAAATCCATTCCCAAACACAGAAACAAATTCTCCCTTCATTTCTTTATTTCCCTTTTCCAATGTTAAAAGTAACTTTATTATCAAAGTACGTATGTTACGACATACCACCTCAATAATCATTTTTTGCAGGCATTTACAGGAAAATTATAGAAATGCAATAGATTTACATGTGATTAATAAATCCAAATCTGAATCAGAATCTACAGGAGACCAGACACTCAGAAGATGAGAAATTGTGGAAATAAAAAAATACTGAGAACACGAGCTGTAGAGACTTTGAAAGTGAGTCTGTAGGTCGTGAAATCACTTCAGTGTTGAGGTGAAAGAAGCTATCCACACTGGTTTGAGAGCCTGATAGTCGAGGGGTAATAACTGTTCCTGAACCTGGTGTGGGACCTGATGGTTGAGGGGTAATAACTGTTCCTGAACCTGGTGGTGTGGGACCTGATGGTTGAGGGGTAATAACTGTTCCTAAACCTGGTGGTGTGGGACCTGATGGTTGAGGGGTAATAACTGTTCCTGAACCTGGTGGTGTGGGACCTGATGGTTGAGGGGTAATAACTATTCCTGAACCTGGTGGTGTGGGACCTGATAGTCGAGGGGTAATAACTGTTCCTGAACCTGGTAGTGTGGGACCTGATGGTCGAGGGGTAATAACTGTTCCTGAACCTGGTGGTGTGGGACCTGAGGCTCCGATACTTCCTTCCTGATGGCAGCAGTGAGAAGAGAGCATGGCCTGGATGACGGGGTCTTTGTTGATGTACGCTGTTTTGGGGCAGTGCTCTGTGTAGATGTGCTTAGTGGTAGATATTAGCTACCTAGTGGAGTTTACCTAGTTATTACTGTGACACATCATTGCAGTAACTCAGTATTGCATCACTCACACTTCTTACAGTTAGTGGTTTCATGTTATAACTCCGCCATCTCACGGAAGGCACTCAGCCCCTGTGGCTTCAGGGCCCAGAAACACTGCACTGTATCCATGGACAGCATATGTTCCTTCTCCAGGGATACATGGGCACAGACACAGTCCCAGAAAAGAAGCAGACAGTCAGTTTATGGCAGTGCCCTCAACTGACCGCTGCCTGGACTTCTGAATAGCCAACTTGGCCAGGCCTAGGGGCAAGGTGACCAGGAGATCCTCCTGAGGTAACCATAGATGAGGAGTGTGGGGCTGTTGTGTGTGGTGAACTACATATACCTGTCTGGACACGCCCCACGCCCCACGCTGACTGCTCCCGTGGCTCCTCCCACAGACCCCGGTATAAAGGCGATTGAGGCCTGAGCCCTGGCCTCAGTCTCCAGGATGTAGTATGTTGGTCAATTGCTGCTTGTTCTTTCTTCCAGTCAATAAAAGCCAATATCTCGCCTCACGTCTCAGAGAGTTATTGATGGTGCATCATTGTGTAACCAGAACAGGGGAGCAGTCCTTTCAGGTAATCCAAGGCAGAAAGGAATTTTCTGTATACCACTTTACAGGGGCACGCCACACAAAACTCTATCACCTACTGAATATTGAAAGGCCTACATAAAGTGGATGTGCAAAGGATGTTTCCTACAGTGGAGGAGTCTAGGCACAGCCTCAAAATAGAAGGACATCCCTTTACAGCAGAGATGAGGAGGAATTTCTTTAGCCAAAAGATAGTGAGTCTGTGGAATTCATTGCCACAGGCACCTGTGGAGGCCAAGCATTGGGTATATTTAAAGCAGAGTTTGATAGGTTCTTGATTTGTCAGGGTGTCAAACAATACAGGAAGAAAGCAGGAGAATGGGATTGAGAGAGAAAATAAATCAGCCATGATGGAATGACCAAGCAGACTCAATAGGCTGAATGGCCTAATTCTGCCCCTATGTCTCATAATCTTATGGTTTATGGCTGCAGTTTCCTGTGTCTCCACACTCCCCAGCTGAACCAGATCTCATGTGCAGTATCTAAGGACACACAAGAGATTTACAAGGATGCTGCCTGGACTAGCGGGCCTGAGTTTGGCCACGCTGAATCTTTCTTTGCTGGAGCGTAAGAGAACGAGAGGAGATTTGACAGAGGTATACAAAATTATGAGGGGTATAGATAGGGGAAATGCAAACAGGCTTTTTCCATTGGGGTTGGGTGAGACTAGAACTAGAGGTCATGGGTTAAGGGTGAAAGGTGAAATATTTAAGGGGAACCTGAGGTGGAACTTCTTCACTCAGAGGGTGGTGAGTGTGTGAAACGAGCTGCCAGAGGAAGTGGGGGGTGCAGGTTTGATTTCAACATTTAAGAGAAGTTTGGATAAGTACATGGTTGGGAGGGGTATGGAAGGCCATTTGCAAGATGTAGGTCGATAAACTACATCTTGGCACAGAGTAGATGGGCTGAAGAGCCTGTTTCTGTACTGTAGAGCTCGATGACTATGACTCTGTAATGCACACATTCAACCAGCAAAGGATCAGCTCTACCCCTTGATGTGGTGTCAGCCTGGAATCTGCTCCCTGCCCTCATCTGAATAAAAAGAACAAAACCATGAGACATAGGAGCAAAATTATGCCAATTAACCTCTCGCATCTAGCCTGCCATTCCATCGTGGCTAATTTATTATCCCTCTCAATATCATTCTCCTGCCTTCTCCCCAAGACCTCTACTAGTCAAGAACCCATCAACCTATGCTTTAAATACACCCAATGACTTGGCCTTCACAGACATCTGTGGCATTGAATTCCACAGATTCACCACCCTCTGGCTAAAGAAATTCCTCCTCGTCTCTGTTCTAAAGGGATGTCCTTCCATTCTCAGGCCGTGTCCTCTGGTCCTGGACTCCTCTGCTATGGGAAACACTGGCGTTATCTCTTGCAGCTGAACATGTGTCCCATCAGAAACAGCTGAATGAGCAGAGGCGGACCTTAGCTAGTGGAGACTGGGTGACACAATTACACTTGACAATGTCTCTTTCTGGAGACAATCAATGCATTCTACACAATATTCATTAGATCGCCCAACTGTAAGTCCCCAGGTTGCGGGCTGAATCAACTTCTCCTAATTGTCATGATGGGGCCTGTCAGCTCTTGTTGTCCAGAAACCTCAGTTCAATCAAGCACATTCATCAATCTTCCTCCTGCATTTCAGCAAAAAAAAATCTCATGGCTGCCGTTGCTATAAATAATAAAACCTCCAGGCAGTGAGAGACTTGCAAGGAAAGGTGACTGCAAAATCAGGGCTTGAGCCGAGCTTTGCACTGAGTCTCTGTGTGACAAGGAGCAGTGATGAGATTAGCCCCTGTGGAATTTCAGTAAACTCGGCTTTTTTGCAAGGAGCCTGTTTTAAATTCAGCACCGCAACTGGATCCTGAGATTGTGTGTGTGTGTTTATGAGCCAATAATTCCCGCATTACAGGCAGTCTCTCCGAACAGAATGGGTAATGTACATAAACACAGAGAGCAGACTCGATGGGTAGGAGGCAGCACACTCAAAACGCTGGAGGAACTCAGCAGGTCAGGCAGCATCTATGGAGGGGAAATAAGCAGTTGATGTTTCGGGCTGAGGCTCTTTGTCGGCACTGGAAAG
The DNA here is from genome assembly GCF_048418815.1 of Hemitrygon akajei. NCBI lineage: Eukaryota > Metazoa > Chordata > Chondrichthyes > Myliobatiformes > Dasyatidae > Hemitrygon > Hemitrygon akajei. The sequence continues at coordinate 41,852,152 of NC_133153.1, forward strand.
AAAGGTGGATGGTGGGGGGGTGGGGAAACCACATGACCTGCTTATTTCCTCAGCATTTTGTGTGTTTGTGGCGTATCAGCTAGCATCCTTTGCCGTTCCTTCAGCATTTTGTCTGGTTTTTTTTTTCTGAGGGCAACTTGCTAGCTCGACACTCAGCCCAGCACGGATGGAGAGCGTAGCAGGAGCCGGCTGGATTCGAAGCCAGGACCACTCGCCTCGAAGTCCGGTGCTGATGCCACTACCCCACCGGCCGGCACTTTCTGTGTGTTGCTCAAGATCGGCAGAATCTCTTGCGTCTTCGATGGGTGCGAAGCAGCAGGGGAGTGTTGTGTCATGTAGTTAGCCTTCCGAAGGACACTCACACATCCAGTACAAAGACTCAGACGACCATCACTTCATCGTGGTGAGGAGACTTATGAGTTTCCGAGCTCCAGAGAGCGATGCTGTCTGGAGTTTAGCTCCTGGTAGGGTCGCCCATGGCGGTAAGGTCAAGGGGGATGTTCCAGACAAAGAGCGATCTGACCAAGACCTCAATGATGGACCTTGCAGGGGGTGATGACACAGCACAACAGCAGTGAAGGTGGGGGATGGCTGCGGCAGTGAAGGGTCCTCAGTCATCTTGCACTCCATCCCACTGCAGCCTGACCCTGATCTGTCAGGGTGTTCTCCATTAAGACAATCCACCTTAACATCGGGGATTATGTAGATCCCAGATCGGCCTCTACAGGCTCCTGAGGACCCACCAATAGACAACCGCTGAGGAGAACATTTTTCTCATCTGGAGTGATGGCAATATTACCGTCCAAAGGCTGAAAGCCAACATGATTATGGGTAGATTACAAGTGGGCTACTAGTGATGTGACCCCACCAAGTTATCGTCCATGTTTGATAGCTGATGCGGTATATTATACCATAAATATCTATATTGCCATCTGTAACTGATTTCAGGAAGGAGAAGGCAGAATGTTCACCAGTTCTCATCCAGGAATTTGCTGGGAAAGGGTGAGCAGCTTCAAGTTGTTTATTTATTTAAAGATACGGGGCCCAACGAGCTGCACCACCCCCCCCCCCCCAGCAACTTGCAAGAAAATGAATGTTGGGTAATATATGGTGACATATGCGGTGTGTAATTTGATAATAAATTTACGTTGAGCTTTGACCATTCCAGTAAAATGTTGACTCACAGGTCACCATTTACTTTGTTATTGTGCTGAAATAATGACAGTAATTCCGAACATTATTGAAAAACAAAAGCATATAGCAAGTCCTGGTGCAATTATCTCCTGCTTTCTAACCTTGTTTAATCTATAGCGGGTCTTACCTCCTAGACACTGAGCATGACGGTTAGGTAAGCTCAGTATCGAAAGCGGTGTGAACTCCTTCATTATCCAGTCCTTTCCCCACTAACGATTACGATTCATGTGAGCCACTGAGTACCTTAATTAGATCATAGACTGTAATGACTGCACAACATAGATCACGCTCTGTATAAACAATCTGAATTCCGCCTTTGGAATACAGAACATGAACCCTCCCAGGTATCTATATTTATTAAGGAACTGGATGGTTCATTGATATTGAACTGTGGCGACACTGAATCATCGGAATGCTTCAATTAGATCAGACAATGAAGACAAGGCTTCCATTACACTGTGGAGAAGCCATCTGAACATCCCATTTAGATCACAGCCTGTAATCATCCTGGTATTCATCGATAACTAAACCCCTTGATAAGGATCCACTGGAATCCAGAACGTTACAGCAGCGTACAAGCCCCTCGGAGTGGTGGGGTTGGGGATGCGTCTCCACCAAAGGAGGTGTAAGGTGCTCCTTCTCTTTACTAGCCTGCAAGTCACCCTGGGCCAAGGTGTCCCCTGCTCAGCTCCCCCCCCCCCCACCCCAAGCAGGGTCACATGAAGCCCATGGGAGATGGTCGTGAGAGCGGCTGATGGATATCACAAGTTCTCGTTACATGAGCACAGACGCCAAAACCTCTGAAGAGTATTGATAATGGCTGGGGTCACCCGTCAAGTAAAGACACAGCCCACGGGATATGACACGGCACATAACGAACACGCGGGCCCTTTGAGCCACGATGTTGTGTCGACTTTTTAAACTACTCTAAGATCAATCTAACCTTTCCCTGGAGTGGTATATCATTGTCGTTATATACAGGTGCCCCCCTTTACAAAGGTAGAGTGTTCCTATGAATCCTTTCTTAAGCTGAAATGGTGTAAAGCGAAGAACCATTAATTTATATGGGAAAAATTTTTGTAAAAGCGAAAATCCTCTTTGTAATGCAAAAACAGGTTACTAATGTAGGTCTTTTGTAAAAGCGAAGTGGCATAAAGTGAACATTAGTAAAGCGGGGGACACCTGTACCATGTTATATTATGTGGGCAATCACATTCCTTCCTTGACCATGATTATTCTTGGCAAATTTTTCTACAGAAGTGGTTTGCCATTGCCTTCTTCTAGGCAGAGTCTTTACAAGACAGGCAACCCCAGCCATTATCAATACTCTTCAGAGATTGTCTGCCTGGTGTCAGTGGTCGCATAACCAGGACTTGTAATCTGCACCGGCTGCTCATACGACCATCCACCACCTGCTCCCATGGCTTCAAATGACCCTGATCGGGGGCTAAGCAGGTGCTACACTTTGCCCAAGGGTGACCTGCAGGCTAGCGGAGGGAAGGAGCACCTTACACCTCCTTTGGTAGAGACGTACCTCCACCCTGCCACCCAAGGGGGGCGGGGTGAACTACAGCAAAAGTTAAGGAGTTCCTCACCCGACCCAGCCCTTTCCTATCCAATAGGAACTGATCCAAGCTTCAGTGCATTCGTCAACATGACTCCTGTGGCCTAGGATGTGCCAGTCGGTATCATTCCTACATAAATTTCTCATTGCGACAAGTTTCAAGCAGATGAAAAGGTGCCATTCATTGAGTTGCTAACCTCCCAGCAGCACTTGATGTCTGTATGAGTTTGTGTGTCCCTGGGAGCAGCCCGTGGATCGGAGAGCCCTCTGTCGCAAGGCTGCTCGGGTCGGAACCTGGTTCATTACCATCGACTTAAGTCATGACATCAGTTATTTGTGGCATCAGCACAGTGCAATACATCAAAATACTGTAAGTTACAAAAAGAAATATAAAAAATAAAAAAGTAGTGCAAAGAGAGAGCAAAATAGTGAGGTTGTGTTCATGGGTTCATTGTCCATTCAGGAAGCTGATGGTGGAGGGGAAGAAGCTGTTCCTAAAACTCTGAGTGTGTGCCTTCAGGCTCATGCACCTGTTCTCTGATGGTCGCAATGAGAAGAGGGCATGTCCTGGGTGGTGGGGGTCCTTCATGGTGGATGCTCCCTTCCTGAGGCATTACCGTTGAAGGTGTCCTCAATGATGAGAAGGATAGTGATGTCCAAGATGGAGCTGGCCGAGTCTACAGCCCTCTGCTGCTCTTTTCGATTCTCTGCACACAGGACCTTGATTTTCCGACCTGCAGTCGTTGAAGTCCTGAAAGGAATCAATCCTTGCCTCAGCTCACTCTCATTCCCACCTCCACTCCTAGGCAGACTGTGGGGTTAAACCACAGTAAACACAGTGGTGGTAATGTTACCTCATCACCTTACAGCAAGCACTTTGATGGCAGCCTTTTGCTTCACTAATAATATTTTAATCAGTTTAAAATGCATGATTCAGACTCTCAGCTATTGGATCCAATTAGCACTGTGTAGCCTCCCAACCCTAATTTAAATTTTAATGGGTGAGTTCATCTGATTTGCATAGCGATTAGTTGGGGATCTAATGGTCTAATTGTGTAGCCAAATACCAGCCCAGCATGGTGAAGTGATCTTGTCACTTGGCTTCTGGGTCCGGCCTTCACATCATCTCAAACAACAGTACTGGGCAGCACAACAGCGTGGTAGTGAGCGATGCGCTTTACAATGCCAGCTGTAAGATCCGGGTTCAATGCCCACCACTGTCAGTAAGGAGTTTGTAGGTTCTCCCCATGTTCGCGTGGGTTTTCTCCCAGGTTCCAAAAATGTACGGGTCAGGGTTGGTGAGTTGTGGGCATGCTATGTTGGTGCCAGAAGCACGGTGACACTTGTGGCTGTTCCAGCACAACCTCGCTGAACTGAGTTGATACAAACGACGTATTTCACTTGTATGTTGTGGTGTTTTGATTTACATGTGACAAATAGAGCTAAATTTTATAAAATCTGGGTGTTTACAAAAGCAGCTCCTCATAAACCAGGCTGGGAGGTGACAGGCACAGAGAGACACCAGTACCCTACAGTACTGTGCAAAAGTCAGATACATATCTATGAGAGTGGGAGGGGGGAAGGGAGAGGAGAGGGAGCCGGAAGCACCAGAGAGGCATTCTGTAACGATCAATAAACCAATTGTTTGGAATCAAATGACCCTGCCTGGTGTCTCAGGGCTGGGTGAGTCTGCACCTGCTCCACCCCTGCCCCGATACCCTTCTCTGCCACCTGTCCCACGGCACTCCACCCTCGCCATTCCCAACATCCTTTGCTCCCGCCAGATTTACAAACTCACTCTCCATTCCACATTGGCAAATACAGTACTGTGTAAATGTCTTAGGCACCCTAGCTTTATGTAAATGCCTAAGTCGACTGTACTTCCTTAGAAGGTTGGCGTCATTCAATGTCTGCAGTGAGATGCTGAAGATGTTCTATAGGTCAGTTGTTGAGAGCGCCCTCTTCTTTGTGGTGGCGTGTTGGGGAGGAAGCATTAAGAAGAAGGACGCCTCACGTCTTAATAAGCTGGTAAGGAGGGCGGGCTCTGTCGTGGGCAAAGTACTGGAGAGTTTAACATCGGTAGCTGAGCGAAGGGCGCTGAGTAGGCTACGGTCAATTATGGAAAACCCTGAACATCCTCTACATAGCACCATCCAGAGACAGAGAAGCAGTTTCAGTGACAGGTTACTGTCGATGCAATGCTCCTCAGACAGGATGAAGAGGTCAATACTCCCCAATGCCATTAGGCTTTACAATTCAACTGCCAGGACTTAAGAACTTTTTTTAAAGCTATTATTAATGCTTTTTTGAGTTAGTGATTTAGATGCATATCATATTATTACTGAGTTAAGTATTGTATGTAATGAGTTTTTGCTACAACAAGTGTATGGGACATTGGAAAAAAATGTTGAATTTCCCCATGGGGATGAATAAAGTATCTATCTATCTATCTATCTATCTATCTAAGTCTTTTGCACAGTACTGTATGTCACCCTGACTTGGAAATATATCACCCTTTACACCACATAATGTACTGACCAAGAATGTAAAGAGCTTTGTACTATTTCTTCCTTTTGTATATTTTTTTTTATCATGAAGCAAGTCAGGAAGTCTACTTTTGGAATAAGAAAGAGTTAAGATTTGAACATAGAACATGCAACAGTACAGTTCAGTACAGGCCCTTTGGCCCACAATGTTGTGCTGACCTTTTAGCTTATTCCAAAGTCAATCTAACCCTTCATTTCTATCATCCATGTGCCTATCTAAAAGACTCTAAAATGTCTATAATGTATCTACCTCAACCACCACCACAGGCAGCATGTTCTGTGCACCCACCACTCTCTGCCAAAAAACAACCTTTTGCGATATCCTACCCCATGATTTCCTCCAGTCACCTTAAAATTATGCCCCTTGTATTCTGCCTTCATATTTGTCCTTCCAAAATGATTCACTTCACACTTTTCCAAATTGAACTCCATCTGCCACTTCCTGGCCCATCTCTGCATCTTGTCAATGTCCTGTTGTAACCTACGACAACCTTGTACACTGTCCACAACATCAATGACTTCCGAAGGAAGAAATTGTGGGAAAAAAACCCTTTACATTCCTGGTCAGTGCATCACATGGAGTAAACTTTAAAGATATTTTAATCATGAATAAGTCTATTTATTGAGATTTAATAAGCTTCTCAGCAGGAGTACATCAGTTCTGAAAGGTGTCTCACCCCCACCTTCTCGAGAGAAATTAAAGAGGGGCATCCTGTAACAGAGTATTGAGTTTGCATTTATGCAACTGTAAGAAATGTGAGAAGAATTAGGCCATTTGTTACATGAGTAATGAGAAAATTAGACTTTTTATTTACTTACGGTACTGTGCATAAATCTTAGGCACATACATATTTATAACTAGGGTGCCTAAGACTTTTGCACAGTTCTATATTTGTCAACATGCAATGGAGAGCGAGTTTGTAAATCTAGCGGGAGCTAAGAATGTTGGGAATATTGAGGGTGGATCGCTGTGGGAGGGGTGAGGGACAGGTGGCAGAAAGGGAGCGCCAGGGCCAGGGTGGCACGGGTGCAGACTCACCCAGCCCTGAGACACCAGGCAAGGTCATCTGATTCCAGGCAATTGGTTTGTTGATCATTGGCCTGCGTGCAGACACATTCAGCTCTGAATGTCTCTCTGGTGCTTCCTGCTCCCTTCCCCTCTCCCTCTCCTCTCCCTCCCCTCTCTCTCCCCTCTCCCTTCCCCTCTCCCTTCTCTCCCTCTCCTCTCCCTTCCCCTCTCCCTTCCCATCTCCCTTTCCCTCTCCTCTCCCGTCTCCTCTCCCGTCTCCTCTCCATCTCTTCTCCCTTCCCCTTTACCCGTCCATGATTCCCCTCTCCCTGCCATCTTCCCACTCTCAGTCCACAATAGAGACTCAGATCGGAATCAGGTTTATCATCACTCACAAATGTCATGAAATTCATTTTTTTTTCTTGCAGCATCAGTACTGTGCAATACATAAAATTACTACAAATGGATAGATAGATGAATAAACTGATAGATACATACACACATAGTTAGGTAAGTGACTAAATAGGTAGATAGATGATAGACAGACAAATAAACTTCTCTCAGCCTCCAGTGCATCAGAGAAAACAATCCTCATTTGTCCAACCTCTTTTCATAGTTAAAACTCTCCAACCCAGTCAAGATCCTGGTAAATCTCTTCTGCCTCCTCTCCAGAACCTTCACATGTTTTTGTACTGGGGCAACCAGATAATCCAAATGTGGCCTAACCAGTTATCCTCTGGGTAAAGAAGTTCCCTCTCATATCCCCTCTAAATCTTTCCCCCCTTACCCTAAACCTGCATCTCTAGTTAATCAATTTCTGACAGGGATTAGCATATCCGCTAATCTACCCTTTCAACACGCTTTGTAATGCTCAGTCATGCCACCACTAACATGGTGACACGGGAGACTGCAGATACTGGAATTGTAGGTTTATGATTCAAGATTGTTTAATGTCATTTCCAGTACACAACTACTGATAAAGGAGCATCAAATAATTGTTACTCAGGATCTGATGCATCACAAAAGCATTACAATCTGCTGGAGGAACTCAGTGGGTCGAGCAGCGTCTGAGGGTGGGGAGAAGGAACAGTTGGTCTTTCAGTTCCTGAGGCAGGGTCTAGATCTGAAACGTCAATAATTCCTTTCCTCATACAGATGCCGCTTGACCTGCGGAGTTCCTCCAGCAGGTTGTTAACAGCAATAAAAGTGTTGTACTTTCCTTTTTAAATGGCATTGAGACCAACACTACATCCAGAATTAATTTTGAATGTGATTGACATATTTTTAATTAACAACCGATTACAACGGTCATGGGGCAATGGCAGGAATAAGAAATTAAGTCAGAGATGACTCATGATTTTTATTTTATTTATTTAGTGATGCAGCATGGTAACTGGCCCTTCCGGAGCCCACGCCACCCAAATACACCCATGTGACCAACTAATCTACTGACCTGTACACCTTTGGAGGAAACTCACGCGGCCACAGGGAGAACGTGCAAGCTCCTCACAGTCAGCGATAGGTATTGAACCAGGGTTGTTCGCGTTGTAATAGCGTTATGCCAAAAACTATGCGGCCGTTCAGCCCAACCTCAAAGCTGGACAGCCAGTACCCTTCACTATCTTCAGCAGCTTACCCTTTTACCTCAGGGGTACAGGGAACTCCCATCGCAGAGGCATGATTGTCAGTCTTTACAACCAGGTGGATGTCAAGGCAGTCTGTGGAGGCACAAGCAACACACACAAAATGCTGGAGCAACTCAGCAGGTCAGGCAGCATCTAGCATGTAGCACACCTGCCCATTCACCTCCTCTCTCTCCTTCATTCACCTCCTCTCTCACCTCCATTCATCTCCTCCCTCACCTCCATTCACCTCCTCCCTCTTCCATTCACCTCCTCCCTCACCTCCATTCACCTCCTCCCTCATCTCCATTCACCTCCTCCCTCTCCTCCATTCACCTCCTCCCTCATCTCCATTCACCTCCTCCCTCTCCTCCATTCACCTCCTCCCTCACCTCCATTCAGGGACCCAAACAGACCTTCCAGGTGGGACAACTCCTCATCTGTGTATCTGCTGGGACCATCTGCTGTGTCTGGTGCTCCTGATATGCCTCCTCTACGCTGGTGAGACCTGTTGTAAATTGGGGGACCACTGTGTCGAGCACCTTCACTCAATCTGCCAAAAGCAGAATTTCCGGTGGTCAATCATTTTAGCTCCCATTCCCATTCCTTTTCCGATGTGTTGGTCCATGGCCTTCTCACGCCACGATAAGGCCACCCTTGGGGTGGACGTGTCGGGTAACGTAATTGGGAGAAATGTACGCAATTCACAACCACCGACATTGAGTTGGGGCTTCACTTTAAGAGGCTGGTCTGACATGATGACATGGCTACACTTGGATATTTAGCACGCTTTGGTTTGTGTAAGTTTTGGAGTTCAGTAAGATGTGCTACAGGTTTCATTAAACATAAAACTTTGCTTGATATATGTAAATCTACAGGAGGAACAACACCTTATATTCCGTTTGGCTAGCCTACAATCTGATGGCATGAACATCGATTTCTCAAACTTCCAGTAATAGCCCCGCCTTCACCATTCCCCATCCCCTTTTCCCTCTCTCACTTTATCTCCTTGCCTGCCTATCACCTCCCTCTGGTGCTCCTCCCCTTTCTTCCATGGCCTTCTGTCCTCTCCTATCAGACTCCCCCTTCTCCAGCTCTGTATCTCTTTCACCAATCAACATCCCAGCTCTTTACTTCACCCTCACCTCCCGGTCACCTTGTGTTTCTCTCTCCCTCCCCCCCCCCACTTTTAAAATCTACTCATCCTCTCTTCTCCAGTCTAGCCCAAAACGTCGACTGTACTCTTTTCCATAGATGCTGCCTGGCCTGCTGAGTTCCTCCAGCATTTTGTGTGTTGCTTGGATTTCCAACGTCTGCAGATGTTCCCTTGTTTGTGAGATGAAGATGTTGCTTTGTTGAGGGAAACAGAGATAAACCCAGAAGACATATTATGGCACAACTTTCATCACATGATCTGTGTAGCTGCTGAAGGAGAACAGTGTTTAATAATAAACTGCTTCAGGCAAATGGCTGTTCAGCTGGCAATGCCTCACAGTACGTACTGTTCGTGTGAACACCGTGTGTACTAAGGGTGGACTGTTGCAGGTTAATTCCCCTACAAGGTAGATCCCTCACATTTAAAAGGTGAATTCCCAGAGAGGAAAGGAGGTGGCAGACATCAGTCTCTGTGTATTTGCCCGCATGTTACACAGGAGCTGGAGAGCAGCTACAGGGACGCCATCTGAAGCCTCTGGTTTCGCAGCCATCAGCAAAATACGCAAGGCACGGTTGTCCAGACAGAGAGAGAGAGTGAGAGAAGGAAGGAGAGGAGAGGAGCTGGAGGAAGAGAGAGAACAAATATATATACAGAGGGAGAGAGAGAGAGAGAGAGAGTCTTTCCACAATGTTCTGCAGAACAGCACAAGCAGGATTAAGAACTAAACATAACCCTGGCTGGTGAATCTGTGGAATTCATTGTCATTGTCACAGACTTCTGTTGGGGTGTCCGTATCTTTAAATCAGAGATTGTTAGGTTCTAGTCAGGCTGTCCAAGCTTACAAAGAGAAAGCAGGAAAATGGGGTTGAGGGGATAATGGATCAGTACCATTGCCGAGTCCCCCCACTTTCCATCTCCTAGGGGTCACCAGTGACTGGACAGGTCACACAACTCCAGTGTGTCCGGAAGCAGCTCAGGGGCCGAGGTTCCTTGCTGTGACTCAAAACCCAACATCTCACACCATTAACAAGACACCAACCTGGAGTGTGAGGAAAGACTTTCTACTTGTCTGAAGGAGTGCAGACTCCAACAAACCCCTTCAGAAGCAAGCAGCCAACTTGATTGGCTCAGGGCATGAGGGGATACAGGGAGAAGGCAGGAGAATGGGGCTGAGAGGAAAATTGGATCAGTCATGAAGAAATTGCAGAGTAGACTCAGTGGGCCAAATGGCCTAATTCTGCCCCTATGTCTTATGGTCTTATGATCATTCTACACAGTCCTGTTATTCTAAAAGCCCTTCATAATCCCACAATCTCCACCAGCTTTTGTGTTGTCTCTGATCTAGGAAAGTTTGAGTTAATAGACTTTTAAGTTTAGTTAGGCATATAGTTACAGTGACATGAGGGAACTTAATGTACAGAGAGTCCTTGGGACCCAAAGGTGGAGACACAGGAGAACAGGGCAGTGAGAAAGGCAGTTGACATGCTTGCCTTTATCGAATGTAGAACATAGAATATTACAACACGGTACAGGCCCTTCAGCCCACAATGTTGTACTGACTTTTTAACCTACTCTAAGATCAATCTAACCCTTCCCATCCACATAGCCCTCCATTTTTCTATCATCCATGTGCCCATCTAAGAGGTTCTTAAATGGCCTTAACGAATCTGTCTTTACCAGCACCCGTAGCAGTGTATTTCACAAACCCACCATTCTGTGTGTAAAATGTTACCTCTGACATCGTCCCTGTACTTTCCTCCAAACACTTTAAAATTATGCAACATGTACCCCAGCATCTGCAGTGTACTTTGTGTTTACTTTAAAATTATGTTCCCCTTGTATTAGCCATTTTCCCCCTGGGAAAATGTCTCTGATCTATGCCTCTCATCGTGTTGTACACGTCAGCTGAGGGAGTGAGTTGAAGGGAAGGATATCAAGTTGCAGCTTTCAAAGCATTGGTTAGATAGCATTTGGAGTATTGTGTATAGTTTTGGTCACCGTACTAAAGATAAGAGTACAGAGGAAATTTACAAGGATGTTGCCAGGTCTGGAAGACCTGAGTGATAAGGAAAGTTTGAACAGGTTAGGACCTTTCTCGTTACAGTGTAGAAAATTGAGAGGAGATTTGATAGAGGTATACAAAATTATGAGGTGTGTAGAAAGGATAAATGCCAGTGGGCTTTTTCCACTGAGGTCGGATGAGACTACAACCAGAGGTCATGGTTGTAAGGTGAGAAGCTTAAGGGGAACATGAGGGGAAACTTCTTCACTCAGAGGGTCATGAGGGTGTGGAATGAGCTGCCAGCACAAGTGGTGCATGCAATTTTGATTTCAGTGTTTAAGAGAAGTTTGGATAGGAACCTGGATGGTGGGTATGGAGGGCTATTATCGTAGTGCAGGCTGATGGAAGTGGGCAGTTTAAGTGGTTTCGGCATGGACTAGATGGGGTGAAGGGCCTGTTTCCGTGCTGTACTTTTCTGTGACTCTGTGACGAAGATTAGCTTTATTTGTCACGTGTACATACAGTGAGATGCGCCAATGACCAACACCGTCCGAGAATGTGACAGGGGCAGCCCGCAAATGTCGCCACGCTTTCAACGCCAACATAACGTGCCCGCAACTCACTAACCTGAGCTCGAATGGTTTTGGAACATGAGAAGAAACAGGAGAAACCGGAGGAAGCCCACACAGCCTCAGGAGAAAAGCACAAACAGCGGTGAAAATTGAACCCCAATCTTACAGCCGGCACTGTACAGCATTATGGTAGCATGCCACAGTACAGGGAGGGTATGGCAGCAACCGAGAGAGTGCAGCAGAGATTCGCCAGGATGATAGTACCTGGGTTTAGGGATGTGTTTATATGGTGAGATTGATCGGCTGTGTTTATTCTCACTGAAATGTAGGAGATTGACGGGAGATTTTATTGACATTGATCACATTAAGAGATACATAAGTAAGATTTATATATCCTTTTGGTAATTTATCGTAATTTTTTATGTATTGCACTGTGCTGCTGCCGCAAACCAACAGATTTCATAACATACGCCAGTGATAATAAACCGGATTCTGATTTGGATTCATGTTCTGTCCATTCAAATCCGGGCCGAACAGGTTTGTTCAGGGCAGCCTCAGTATTAAAGGCAGGCCCAGCATCCATTTCTGAGAGCTTTCACGGAAATTTGTTGCCAGGAAGGGAATCTGTCGGCTTACTCTCACTGGAAACCCCCGGCTGTTGCACCCTCCCCACCGTGGGATGCCGGAATACCTGTATTTCTGTAGCGCCTTTGTCCTTCCTTCCTCCAGCAGTGAGGTACTTGGGAACACGGTCGCTGTGATTGAGAAAGGGCAGCGGTCAGGGCGGATCCGGAATCACCTCCCACCCCCCCAAGCCCAACGACGAGATTGCGGAAAAGCAAAATGAAATACCCGTAACAGAGGGTCACAAACAGCCGGCAGGTTGGGCAGCATCTCAGAGCCAGGATCCGAATCAGAGTCTCGGCCGGAAACTGCGGCTGTTTATTCCCCTCCATAGATGCTGCCTGACCTGCCAAGTTCCTCCAGCGTTTTGTGTGTGTTACTCTGCTACAGTACCACTGTTTCATACTCTGTAATGGCCACACAGGAGTGCAGCAGTTAGTGCAATACTTCACTCTGCTAGTGACCCCGGTTCAATTCCCACTACGCACTGTAGGGAGCTTGTACATTCTCCCTGGGACCCAGTGGGTTCCCCCCTGGGTGCTCCGGTTAACTTCCACATTCCAAAGATGTACGGATAAGGTTAGTAAGTTGTGGGTACACTATGGTGGCACCAGAAGTATGGTGACACTTACAGGCTGACCCCAGCACAGGGTCATAGAAAAGTTCAGCATAAAAACAGGCCCTTTGGCCCATCTAGTCCATGCCAAAAATTTTAACTGCCTAGTCCCATCGACCTGCTCCCAGACCATAGCCCTCCATACCCCCACCATCCACGTACCTGTCCAAACTTCTCTTAAAGATTGAAATCGAGTATGCATCCACCATTTGCACAGGCAGCTCGCTCCACACACTCACGACCCTCTGAGTGAAGAGGTTTCCCCTCATGCTCCCATTCATCCATCACCCTTAACCCTTAACCCATGACCTCTGGTTGTAGTCTCACCCAACCTCAGTAGAAATTTGCATTTACCCTGTCTAAACACCTCATAATTTTGTATACCTCTATCAAATCTCCCCTCAATTTTCTACACTGTAAGGAAGAAAGTCCTAATCAATTCAATCTTTCCTTATAACTCCGGTCCTCCAGTCCCAGTAATATCCTCAAACTATGTTGGTCATTGATACAATGAATTTCACTGTATGTTTTGGTGTTCATGTGATCAATCAAGCTAAGATGTTTAATCTTTAAACCCTTGCCATGCTGGGGGTACCAGTACAGGCTGCACACCCCTCTGCCCCTTTGTGTGCGAGACCCCCTCCAGTACATTAGCAGAAGGGAGGAGGGGCAAGGTGAGACAGCTACCCCTACACCCGCCTCCTGCCTCACCGACACTACAAATTACGGCCAACTGGAGTGCAGCAACTCTACTCTGTATACATCGGCACTGACTGGTGTTCATGCTGTAAACCCTTCAGGCCAAATCCGCCCCAAGTGAGCTTCACCTGCCATTGCATCTGGTTGCTAGGCAACCGGATGTGATAAGCGCCGTATGTTTAGGGGGGTGTTGCTTGACAAGATCTGGCACCGAGAGTTTTGACAATAATAGATGTTCTATTTCTATATTTCTTTGCTGTCAGGAGTCCAGAGGGAGCTGCGAGGCAGAGCCTGGGGGTGGGGGGTGGGGGTTTCTCTGGGGGAGAACCTGTTGGAAACTGACAGTAGCAGGGAGGAGGGGGAGGATTCAGCAGCTCCCTCAATGCCTGGTGCAGTGATGTATGTATCAGCCAGGGGACACAGGTAAACACACACACACACACACACACTCACACGCCCAGACACACACACACACACTCACACACACACACACACACTCTCACACACACACACGCACACATGCACAAACACTCACACAGACACATACACACTTATACAGACATACACACAGACACACTGACACAGGTACACTCCACACTCACAAACACACATTCACACACAGACACACACACACTCACACTTACACACACACACAAACACACACACTCTCACACACACACACACACACACACACACACTCTCTCACACACACACACACACGCACACATGCACAAACACTCACACAGACACATACACACTTATACAGACATACACACAGACACACTGACACAGGTACACTCCACACTCACAAACACACATTCACACACAGACACACACACACTCACACACAAACACACACACACTCACACTTACACACACACACACACACACTCACACTTACACACACCCACATATACACACACACTCACACTCTTACACACACAGAGACCAGGCTCTGTACTCTGGTCTCACCCCCACTTTTCCTTGACCTCTACCTGACTTCTGAACCCCCCGCTCCCTCCCAATATCCAGGAGACTCCGCCTGAGGTTAGGATAGACAGACCCATCCCAGTCTCCCCTGCAGTCCTGAAGTCAATAGGCACCAGTGCTCAGGGTACAAAGAACCCATTCCATATCATTTTAACATGCAGCATAGTGCAGGCCCTTTGGTCCACGAGTTGTGCCTGCCTCCTAACCTACTCCAAGATCGATCTCATCCTCTCCTCCAGCATGACCTTCCATTTGTCTTTGATCAAGGTGCCTATCCAAGGGTCTCTGAAATGTCAACAATGTACCTGCCTCACCCGCCATTCCTGGCAGGGTGCTCCACCCGCTCACCATTCTCTGTGTAAAAAACCAGCCTCCAACATTCATCCCCCATCCCAAACCTTTCTCCATTCACCTTGAAATTATGCCCCCTTACCGCCCTGGGAACAAGTCTCTAGCTATCTTCTTGATACATGCCTCTTAACATCTTGTACACCTCTATCACGTCACCTCTATTGTCCTTCACTCCAGAGAGAAAAGCCCAAGCTCACTCAGCCTATCTTCATAAGACAAGCTTCATTAATTGTTGGTGATTAGTACTGAAAGGGGAAGAGTCAAAGCATTTGCTCTTTCTAGAAGCTTTGTTATCCCAGGAATATGGGTGTCACGGTATTTATTGTCCATCCCCAGATGCCCTGGAGATATGGTGTTGTGTAATATTCTCAATGGCTTTCATCATCTGGATAACCACAGCTGATAGTGATAAATGTGAATTTGTACCACTGCAACAACCCCTCTGGTTCAACGCTCAAAGTACATTTATTATTAAAGTACACATATGCCACCATATACAACCCCAAGATCCCTTTTCTTGTGGGCATTTGCAGTAGGTACAAAGAAACACAATAGAATCAATGAAAAAACGCACACAGGAGATGGACAAACAACCAATGTGCAAAAGGTAACAACCTGCAAATATTATAATAATAATAATAATAATAATAATAATAATAATAATAATAATAATAATAATAATAATAATAATAATAATAATAATAATAATAAATAAGCAATAAATATTGATTACATGAGATGAAGAGCCTGGAAAGTGAGTCCACAAGTTTTGGGAAGAGTTCAGTGTTGGGGCAAGTGAAGTTATCCCCTCTGGTTCAAGAGCCTGATGGTTGAGGATTAATAACTGATCCTGAACCTGGTGGTGTGGGTCCAGTGCCTTCATCCTGATGTCAGCAGTGAGAAGGGAACAGAGCCTGGGTGGTGGGGTCTTTGCTGATGGATTGGTCATGACCTTGTTGTGAGAGCTTCCTTGTCAATAGCACACCAGTCCTCATTGTCAGATCAGTGGCAGAAAGGGTAAGCTCCTGGGTGCCAACATCACCAAAGATCTGTCCTGGTTCCAATACATTGATACAGTCATGAAGAAGGCACACCAGAGGCTGTAGTCCTTGAGGAGTTTCTAGCAAATGTACAGTGGGGAGTATGCTGACTGGTATGGAAGTTCAAATGCACAGGATTGTAAGAGGCTGCAGAGGGTTGTAGGCTCAGCCAGGCACAACGCTGCCCACCATCGAGGGCACCTTCCCTCAGCAAGACAGCATCCGTCAATATCCCTAATCACCCAGGACATGCCCTCCCCTCATTACTACCATCAAAGAGGAGGTCTGGTTTGAACTCTTGACATCCTGACCCAGATGTGTTAAAACCACAACAAACCTCTCCCTACATACCCAGACTCACTCAGGGCCATTTCTTATAACAGAGAATAATGAACTCAGGGTAGATCTATTGAAAACAGGTTTATTATTTGCAAGGGTAAGTCCAACTCCACTCCTCACAATGGATGGCAAGTGCCTTCCGTTTTACAGCTTATAAAGTTTGTTTTTATGCAAGTTTTCTGGCTATTCTTTGGTTTTTATCTGTTCATGGAGTCAGCTTCTCCAATTAGCAGCTACAGTCTTATTTCACTTCTATTCAATGTACCGATCTCCCCTTAGTTACACAATGAGCAATGAGCAGAACATTACCTGCTTCCTGCCATGTACACACGTAGCAAATAGCAAAGCACTCTGGGAAAATGCAGGTTCCATTTTGTTACATTACAAGATTAAATACATTAAAAATCTCAAAGTTTCAAATATATTTCCACAGCCATAATTAGACAATCGGTATAAGGAGGTACCCACATTATCACAGAAACAAAAGAGACAAATCTTAACAGATTGCCATCTAAAAATACCAGCCTCCTGTTCCTCCTTTACGCTAAATATCACCAATATGTGTTGCTGTCGAGAGAATTCAGCTCATTTATCAGCATCTCCAGGTTCTTTGAAAGCTTAGATTCGCCCATTCAGATTCCATCAACTCCTGGTTCCATGACACTTGGAGTATTGTGTTCATTTCTGGTGACCTCATTATAGGGAGGATGTGGAAGCTTTAAAGGATGAGAGGTGACTTAGTAGAGGCATATAAGGTGATGAGGCATAACAGGATGACAGAGATTTATTGCAATGATGGTGGCCATTCAGCCCATCGTGTCTCTGACGACTAAGGTCCTCACTTCACACTCTGGAGGTTTGTTACCACCGGCTGGATTCTCCAGCCTCCTACCTCCACCCATGAAGAGAGTGCCTTCCAGTTCCCCACCACTAGCAGATAAAACAATTCTGTCTCACTCCCTCTACTCCTTCAAACAATCTACTAAAACCCATGGCCCTCAGTTATCAACATCTCTTGCTGCTCTATAACCAGTTCAGTGAGTCTGGGTCAGCGTTTCTGAAAACTGGAGACACAGTGTGTCTGTGAACCTGAGACTCGGGAGGCAGCCAGACCTGGGATTGGAAGGTGGGAAATGGGCCTGTTTTGCTGTTGTTGTTTGTGTTGTTATGTTATTGCTGTTGCTTTGTTGTTGGTTTGTGTTGTTTTGTATTGTTATGCTGTTGTTGGTTTGTGTTGTTTTGTTGTTGTTGGTTTGTGTTGTTCTGTTGTTGTTTTTTGTTTTGTGTTGTTATGCTGTTGTTGTTTTGTGTTGTTTTGCTGTTTTTTTGTGTTGTTATGTTGTTGTTTTGTGTTGTTTTGCTGTTGTTGTTATTTGTGTTCCTCTGCTGAACATTATGGGACATGCTATGTTGTCGCCAGCATGTGTGGCAACACTTGTGGGCTGCCCCCAGCACATCCTTAGGGTGTGTTGTTGTTAACACAAATGACACATTTCACTGCATGTTTCGATTTACGTGCGATAAATGAATCTGAATCTGCATTGGCATCGGCACTCGAGCATCCTCAGGAGATGAAGCACGGTCACTGACGCTGTCTGTGTCACACGACATGTAAGGATACAAACTGTTTCACCTCCTTACAATATAAAATTGACAATTTCTGCGTACCCGACTAGTTGAATCTCTGTGTGTATTTAAACTGTGTATTTGCATGTTGTATTTGTATTTGCATTTGTCTGCCTTCAGCCTAATTCCTTCTCCATAATGAGGCCCAATCCGAACGTAAACATTCAGATTGGCCTTCAGCCTCCAGCGGACTCACAGACTCGGAGACAATGGGGCTTCAGCTTCACCTGTGGACACAGAAAATGGTCAGTAAGTCAATCAGCATCTGCAGAGGGAGAAAAAGAGTTCACATTTCAGATGGAAGGCTCTGCCCTCCCTTCACAGATGCTGCCTGACCTGCTGAATAGTCAGAACAGGTTTTTGTTATGCCATGGAGCCCTACCATTAACAGAGGGGTCCGTGGACCCCTGATTGACAGCATTCTCTGATTTTATTTCAGGTTTCCAGTATCTGCAATTGATTGACTTTTGTTTCCCATTGAAGCTATTGTTCAGTGGGATGGAGCCACGGACAGTGAAGTGATGGTGTGAAAACGTGTGGGAGGAAAGTATGTTCCCATAAATCCTGTGAGCACCCTGGAATCAGAATTGTTTCCACCAACGAGACAGTTCCTTGCCACAACAGCACAGAGAGAACATCCCTTCACATCACTGCTCTGTCCCACAAATGTCTAAACCGACAGGAGCAGCAGAAATTGAGAGAATTTTTAACAATGAAATATACAGATTCACAGTTAAATAGAAACAACATTCAGTGCCACTTTATTAAGATACACCTGTACACCAGCTCGTTAATGCAAATATCTAATCAGCCAATCACATGTAGATGTGTTCAAGAGGCTTGATGTTGATCAGACCAAACATCAAAATGGGGAAGAAACATGACTTGTGGTTTTTGACCATAGAATAATTGTTGGTGCCAGATGGGGTGGTTTGAGTACCTCAGAAACTGCTGATCTCCCGGGATTTTCACACCCAGCAGCCTCTAATTTACAGAGAATGGTGCGAAAAAATATCCAGTGAGCAGCAGTTCTGCGGGTGAAAACACTTCATTAATGAAAGAGGTCAGAGGAGAATGGCCAGATTGGTTCAAACGGACAGGAAGGCAACAGTAACTCAAGTAACCACGCATTACAACAGTGATGTGCAGAAGAGCGTCTCTGAACACACAGCACATTGAACCTTGAAGTGGATGGGCTACAGCAGCAGAAGACCACACCAGGCTCCACTGCTGTACCTCAGAAAGTGGCTACTGAGTGTATGTAAGAAGTTATAACAATGGTTTCAATTAAAATCAGTTCCATCTTGTTTCACTGCTTATTCCTGTATTTGATCACTAACTATTTAATTGATCAGTAGATCACCATCTAAACGTTAAACAGCTGAAGGGAATCATTAAACTGTTTCTATGGTGATTTCTCTGTATCAGCCAAGGAAAAGAATATTCAACATGAATTAAGATCTTCACCCAACAAGGGTCTGCAGAGATTAACTTTGGTGATCGTGGTAGAACTGACAGTGCCTTGGGAAGACAGGATCGAGGAGGCATTTGAATGTAAGAAAGCTAAATACCAGGAGCCAGTAGAGCAGTGCCAGAGAAAGGGGTGGAGGGCACGACGTGAGCCTATACAGGTGGGGTGTAGAGGTTTTGCTGGTGGCTCACTGTGCAGAACTTACTCTCTCCTTGGCATTATGGGGACTGTAAAGAAAAGAGCCATCAGGACCATCACAGAGGCTGCTGAGCGAGCATCCAGATGGCCATGGATCAAGAGGTGTGACTCGTGGTCCAATGCTGCTGGGACACGCCAGGGCCTGATCAACCCTGGCCAGATTGCATGGGCAACAGCGTCTGATGTTGAAAGAGCCGAAACACCCAATGATCCCAGGTTATATCATTGATGGTGTGTCCCAGTGCATCATTTTAATCACCCAGAAAATTTTAACAGGGAAGCTGTGTGCAATTCCATGGCATGTTAGTGGTGACATAGCAATGGAAAGATCAAAACCAGGCACGTGAAAATAAGAGAATCCTAATGGGAATACAGAGAGACCACTGAGAGATTGTGGCATAGTGCGGAACTCACTCCACAATGCTCCAGTATCCTGGTCTAACCATGTAGATGCCACAACCAAGAGAGCTCACCAATGCCTAGACAGCCTCAGAACACGGAAGATATTTATCATGCCCCTGCAGAAGAAAAATAACTATCAAAATCAGTTAATTAAAAATAAGCAGTTCAAAAATGTCTTGTTCTCCTTGTTAACAGTTATCTCCACTGAAAGGTAGGCAGTTAACTTACTATCACGCCTCTGGGATATGGAAACTGGAGCTTCCGGGAGAAACGCACTCACGGGGAGAAAGTGCAGGCTAAGTTTGCAAATGACACAAGGCTGGCGAAGTTGCGGAAAGTGTACAAGGCTGGTAGAGGTGCGAACAGTGTACAAGACTGGTGGAGTTGTGGACAGTGTACAAGGCTGGCGGAGGTGTGGACAGTGTACAAGACTGGTGGAGGTGTGGACAATGTACAAGACTGGTGGAGTTGTGGACAGTGTACAAGGCCTGCGGAGGTGTGGACAGTGTACAAGGCTGGTGGAGTTGTGGACAGTGTACATGACTGAGAGGTGTGGACATTGTACAAGGCCTGCGGAGGTGTGGACAGTGTACAAGGCTGGCGGAGTTGTGGACAGTGTACAATGCCGGTGGAGTTGTGGACAGTGTACAAGGCTGGTGGAGTTGTGGACAGTGTACAAGACTGACAGAGGTGTGGACAGTGTACAAGACTGGCGGAGTTGTGGACAGTGTACAAGGCCTGTGGAGGTGTGGACAGTGTACAAGACTGGCGGAGTTGTGGACAGTGTACAAGACTGGCGGAGTTGTGGACATTGTACAAGGCTGGTGGAGTTGTGGACAGTGTACAAGGCCTGTGGAGGTGTGGACAGTGTACAAGACTGACAGAGGTGTGGACAGTGTACAAGACTGACAGAGTTGTGGACAGTGTACAAGACTGACAGAGGTGTGGACAATGTACAAGACTGGTGGAGTTGTGGACAGTGTACAAGGCCTGTGGAGGTGTGGACAGTGTACAAGACTGACGGAGTTGTGGACAGTGTACAAGACTGGTGGAGTTGTGGACAGTGTACAAGACTGACAGAGGTGTGGACAGTGTACAAGACTGGCGGAGTTGTGGACAGTGTACAAGGCCTGTGGAGGTGTGGACAGTGTACAAGACTGGCGGAGTTGTGGACAGCGTACAAGGCCTGTGGAGGTATGGACAGTTTACAAGACTGGCGGAGTTGTGGACAGCGTACAAGACTGACAGAGGTGTGGACAATGTACAAGACTGGCGGAGTTGTGGACAGTGTACAAGACTGACGGAGTTGTGGACAATGTACAAGACTGGCGGAGTTGTGGACAGTGTACAAGACTGACGGAGTTGTGGACAGTGTACAAGGCCTGTGGAGGTGTGGACAGTGTACAAGGCTGGTGGAGTTGTGGACAATGTACAAGACTGACAGAGGTGTGGACAGTGTACAAGACTGACAGAGGTGTGGACAGTGTACAAGGCTGGTAGAGTTGTGGACAGTGTACAAGGCTGGCGGAGTTGTGGACAGTGTACAAGGCTGGCGGAGTTGTGGACAGTGTACAAGGCTGGTGGAGTTGTGGACAGTGTACAAGACTGGCGGAGTTGTGGACAGTGTACAAGACTGGTGGAGTTGTGGACAGTGTACAAGACTGGTGGAGTTGTGGACAGTGTACAAGGCTGACAGAGGTGTGGACAGTGTACAAGACTGACAGAGGTGTGGACAGTTTACAAGACTGGTGGAGTTGTGGACAGTGTACAAGACTGACAGAGGTGTGGACAGTGTACAAGACTGGTGGAGTTGTGGACAGTGTACAAGACTGGTGGAGTTGTGGACAGTGTACAAGACTGACAGAGGTGTGGACAGTGTAAAAGGCCTGTGGAGGTGTGGACAGTGTACAAGACTGGTGGAGTTGTGGACAGTGTACAAGACTGGTGGAGTTGTGGACAGTGTACAAGACTGGTGGAGTTGTGGACAGTGTACAAGACTGGTGGAGTTGTGGACAGTTTACAAGACTGGCGGAGTTGTGGACAGTTTACAAGACTGGTGGAGTTGTGGACAGTGTACAAGACTGACAGAGGTGTGGACAGTGTAAAAGGCCTGTGGAGGTGTGGACAGTGTACAAGACTGGTGGAGTTGTGGACAGTGTACAAGACTGGTGGAGTTGTGGACAGTTTACAAGACTGACAGAGGTGTGGACAGTGTACAAGACTGACAGAGGTGTGGACAGTGTACAAGACTGACAGAGGTGTGGACAGTGTACAAGACTGGTGGAGTTGTGGACAGTGTACAAGACTGACAGAGGTGTGGACAGTGTACAAGACTGACAGAGGTGTGGACAGTGTACAAGACTGACAGAGGTGTGGACAGTGTACAAGACTGACAGAGGTGTGGACAGTGTACAAGGCCGGTGGAGTTGTGGACAGTGTACAAGGCTGGTGGAGTTGTGGACAGTGTACAAGGCCTGCAGAGGTGTGGACAGTGTACAAGGCTGGTGGAGTTGTGGACAGTTTACAAGACTGGCGGAGTTGTGGACTGTGTACAAGACTGACAGAGGTGTGGACAGTGTACAAGACTGACAGAGGTGTGGACAGTGTACAAGGCTGGTGGAGTTGTGGACAGTGTACAAGGCTGGTGGAGTTGTGGACAGTGTACAAGGCCTGCAGAGGTGTGGACAGTGTACAAGGCTGGCGGAGTTGTGGACAGTGTACAAAGCCTGCGGAGGTGTGGACAGTGTACAAGACTGGTGGAGTTGTGGACAGTGTACAAGACTGGTGGAGTTGTGGACAGTGTACAAGACTGGTGGAGTTGTGGACAGTGTACAAGACTGACAGAGGTGTGGACAGTGTACAAGACTGGTGGAGTTGTGGACAGTGTACAAGACTGACAGAGGTGTGGACAGTGTACAAGGCTGGTGGAGTTGTGGACAGTGTACAAGGCTGGTGGAGTTGTGGACAGTGTACAAGGCCTGCAGAGGTGTGGACAGTGTACAAGGCTGGCGGAGTTGTGGACAGTGTACAAAGCCTGCGGAGGTGTGGACAGTGTACAAGACTGGTGGAGTTGTGGACAGTGTACAAGACTGGTGGAGTTGTGGACAGTGTACAAGACTGGTGGAGTTGTGGACAGTGTACAAGACTGACAGAGGTGTGGACAGTGTACAAGACTGGTGGAGTTGTGGACAGTGTACAAGACTGACAGAGGTGTGGACAGTGTACAAGACTGGTGGAGGTGTGGACAGTGTACAAGACTGGTGGAGTTGTGGACAGTGTACAAGACTGGTGGAGTTGTGGACAGTGTACAAGACTGACAGAGGTGTGGACAGTGTACAAGACTGGTGGAGTTGTGGACAGTGTACAAGACTGACAGAGGTGTGGACAGTGTACAAGACTGACAGAGGTGTGGACAGTGTACAAGACTGACAGAGGTGTGGACAGTGTACAAGACTGGCGGAGTTGTGGACAGTGTACAAGACTGACGGAGGTGTGGACAATGTACAAGACTGACAGAGGTGTGGACAGTGTACAAGACTGGTGGAGTTGTGGACAGTGTACAAGACTGGTGGAGTTGTGGACAGTGTACAAGACTGACAGAGGTGTGGACAGTGTACAAGACTGGTGGAGTTGTGGACAGTGTACAAGACTGACAGAGGTGTGGACAGTGTACAAGACTGACAGAGGTGTGGACAGTGTACAAGACTGACAGAGGTGTGGACAGTGTACAAGACTGGCGGAGTTGTGGACAGTGTACAAGACTGACGGAGGTGTGGACAATGTACAAGACTGGTGGAGTTGTGGACAGTGTACAACGCTGGTGGAGGTGTGGACAGTGTACAAGACTGACAGAGGTGTGGACAGTGTACAAGGCTGGCGGAGTTGTGGACAGTGTACAAGGCTGACGGAGGTGTGGACAATGTACAAGACTGGTGGAGTTGTGGACAGTGTACAAGGCTGGTGGAGTTGTGGACAGTGTACAAGGCTGGTGGAGGTGTGGACAGTGTACAAGGCTGGTGGAGTTGTGGACAGTGTACAAGGCTGGTGGAGGTGTGGACAGTGTACAAGGCTGGTGGAGTTGTGGACAGTGTACAAGGCTGGTGGAGGTGTGGACAGTGTACAAGGCTGGCGGAGGTGTGGACAGTGTACAAGGCTGGCGGAGTTGTGGACAGTGTACAAGACTGACAGAGGTGTGGACAATGTACAAGACTGGTGGAGTTGTGGACAGTGTACAAGGCTGGTGGAGTTGTGGACAGTGTACAAGGCTGGCGGAGTTGTGGACAGTGTACAAGGCTGGTGGAGTTGTGGACAGTGTACAAGGCTGGTGGAGGTGTGGACAGTGTACAAGGCTGGCGGAGTTGTGGACAGTGTACAAGGCTGGTGGAGTTGTGGACAGTGTACAAGGCTGGTGGAGGTGTGGACAGTGTACAAGGCTGGCGGAGTTGTGGACAGTGTACAAGACTGACAGAGGTGTGGACAATGTACAAGACTGGTGGAGTTGTGGACAGTGTACAAGGCTGGTGGAGTTGTGGACAGTGTACAAGGCTGGCGGAGTTGTGGACAGTGTACAAGACTGACAGAGGTGTGGACAATGTACAAGACTGGTGGAGTTGTGGACAGTGTACAAGGCTGGTGGAGTTGTGGACAGTGTACAAGGCTGGCGGAGTTGTGGACAGTGTACATGACTGACGGAGGTGTGGACAATGTACAAGACTGGTGGAGTTGTGGACAGTGTACAAGGCTGGTGGAGTTGTGGACAGTGTACAAGACTGACGGAGGTGTGGACAATGTACAAGACTGGTGGAGTTGTGGACAGTGTACAAGGCTGCTGGAGTTGTGGACAGTGTACAAGGCTGGCGGAGTTGTGGACAGTGTACAAGGCTGGCGGAGTTGTGGACAGTGTACAAGACTGACAGAGGTGTGGACAGTGTACAAGGCTGGTGGAGTTGTGGACAGTGTACAAGGCTGGCGGAGTTGTGGACAATGTACAAGACTGGTGGAGTTGTGGACAGTGTACAAGACTGACAGAGGTGTGGACAGTGTACAAGACTGACAGAGGTGTGGACAGTGTACAAGACTGACGGAGGTGTGGACAATGTACAAGACTGGTGGAGTTGTGGACAGTGTACAAGGCTGCTGGAGTTGTGGACAGTGTACAAGACTGACAGAGGTGTGGACAGTGTACAAGGCTGCTGGAGTTGTGGACAGTGTACAAGGCTGGCGGAGTTGTGGACAGTGTACAAGACTGACAGAGGTGTGGACAGTGTACAAGGCTGGTGGAGTTGTGGACAGTGTACAAGACTGACAGAGGTGTGGACAGTGTACAAGGCTGGTGGAGTTGTCGACTGTGTACAAGACTGACAGAGGTGTGGACAGTGTAAAAGGCCTGTGGAGGTGTGGACAATGTACAAGGCTGGCGGAGTTGTGGACAGTGTACAAGACTGACAGAGGTGTGGACAGTGTAAAAGGCCTGTGGAGGTGTGGACAATGTACAAGGCTGGTGGAGTTGTGGACAGTGTACAAGGCTGGTGGAGTTGTGGACAGCGTACAAGACTGACAGAGGTGTGGACAGTGTACAAGGCTGGTGGAGTTGTGGACAGTGTACAAGGCCTGCAGAGGTGTGGACAGTGTACAAGGCTGGTGGAGTTGTGGACAGTGTACAAGACTGGCGGAGTTGTGGACATTGTACAAGGCTGGTGGAGTTGTGGACAGTGTACAAGACTGACAGAGGTGTGGACAGTGTAAAAGGCCTGTGGAGGTATGGACAATGTACAAGACTGGTGGAGTTGTGGACAGTGTACAAGACTGACAGAGGTGTGGACAGTGTACAAGACTGGTGGAGGTGTGGACAATGTACAAGACTGGTGGAGTTGTGGACAGTGTACAAGACTGGTGGAGGTGTGGACAATGTACAAGACTGGTGGAGTTGTGGACAGTGTACAAGGCCTGCAGAGGTGTGGACAGTGTACAAGGCTGGTGGAGTTGTGGACAGTGTACAAGGCCTGCAGAGGTGTGGACAGTTTACAAGACTGGTGGAGTTGTGGACAGTGTACAAGGCCTGCAGAGGTGTTGGCAGTGTACAAGGCTGGTGGAGTTGTGGACAGTGTACAAGGCTGGCGGAGTTGTCGACTGTGTACAAGACTGACAGAGGTGTGGACAGTGTACAAGGCTGGCGGAGTTGTGGACAGTGTACAAGGCTGGCGGAGTTGTCGACTGTGTACAAGACTGACAGAGGTGTGGACAGTGTACAAGGCCTGCGGAGGTGTGGACAGTGTACAAGGCTGGTGGAGTTGTGGACAGTTTACAAGACTGGTGGAGTTGTGGACAGAGTACAAGACTGACAGAGGTGTGGACAGTGTAAAAGGCTGGCGGAGTTGTGGACAATGTACAAGACTGGCGGAGTTGTGGACAGTGTACAAGGCTGGTGGAGTTGTGGACAGTGTACAAGACTGACAGAGGTGTGGACAGTGTAAAAGGCCTGCGGAGTTGTGGACAGTGTACAAGGCTGGTGGAGTTGTGGACAGTGTACAAGACTGGCGGAGTTGTGGACAGTGTACAAGACTGGTGGAGGTGTGGACAGTGTACAAGACTGGCGGAGTTGTGGACAGTGTACAAGGCTGGTGGAGTTGTGGACAGTGTACAAGACTGACAGAGGTGTGGACAGTGTAAAAGGCCTGCGGAGTTGTGGACAGTGTACAAGGCTGGTGGAGTTGTGGACAGTTTACAAGACTGGTGGAGTTGTGGACAGAGTACAAGACTGACAGAGGTGTGGACAGTGTACAAGGCTAGTGGAGTTGTGGACAGTGTACAAGACTGGCGGAGTTGTGGACAGTGTACAAGGCTGGTGGAGTTGTGGACAGTGTACAAGGCTGGTGGAGTTGTGGGCAGTGTACAAGGCTGGCGGAGTTGTGGACAGTGTACAAGGCTGGTGGAGTTGTGGACAGTGTACAAGACTGACAGAGGTGTGGACAGTGTAAAAGGCTGGTGGAGTTGTGGACAGTGTACAAGGCTGGTGGAGTTGTGGACAGTGTACAAGACTGGTGGAGTTGTGGACAGTGTACAAGGCCTGCAGAGGTGTGGACAGTGTACAAGACTGGTGGAGTTGTGGACAGTGTACAAGGCCTGCAGAGGTGTGGACAGTGTACAAGACTGGTGGAGTTGTGGACAGTGTACAAGGCCTGCAGAGGTGTGGACAGTGTAAAAGGCCTGTGGAGGTGTGGACAGTG
This sequence comes from Hemitrygon akajei, assembly GCF_048418815.1. Taxonomy (NCBI): domain Eukaryota; kingdom Metazoa; phylum Chordata; class Chondrichthyes; order Myliobatiformes; family Dasyatidae; genus Hemitrygon; species Hemitrygon akajei. The sequence goes on from NC_133153.1 coordinate 41,879,399, forward strand.
TACAAGACTGGTGGAGTTGTGGACAGTGTACAAGGCCTGCAGAGGTGTGGACAGTGTAAAAGGCCTGTGGAGGTGTGGACAGTGTACAAGACTGGTGGAGTTGTGGACAGTGTACAAGACTGGCGGAGGTGTGGACAATGTACAAGACTGGTGGAGTTGTGGACAGTGTACAACGCTGGTGGAGTTGTGGACAGTGTACAAGGCCTGCAGAGGTGTGGACAGTGTAAAAGGCCTGTGGAGGTGTGGACAGTGTAAAAGGCTGGTGGAGTTGTGGACAGTGTACAAGACTGGCGGAGTTGTGGACAGTGTACAAGGCTGGTGGAGTTGTGGACAGTGTACAAGACTGACAGAGGTGTGGACAGTGTACAAGGCCTGCAGAGGTGTGGACAGTGTACAAGGCTGTCCTGGGTTACAATGGGACACAGACAGGATACAGAGCTTGGCTGAAAAATGGCAGATGGCATTCAAACTGGAAAAATGTGAAGTGATTCACTTTGGAAAGTGAAACTTGAAGGCAGAATACAGGGTTAACGGCAGGATTCCTAGCAGTGTGGAGGGACAGGGGGATCTTGGGGTCCACGTCCATATATCCTTCAAAGCTGCCACATAGGTTGAAGGGGTGGTTAGAAAGTGTGTGCTGTGTTGACCTGCGTTAGTCAGAAGCTGAGTTCAAGAGCCAAGATGTAATGTTGCAGCTGTATAAAACCCCGGATTGACCACACTTGGGATATTGTGTTCAGTTCTGGTCACCTCTTTATAGGAAGGATGTGGAAGCTTTAGAGAGGGTGCAGAGGAGATTGACCAGGATGCTGCCTGGATCAGAGGCTTTTCTCTTTGATGAACAGGAGTATGAGAAGTTGTTTGATAGAGGTGTACAAGATGACAAGAGCCATAGATAGAGTGGACAACCAGAGACAATTTCTCAGGGTGGAAATGGTTAATATGAGGGGCAAATCTTTACGATGCTTGGAGGAAAGTTTAGGGGAGAAGTCATTTTTTGCACAGAAAGTGGTGGCTGTGTGGAACACTCTGCTAAAGGTGGTGGTCGAGGCAGATACATTAGGGATATTTAAGAGACTCTTCGATAGGCACGCGAATGATAGGAAAATGGAGAGCTATGTGGGAGGGAAGGGTCAGATTGATTTTGAAGTAGGTTGAAGATCAATACAACATTACGGACCAAAGGGCCTGCACTGTACTGGGCTATTCTATGTTCCAGATTCCACAAAGAACAGCATGGGGTCAGGATTGACCTGTGCTATTAGTGCTGTGAGGTAGCTGCAACTCCTGTTACGAATGAAGGGAGCAAAGTCGCCCCCCCCCCCTTTTTTGAGAATCGCAAGATCACTATTATTTCGGGTCTGAGACCCAGGAAATGAGAGGGATACACAGCATGTCAGTAATGAGAGAGAGAGACACAGGATCACAGCAAAGGCAGTTGTTATAGACAACGCAGAATACACAACAAGGTGGAATGTCTCCTAACAAAGGTGGAACGGAACCACTAATTACTGCTATTGTCTCTTGGAGAAGGAATTGTGTATTGAGTACTGTACTAGTCACTGAAACCCCTCAGGGGACAGCCAGAGTGGTCTGGTTGAGGGATTGCATCATCCCAACCTGATTGACATCTGAGACCCCGTGAGTGAGGATAAAAGAGGGGTCTGGGGAACACCCCTCACACACACCAGGAGAAACGTAGGAGACCGGTGGGGGCTTGTGTGTATGTCCATCCTTGCCTGGGTGGCGAGTCCTCCACGGAACGGTCTAGCTAAAGGACGGATACGGATCAAGATCGTATCAAGGAAAGTCGGCAAGTTATTCTTCTATTTCTCTCTCTCTCTCCAACAATTGCAACACAGCGACAAACAAACAACGGCTGCAGCCTGTATGAACTGAAATGAACTTTAGATTTCCATCGGACAATTCATTATCCCCTAGACAATGATAGAGCTTATTTCTTATTGATTATTATTATACCCGCACTTTTAGGTTTAGTATTGACGACGTATATTATCTGTATATTTGCATTGATATTATTTTTGTGTATTTTTGCTAATAAATACTGTTAAAAATACTATCACCAGACTCCAACGGACATCTCTATCTTTGCTGGTAAGTAACCCAGTTACGGGGTTCGTAACAACTTGGGGCCTCGTCTCGAGATTTGATACCAAATTGGAGGGCCAGTAAATCGGGCTTTTAAGTCCAGACTTGGATCTGGTTGCGCGGGTAGCCAGATGGGAAACCAGCATAGATGGACGTAGATGAATTTACACAAAATCCAACTTTGAAGGCGCTAGAGGGGGCCACAAAGTCGGACTTGGTAAATATTGCGGAAGGACTAAATCTCTTAGAGATGAGGTCATCAATGAAAAAGTGGGAGATGCGGAGGGCCATAACTCAGTATTATATTGAGAAGAATGTGTTTTCGACTGAGGTATTGGAAAATATCCCTGAAAAGGTACCAGCTATTGGGACGGCTCAGTTAGAGTTGGAAAAATTGAGGCTGGACGCGGAACAGAGGAAGAAGGAGCATGAAATTAGGTTAAAAGAGCTGGAAGCAGCTGAAAAGGAGAAGGAAAGAGCTGAAAAGCAGAGGGAGCATGAAATTAGGTTAAAACAGCTGGAAGCAGCTGAAAAGGAGAAGGAAAGAGCTGAAAACCAGAGGGAGAAGGAGAAACAGAGGCAGCATGAGCTGGACATGGAGAAGTTAAGGCAAGAGCGAAGAGCTCAAGGGCCAGACTGAGAGGAGAGGTTTAATGTTAGTAGGGAGTTTAGGTTAGTACCTCCGTTCGAGGAGACGGATGTTGATAGTTATTTCTTGCATTTTGAAAAGGTGGCAGTGAATCAGAAGTGGCCCAGAGATCAGTGGGTGGCGTTGTTACAAAGTGTGTTAAAAGGGAAGGCACAACGAGCATATGCGGCGTTGTCTGTGGAAGAGGAGGAGTATGAGAATTACGAGGAAGTAAAACAGGCCATTCTTCGGGCCTACGAATTGGTACCTGAGGCCTATAGACAAAAGTTCAGAAATTTAAAGAAAGTGTGGAATCAGACGTATGCAGAGTTTGCCTATGAGAAGGGTGTGCTCTTGGATCGCTGGTGTGCAGCAGAAATGGTGGAAGAAGATTTTCAGCGTTTAAGGGAGTTAATTCTGATTGAGGAATTTAAAAGTTGTGTTTCGGATGATATCCGGATGTATTTGAACGAGAAGCCGAATAAGTCCATATCCGAATTTGCCAGGTTCGCAGATGAATATGCCCTAACCCACAAGACAAAGTTTTCCTCGAATAAGAGTTACCAGAAAGACAGTAGGAACGGTAGAGAAAGCCTGCCGGCTGAGGCAGAGATTCAGCTGGGAGCTAGTGGTAAAAATAAGGAGGAAGAAAGGCAAGATGGCAGGAGGGGTCCTGGCTTGACCTGTTTTAATTGTGGAAAGGTGGGTCATATTGCATCTAAGTGCTTTGCTCCGAGGAAGGAGACAGGAAAAGGGAAAGCAGCAGTCCCTACAGGGTGTATTGTGTTGATCAGCAAATCGACGAGAAAGCCCCAGGTAGACAGAATACGAGAGGGGTGTGAGAAATGTATTTCAGAAGGGACTGTGTCAGTGAAAGAGGGAGAAACACCAGTTCCAGTGCGGATCTGGAGAGATACTGGAGCTGAGCAGTCATTGATTCTCAGTAAGGTACTAGATTTTGGTCCTGAGACGGGAGAGGTAGCTTTGAGAGGCATAGGAAAAGGGACAGAAACGGTGCCTTTGCATAGGATCATTATAAATTGTGAGCTGGTATCTGGACCAGTTGAAATAGGGGTGCGATCAGAATTCCCGAGAGCTGGCGTGGACGTCCTTCTTGGTAATGATTTAGCAGGTGGTGAGGTTTGGTCAGCAATGAAGCTGACGAGCAAGCCTGTAAGTGTTGAGGACCTGCCCCTAGATTCCAAGATCTATCCCGCATGCGCGACCACTCGCAGCATGTCGAGAAAGGCAGCTGAGAAAGAGACCAGTTTAAATCAGGCCAGTATCGATTTGGCTGAGACGTTTTTACCGACCCTGTACCAAGAGGGGTTAGAGGGTGGTAAAACGGAGAGTAGGGAGGTGAAAGAGAGTAAAGGAGAGGAGGTAGACCTACCCTTAATAACCAGGAGGAAATTTATAGAGGCACGGAGTAAAAATGAGAAACAGATAAGGCTGTTAGAAGGTCTAGGGTTGGACATGGATGATCTGTCTGGCTTGACAGAACTGTTTGAAGAAGTTGAAAATTTTAAAGGTGTTCCCGATAATGAAATGAGGACAGTCCTAGATGAAAAGGATGCCATTACCTTGAAGGAGTCTGCTGGGTTGGCAGATGAGGTTGTTTCAGCCCGCAGGGTTGAGTTTACTCCGGAAGGGAGTTGCTCAGAGAGTAACTGGGAGGATCAGGGGAATTTAGAATTTGAAAAGGGGACGGGTATTGAAAGCCTGGAAGAGGCAGAGGTCCCGTTTGAGTGTGTTCAAGATGTGGATGCACGTGGTACTGAACCTAGTAATGAAACTCAGGAAAAGTCTGAGGTATCTGATTCAGTTAAAAAGGAATGCAGTCCTTGTGGATCAGATGGACTTGGTTCAGTGAAGAAAGGGTTAACCTTGGTAATAGTGGGAAGTGAGAATTCCCAGTTGTTTGTGTTCGAAGGTGTGTTAAAAGTTAGTGAGGAGATAAAAGGTGGTGATGTGGATATTATGATTGAAGGGAAAGGGAAAAGTGTAGTTCCTAAATTGAATGAAGAAAATTTAAAGTCTGGATTGGTGTCAGAAGCAGTAACCAGGCTTTTAGGCTTTAAGTGACACTTTTCAGGCTTTAAGATAGACATTTTCCTGGATAAAAATGGCATTAGGGGATACGGTGAGCGAGCAGGTAAGTGGACATGAGGCTAGGTTTAGATCAGCCATGTGATCTAGACCAGTTTTCGATAGCCTGGATGGGTCGGAGAGGAATTTTCCAGATTTTTTCCCTGGGTGATCACGTGGGTTTGGGCGGGATGAATAATAAAATAAAATGGGTGGCATGGTGCCCTGTTGGTTGGCACTGTTGCCTTGTGGGATTCGGTGAAAACTAGAGTTAAGATTGGATCAGCCATGATCTTGTTGAATGGCGGAGCAGGCTTGAGGGGCCGATTGGCCTACTCCTGCTCCTATCTCTTATGTTTTGAAGGAACAATGGCTTGTTACCAAGGTGCCTGCGAATCAATTACAGTTTGATTTGGAATGTAAAGGTGCCCCACGTGCTAATGTTATTCAAGGGTGTGCTGTGAAGAGGCAGAATTTGAAATGTTGTTTGGACAAAGAGGGATCGCTTGGAGATATTAAACTGAAAACTAATAGAATGAACGGTCCTGAAGATAAAACTAACAACTTTCTTAAAAATAAAGAATTGTGTGGAAGTTCAGAAAATGGGCTAAGTTTGGAAAACATTGTTGTTAAAATAACTCCTATGAAAGGAGCATGCAAAAGCCTATTCCACACTGGTAAGCAAGCTAACCACGTGGGAGTTAACTGGAAAAGGGGTGAGGGTTGATGGGATGCCACTTTAAATAACAGGATCCGGTTTTAAGGGATTTCGACAAAACATGTAAATGATAAAGACAACACCATGGAAGATTGACTGTTAAGTTTGAAAGTAAAATAAAGATTAGTATTTGCATGAACTTTTGTAATATACACATAAGCTAAGATCACAATTCTTTAGTTTTGTTTTGCTGAAGAAAAGGAATAAAAATAGGTGGTTATTAAATTGGAGTCTGATGCTACAGGAATTTATTAAGATACAAGATATTAAGATATTAAAGGAAGTGACAATGTAATCGCTAACTGTTTAGATGCTGAATTGAATGTATAACTGTATTACTCTGTAGTGAAAAAAACAACTCTTTTGTATTGTGTTAGATCCTGAAATTCTGTAAGACTCTGTAGTAGTTAATTTTTACCTGTGGTAAAAATCCTTAGAAGGATGGGGGTGTTACGAATGAAGGGAGCAAAGTCGCCCCCCCCTTTTTTGAGAATCGCAAGATCGCTATTATTTCGGGTCTGAGACCCAGGAAATGAGAGGGATACACAGCATGTCAGGAAATGAGAGAGAGAGACACAGGATCACAGCAAAGGCAGTTGTTATAGACAACGCAGAATACACAACAAGGTGGAATGTCTCCTAACAAAGGCAGAACGGAACCACTGATTACTGCTATTGTCTCTTGGAGAAGGAATTGTGTATTGAGTACTGTACTAGTCATTGAAACCCCTCAGGGGACAACCAGAGTGGTCTGGTTGAGGGATTGCATCATCCCAACCTGATTGACATCTGAGACCCCGTGAGTGAGGATAAAAGAGGGGTCTGGGGAACACCCCTCACACACACCAGGAGAAACGTATGAGACCAGTGGGGGGCTTGTGTGTGTGTCCACCCTTGCCTGGGTGGCAAGTCCTCCACGGAACGGTCTAGCTAAAGGACGGATACGGATCAAGATCGTATCAAGGAAAGTCGGCAAGTTATTCTTCTATTTCTCTCTCTCTCTCTCCAACAATTGCAACACAGCGACAAACAAACAACGGCTGCAGCCTGTATGAACTGAAATGAACTTTAGATTTCCATCGGACAATTCATTGTCCCCTAGACAATGACAGAGCTTATTTCTTATTGATTATTATTATATCTGCACTTTTAGGTTTAGTTTTGATGACGTATATTATCTGTATATTTGCATTGATATTATTTTTGTGTATTTTTGCTAATAAATATTGTTAAAAATAGTATCACCAGACTTCAACGGACGTCTCTATCTTTGCTGGTAAGTAACCCAGTTACGGGGTTCGTAACACTTCGTACCAGCTTTTGGGAGGTTGTCAAGGTTTTGCAGAAGGTGCACTGGAGATTTACCACAATGGTGCCGGAGTAACCATTTTCAGTAATCCTTCTCCGTACCAGTCCTTGGTAATGGTGTCCAGCAGTTATCACTGATAGGGTCATTATTGGAACATTGCTAGTTACAGTGTCCTGTGGTCACGATTGCTAGTTACAGTGTCTGGTAAATGATTAATGACAGATAGTGATTGAATGGACAATCGATATCCGAATCAGGTTTATTATCACTTATATACATCATGAAATTTTTTGTTTTGGAGCAGCAGTACTGTGCAATACATTAAAAACTATTATACATTACAATAAGAAAAATTAAAAAAATAAGTAGTAGTGCAACAAAATAAAAGAAAATAGTGAAGTAGTGTTCATGGACTGTTCAGAAACCTGATGGCGGAGGGGAAGAAGCTGTTCCTAAAATGTTGAGTGTGTGTCTTCAGGCTCCTGTACTCACCCGCCCCCCCACCCGATAGTAGAACTGAGAAGAGGACATGTCCCGGATGGTGAGGGTCCTTTATGACAGATGCTGCCTTCCCGGGGCATCATCTATTGAAGGTGTTCTTGATGCCAGACAGGGTGTTGCCCCGGATGCAGCTGGCTGAGTTACAACTTACTGCAGCTTTTTCCGATCCTGTGCAGTGGCCTCCACACCAGACACTGACGCAACCAGTTAGAATTCTCTCTGCAGCACGTCGTTGGAAATTTGCAAGGGTCTTTGACAGCATACCAAATCTCCTCAAACTCTTAATGAAATATAGCTGCTAGCATGGATTCTTCATAACTGCATCAGTACGTTGGGCCCAGGATAGATCTTTAAGAGATGTTGACACCCAGGAATAACTAAGTCACTATAACTAAAATTTAACTAGTTCCAGCCCCCACTGGGCAATCAGATTACTGCTAGTTAGAGCAAGGGTTTAAAAAGCTACAAGTGGACGGTGCGGTAGTGAGTGTCCTTTGAGTGAATCAACACCTTTTCCAGACCACACTGTCTCTGCAATGACAAGGAAAGGCCGAGGAAGCTCAGTGGGTCGAGCAGTGTTTGTGGAGTCAGGAGGTTCAGATACCCAGCTTTGACCCAAAACATCAACAGTTCCCTTTCCCCTACAGATGCTGCCGGACCCATTGAGCCCCTCCAGCGGGGGATTGTGCATTTGCATGGTGCACTGTCACAGGAAGGCAGCATTCTTCACCAGGATCCCCACCATTCAGGCCGTGATCTCTTCTCACTGTTGCCACTGAGCAGGAGGTACAGGACCCTCAGGTCCCTCGCTACCAAGTTAAGGAACAGTTATAACCTTTCAACCGCCGGCTCCTAGACCAGCATGGACAACTTCACCTACCACAATTCCAAACTGATTCTGCGACCTACAGACTCGCTTTCAAGGACTCTTTACAACTAAAGTTCTCAGTATCATTCATTTATTATTATTATTTGTGTGCCTTTTATGCATTTGCTTTCAGTTTGTCTTCTTTCATGCACTGGTTGTCTGTTTCAAAGCTTCAAAAGTACATTCATTATCAAAGAATGTAGAAATTATACCATCTTCAGATTTGCTTGCCTATAGGCAGTCGCAATGTAATGAACCCCAAAGAACCCAATTAAAACAATAAGTCAACCACTCCCCCCCCCCACTAATTCCCACAGAGAAAGGAAACAGACACGAAACAAATCATATAAACAATAGAAACAAGCAACAACAAAGCATTCCAAACCAAACTGAGTGCTTAGATCCAAATCCCCGAGGCAGGCCAGGGTAGGCCCAAAGCCTCGGTATTCAGGTCATCATATCAGCAGGGTAAATCGCCATAAAGTTTGCAGACTTGAGGCAGTCTTTTTGTGTGTTTTTTCATTGATTCTATTGTATTTGTACTTATTGTGAATGCCTGCAAGAAAATGAATTTCAGGGTAGTAAATGGTGAGGTATACATACTTTGATAATAAATTTACTTTGAACTTTGAGTTGCTCTGGATTCTAGCATCTGTAGTCTCTTGTGAGTTTCTGACTGCACTCTGTACCACCTGACGTTTAGGCTGTTGGGGACAGAAAGAGTAACCAACTGAGGTAGAAAACCTTTAAAAAGGAGGAAAATGAACAAGAAGAGACACTTAAAAACCTTTGTTCTGTCCATTTTAGTTTTATAAATTGAACCTTTAATTTGTGAGGACTTATGCTTCTCCCCCTGAAAGGATGTGGCCTTTTCAAGTCTCTTAGTTCTTTGATAAGATCCACTTTACTGTCATAAATATATTCATTTTCAGAACAAATGAATTATCAGCATAATAAAATGCAAAGTTCCCGCAGCCTTTGATGTTCCTCCTGCGCAGATTTGTTGTGGACAGTTGTGTGATGTCAGACCGTGGTCTGTGACGTGGGTGAGTGGGCGACTCGGCGCAGCGGTGTCACAGGAGGTCAATGGGAAGGAGGAAGATTCCAAACACACAGAGACCCACAACAGGCTCCGCCATACCAAGGCAAAGCAATCCTTCGTGCACTGTGGACAGTGGCAAGGAGAGAGCGACTGGAGGATGGCACATAAGATATAGGAAGAGTTAGGCCCTTCAGCCCATTGAGTCTGCTCCACCATTTCATCTTGGCTGATCCATTTTCCCTCTCAGCTCCAATCTCCTGCCCTCTCCCTGTATCCCTCCATACCCTGACTAATCAAGAATCTGCCTTAACAATTCATAAAGACTTGGCCTCCACAGCTGCCTGTGGCAATGAATTCCACAAATTCACCACTCTCTAGCTGAAGAAATTCCTCCTCATTTCCATTCTAAAAAGATGCCCTAAGGTGATCTGTGTCCTCTGGTCCTAGATTCTCCCACCTTAGGAAACATTCTCTCCACATCCACTCTATCCAGACCTTTCACCATTTGATAGGTTTCAATGAGATCACCCCTCATTCTTCTGAATTCCAGTGAACACAGGCCGAGAGCCATCAAATGTTCTTCATATGACAAGTCATAGAATGTTACAGCACAGTATAGGCCATTCGGCCCACAATGTTGTGCCAACCTTTTAACCTACTCCAAGATCTATCTAATCCTCCCTCTCACATGGCTCTCCATTTCTCTATCATCCATGTGTCTGTCTAAGAGTCTCTTCGATGTCCATCATGTATCTGCCTCTACCCCCACCCCAGCAGGGCATTCCACGTACCCATCACCCTCTGTATAAAAAAACCTACCTCTGGCATCTCCCCCTATACTTTCCTCCAAAATGTTGTTCCCTTTCATTGCCATTTCTACGCCTCTTAGCGTCGTGCGCATCTCGATCAAGTCACCTCTCACCCTCCTTTGCTCCAAAGAGAAAAGTTCAAAATTCAAAGTAAATTTATCATCAAAGTACATACATCACCATACACAAACTTGAGATTTGTTTTTTTTTTTTGCGGGCACACACAGTAGACCTGAGAGACACAATAGAATCAATGAAAGTCCGTCCCAGAAATGACAAAAGGACCAAAGCAAAAAAGACAACAAACTGCAAATACAAAGAAAAAGAAATAGTACCAATAAACATCAAGAACATGAGATGAAGAGAGCTTGAAAGTGAGTCCATAGATTGTACAAAAATTTCAGTGATGGGACAAGTGAGGCTGAGTGAAGTTATCCCCTTTGGATCAAGAGCTTGATAGTTGAGATGTAATAACTGTTCTTGAACCTGGTGGTATGAACCCTTAGTCTCCTGTACTTCCTTCCTGATGGCAGCCCAGAGAAGAGAGTGTGGCCTGGGTGGTGGGGGTCACTGATGATGGATGCTGCTTTCCTGCAACAGTGCTCCTTGTAGATGTGCTCATTGGTGGGGAGGGCTTTACCCCTGATGGACTGGGCTGTGTCCACTACTCTTTGCAGGATTTTCCATTCAAGGGCATTGGTGTTTCCATACCAGCCCTAACTCACTCAACCATTCCTCATAAAATGTGCTCTCAAATCCAGGCAGATCCTGGCAACAATACCTTGTGGCTCTTCAACTCAGTAACCCCAATTTGAGGATGGATAAGATGATTTTCTTTATCTCTCAGAGGGCTGGGACTCTTCAGAGTTTGATCAGTATCGCACTGTATTGCAGCCACAAAACACTAACTTCATGACATACAGTAGGTCAGTGGTAATAAACCCAATTCTGATTCTGATTTTGATTTGGAATAACATTCGCAATATCAAATCTCATCCAGTTGTAAGCAGTGCGGACAATTACATGTAGCAGAGACCTTAAGAAAATCCCCCTCCTTAAAATCAGGATGTGAGTATTGAAGACAAGACTGGAGAATTTCCCACCATGGAGATCTCAGAACGATTTCTTTGTAAATCAGTTGACCAGAATGAACTGGTTTTGATAATCCTAGGGGCGTACGGTGTACCTTTTGAAAGTTCCGTCTACTGCTGGCCTGCGTTGTGACATGAGCTGGACAGTGGTGAGTATGCGTGTCTGTGTGTCGGGGGGAGATATTTAAAGTAATGAGGAGGGGTGGACGTGGCTGATTCTGATGATGTGGGCCTTGTGTGCCAAAATAACAGCTCACTTTTACCTGTCCCTCTTTATCTTTCTGATCTAATTGTCCAGAATTGCTCTCTGCAGGAACCCAGGCTGTCGCGTGTCTTGCCACGCTGAGGGCTGTGACAGACTGCCAGTATTTTCTCTGACACTGGGGTGGGAGGGGGAAGGAGAGTCCTTGGATTACCAGCAATCTGACCATTTTTCCATTAGTTAAACTAGAGCTATGAAATCAAAGTGACAGCATTATAATTACAACTTCAGTGCTTCCTGTGTAAAGATCACTGTCTGTACTAATTAGCTCAAACACATTTACACAGCAACACCCATCCTAAAGGTAATTAAATCTCATTTACAAAAGGCTGAAGTGTTAAAATGTGCAATATCTGGGTCAAAAATTGATAAAACACAATCAAGTATTTTAACTGTGCTTTAATTATCCCCAAGGTGTGGGATTTCTTGCTTTGATAGAAGTTATAGGACCTTGCTTCCTTGTGAACTAATTAGCATTTATCGTCTTGAAGTGATTACCATGGCAACAGATCCCCAAAAAAACCAGATAAGGTGATGATTTGCAATGATTTACCACCACTTCTGGGCACAAAAATAAGTGTGAATGCTAAAAACACTCACACACGCACACACAATTGATCACACTCACTTGTGTACAAAATTACATAAAGTCATATATACACAATTCGTATGTACACATATATGCCACATATTACATATACATCAATATATACACAATTACGTAAGATCACATACAAAATACCTACACACTAACACCCACAAGTATAGACAGTCATACTTGTGTGGACCATCGACATATTAGAATCAGAATTCCTATAATGTTGAGTGTCCTTCCCCCTGATGAGAAGAGGGCATGTCCTGGGTGATGAGGGTCATTAATGACGGAGGTTGCCTGTTGAAGGTGTCCTTGATGGTGGGGAGGCTAGTGCCCATGATGGAACTGGCTAAGTCTACAGCCCTCTGCAATTTTTCTGATCCTGTGCTTTGGTGCCTCCAAATTCCGAATTAATATTCAAAATCAGATAAATGTGTACTGTTGTGCCATACACTCGTTATATACATGAATGTTCAGACATACATGTATGTACACATGTAGCCAGAACATATGGGGGTTGTGTTAATGAATATAACTCAGAGGTTGAAGGCCAGCAACATAGGAGGTGTTTTCCAGTGTCAGCCCTGACTGTTTGCCTGTGTTACCCTGGGGAAGGAGGGCATCGTTGTTCCCTCCTCTCAATCAATAACGTGCAAACGAGGTGTCAATAATACGGCTGGAATCCGCTGAGGCACTGACGTGGGATGAACATGTGAAGGATAAGGATTAGCTTTATTTGTCACATGTACATTGCAACATAGAGTGAAACGTGTCTGATCAAATCAGTGAGGATTGTGCTTTGCGGTCTGCAGGCATCACCACATTTCCGCTGACATAGCATACCCACAACTCACTAATCCTAACTCATACGTCTTTGGAATGTGGGAGGAAAGTCAAGCACCCAGAGGAAACCCACAGGGAGAATTTAAAACTCCTTACAGACAGCAACAGGAATTGAACTCCAATTCCTCAGTCAGTCCTGAGAAGTGCTGTGCTAACTACCACTCCTATATAAAGGGAGTACTCAACCCTATCCCAAAGGATCAAAGTTCAAAGTAAATTTACTCGCAAAGTATACACCCTCCACCATATACAACATTAAGGTTCATTTTCTTGTGGGCATTCACAGTAAATACAAAGAAACCCAGTGGAATCAATGAAAAACCTCACCCAACAGGACAGACAAACAGCCAATGGGCAAAAGACAACAAACCGAGCAAATACAACAAGAAAAATAATAATAAATAAATAAGCAATAAATTATTCTTCATCAGTTAGATGAAGAATAATTGCTTCTGTAGGACAAGGGCTCCCGACCTTTTTTATGCCACGGACCTCTATCACTAACTGAGGGGTCCGTGGACCCTGTTGTAGAGTGACTATATGGCAGTGAATGAGTCATTGAGAGGGAATGGTAGGTCCAGACTCTAATCCTGAATTCAAGGCCCTCACCTACATGAGGGTTTTCGTGTATAAAACACTGACAGTACAACACAAAGATCCTTACGGAGCTCAAACTGCAGGTTGTAAACAATTCTAAGTCACATAAAGACTACTGACAAGTGATTGTAAAATATAGCAAATACCGAGAGATCTGGATGGTTAATGAGCAAAGGGTTGGACACCAGGGACTGATTACAAGGCAAATAGCTAGTCAATAATTCACAAGATTGATATGGAGTACTGACTGTTTAAATGGGATTATCAAGGCTGTGTCCTGTGCTCTGCTATTAGATGGTTTATGTACCAAATAATGGATGGTTAGTGGTAAACGGTGAAGCTAAATCTAGGGCCTGTGCACTATGTGGTGTAAGTAGAGAGAATTCTGCAGCACAGGAGAGGCCATTCAGCCCACTGTCTGCACTAGCTCTTTGAAGGACCTTGGCATTTTGTCACACTTTTTAGCTTTTTCCCCTCTGATTGTCCATCCTGAGACTGTTATAAACACAAAAGATTCTGCAGATGTTGGAAATTCAGAGCAACACACATAAAATGCTGGAGGAACTCGTCAGGTCAGGCAGCATCTATGGAAATGAATAAACAGTCAACGTTTCAGGTTGAGACCCTTCATCAGGACTGGAAAGGAGAGGGGAGGAAGATGCCAGAATAAAAAGGTGGAGGAAGGGAAGTGCTAGATGAAGCCAGTGAGTGGGAAGGGTAAAGGGATGGAGAAGAAGGAATCTTATAGAAGACAGTGGACCATTGGAGTGAAGGTGAGAGGAGGAGGCAACAAAGGCAGGCAGATGGTGGGATCTGATAGAAAAGGGAGGTAGAGCATGGATACAAGTGTGGGAGATGGGGAGGGCAGGTGAGAAGGACAGATAGGGAGGAGTTTGTGAGTAGAAACAAAAAAGCTGGAAGAATACAGTGGGTCAGACAGCATCTGTGTTCAGGTCTGGTCACCTCACTACAGGAAGAATGTGGATACTATAGAGAGAGTGCAGAGGAGATTTACCAGGATGTTGCCTGGATTTGGGAGCATGCCTTATGAGAATAGGTTGAGTGAACTCGGCCTTTTCTCCTTGGAGCGACGGAGGATGAGAGGTGACCTGATGGAGGTGTATAAGATAATGAAAGGTACTGATCATGTGGATAGTCAGAGGCTTTTTCCCAGGGCTGAAATGGCTAACACGAGAGGGCACAGTTTTAAGGTGCTGGGGAGTAGGTACAGAGGGAATGTCAGGGGTAAGTTTTTCCACACAGAGAGTAGTGGGTGCATGGAATGGGCCGCCGGCAGTGGCGGAGGAAGTGGATACCATAGAGTCTTTTAAGAGATTCCTAGATAGGTACATGGAGCTTAGAAAAATAGAGGCTATGCGGTAGGGAAATTCTAGGTAGTTTCTAGAGGTGGTTACATTGTGGGCTGAAGGGCCTGTAATGTGCTGTAGATTTCTATGTTCTATGAAATGGACAGATGGCATTTTGGGCTGAGACCCTTCATCTGGACTGGAAAGAAAGACAGGGAATAACTGGTATAAAAAGGTGAGGGATGTGCTGGAGGTGATAGGTGGATCCAGGTGAGGTGGAATGAGGAGCAGATGGAGGAGAGGAGAGTGGAAATAGGGAGAGATGCTGGGAGGTGAATAGTGGAATCAGTGTGTGGGTGGGAGAGGGATGGGGTTTGGGTTGGGGTGGGGTGGGTGGTACTGGAGGAGAGAGACGAGGAAGAGAGGGGAGCAGGAGACACGTGAAGTAGACAATTGGGTAAGACCCAGGTGTGGACTTTTGTTTCCCACATCTGTCCTTGCTTTTGGCATTTACAGAGCAGTGCCAGTGCAGCAGAACATGGTCAGGGGACAACTGGCAGATAAGGTGAGACGTCCAGATCATTTTGAAAGAGGAAAAGCTAACACAGGTTTGGGAGGGGGATTCAGGAGCCAGTGACAGAGCCACGGGACACTAAACGGGTGATAAAAGAGGCCGGGAAGGAGGAGAATGGAGGCACTGGAGGGTGGAGCAGGGTTGGAATCATGCAGGATGTGTGACCTGCATTTCCATAGCACCATCCAGACCAACTTCACACAGCTCCCAGCAGACAGGAGATACAGGAACCTGAACTCTCACGTCACCAGCTTCAGAAACAGTTACTTCTCTTCAAGCATTCAGTACTTGAACCGACCAGCACAACCGTAATCACCAATCTCTACCTCAGCACAACATCAGCGTGACAACACTATTATAACACTATACAATGCTGTGACAACACTATACAACACTGTGGCAACAACAGTATGGCAACACTATGAATACACTATGGCAATGCCGTGACAACACTATAACAACACTATAACAACTCTATACAACACTATACAACTGTGATAACACTATACAGCACCGTGACAACACTGTGACAACACCATGGCAACAGTATGACAACCCCATTCAATACCACAACAAAACTATGACAACATGCAATGGAGATTCTCTCTTATATAACAGTGTTTTCCTGTAAAAAAAAAGCATATATTTTATGTTTACAATATAGAAATAGAAAATTTCAGCATCGAGCAGGCCCTTGGCCCACAATGTTGTGCCGGCCTTTTTAACCTTCTCCAAGATCAATCTAATCCTTCCCTCCATTTTTCTCTCATCCATGTGTCTAAGAGTTTCTTAAATGTCCCTAATATATCTGCCTCTACAATTCCCAGGATTATCCCTAATCCCTTTCCTGAACAAAGGAACAACTTTGCACCCTCCAGTCATCTCATACTACTCCTATGTCCATTGAGGACATAAAGATCAACACTAAAGGCACAGTAATCTCCTCCCTCACTTCCTGCAGCAATCTCAGCCATATCCCATCTGGCCCTGGGGACTTATCTATCCTAATGTTTTTCAGAAGTTCCATCATATCCTCTTTTGTAACATTGGCATGTTCCAACATGTCAGCTTGTTTTATACCGTCCTCACAAACAAGAATCCCTCACTGGTGAATACAAAGTTCAAAAAGTTCAAAGTCTGACGTAGACTTATTATCAAAGTACATACAGCACATGTCACCATATACAGCCGTGAGATTCATCTTCTTGCAGGCATTCACAGGAAGTAGAAAGAAACACAATAGAATCAATGAAAACAGCACATGACAGAGATGGACAACCAACCAACATGCACAAGACAACAAACTGTGCAAATACAAAAAGAAAATAATAATAATAATAATGATAAATATTGAAGCAAAGTATTCAGTAAGGACCATCTCTACCCCCTCCACATGTGATGTGAGGAAAGTCAGGTGAAATCAACCTGAATGATAGTACTGACTGCACGGGCTGAATGGCCTATCGCTGTACCTGTAAGGAGAATCGAACATGGACGAGCAATAAAAGGGTGCGGGAATGCTGTTGCAGTGAGACATCTCCAAACAGAGCTGCCCGAGAGCCCACGCTGCACTGAGCTGCAAATGTCAGCGAGCAGCTGATGCTGATGAGGCTTGCAAGAAGGTCAGCTCCTTGTCAGAGCAGCTAAGGGCGCCCAGCACCTTCCCGTGAGGCACACTGCTTCAGCAGCGGACAACGGACAGCAGTCTACAGCTGCGGTGTAAGTTTACGCATCTCCACTCCTGGTCACCAGAGCCTCTCCCCCTCCCATCCACCCCCAGGTAAGTGGAAACTGAGACAGAGAAGGCCCTTCAGCCCCTCTTACTCTCCCCTTCCTCTCACTTTAAACCTATGCCTACATAGTCATAGAGCACAGAAACAGACCCTTCAGCCCATCGAGTCCATGCTGTCCTAGTCCATCAATCTGCACTTGGACCATAGCCCTAAATACCCTCACATCCATGTACCTATCTAAACTTCTCCTATCAAATTCAAAGTAAAACTTAAAATGTATTATCAAAGTACATATATAATGTCACCACATATGTACACCCTGAGATCCACTTTCTTGGGGGGGGATTCACAGTAAATACAAAGCAACACAATAGAATCAATGTGAAAACCTGCTCACAAGACAGGCAAACAACATAATGCAAAAGACAACAAACTGCGCAAATACAAAAGAAATGAACAAAATAATAACAATAATAATATAAATAAGAAATAAACATCAAGAACATGAGGTGAAGAGTCCTTGAAAGTGAGTCCGTAGGTTGTGGGAACATTTCAGTGATGAAGCGAGTGAAGTTGAGTGGTTATCACCTCTGGTTCAAGATCCTGAGGGTTGAGGGATAATAACTGTTCATGAACCTGGTGCTGTGAGTCCTGAGGCTCCTGTACCTTCTTCCAGATGGCAGCAGTGAGAAGAGAGCATGTCCTGGGTGGTGGGGGCCCCTGATGATGGATGCTGCTTTTCTGTAAGAGCACTAGTTGTAGATGTGCTTAATGGTGGGGAGAGGTTGACTGGGCTGCATCCACCACTTATTGTAGGCTTTTCTTTTCCAGGATATTGGTGTTTCTGTATCAGGCCAAGACACTACCACCATGGATTTATATACTGTGTCACCGTGTACACTCTCCACTGTGGGTTTATACATACCAAAACTTCAGAAACTTTTAAGAAAGTAGAGGCACTGCCATGCTTTCTTTGTAATGACACTTGCGCGCTGGGCCCAGGACAGATCCTCTGAAATGATAACACCGAGGAATTTAAAGTTGCTGACCCTCTCCACCTCTGACCCCCCCCCCCAGTGAGGCTCATGGACCTTTGGTTTCCTATCCTGTAGTCAATAATCAGCTCTTTGGTCTTGCTGACATTGAGTGAGAGGTTGTAGGTGTGGCACCTCTCAACCAGATATTCAGTCTCCCTCCTATATACCGATTGTTGCAATTGAACCCACATCGACCATTTCTGATGGGAACTTGTTCCATACTTACAGTGAAGACGGCCCCTTCAGGTTCCCCTAATTATTTCACTTCTCACCCTTAATCTATGACCCCTAGTTCTAGTCTCACCCAAACTCAGTGAAAAAGTCTGCTTGCATTTACTGTATCAATACCTCTCATAAATTTGTACACCTCTATCAAATCTCCCTTCATTGTCCAACACTCCAGGGAATAAAGTCCTAGCCTATTCAGCCTTTCCCTGTAACTCAGGTCCTCAAGTCCCAGCAACATCCTGGTAAATTTTCTTTGCACTCTTTCAATCTTATTGATATTCTTCTGTAGGTACGTGACCAGGATTTTGATACATCTATTATAAGAAAATCCCTTGACTGTCTACCCTATCTATGCCCCTTGTGGAACTATATCTGCAACCCTGCAGTCTTTATGAATTTGTAACTGTTGTAAAATGCAATATAATGAAAAGGGGTCCAGGAAATCCTAAAGTGCTTTGCTGGTTTGGGTGAGAAAATTTACAAGTGTGTTTGTGTTATATGGGAACAAACTGTCTTCTTTGATGACAGCCAATTTGTTTTATGGCCAGAGGGGGTGTTTTGATAAGAGGAGGAACAGGATGGAACTTCTAAAGATCAAATGTAAGAATGAGATGAGGATGAAGATAACAGAGGAGTGTAATGTTATGGAATGGAGCAACATTATCACTGTTCTTAGTGGACAAAAGTATAACAGTAATTCAGTTGAAACATAAGATCAGAACTATATTTCCAGATGAAACTTGGCTGGAAGTATATCTCCCCTCGCAGGTAAAATCAAATGTATTGATAACGTGATCCACTCTGAATTTGGTGCACAGTACATGACAGCCTCAATCAGATCAGCCCTCAGTATCCTTCGCTCCAGGGAAAACAAGCCCACCTTCTCCAATCTCTCCCCATTACTAAAGTCCTCCAGTCTAGGTGAGTCCCACTGCACACCCTCCAGTGCAATCACGTTTTACACCAATTAATTTATGGAAAATCCTGAAGGAAATTTGAGGAAATGAACTTTTGTGACACCACTGTAGGAAAAACTATTCTGTTAAACCCCATCATCGGTCCTAATGAAGGGCCTTGGCCCCAACAGTCACTGTTTATTCTTTTCATGGATGCTGCCTGACCTGCTGAGTTCCTCCAGCATTTTGAGTGTGTGTGCTGCTCTGGATTTCCAGCATCTGCAGAATCTCCTGTGTTTCTGTTCCCCCTCTGCTCTTTGTCTGTTTTGGAAGGACTGAAGAGATGAACTTACAGTGGTGTGTGAAGCCATGAGGGGCGTAGATGGGGTGAATGAACTTCTTTTTCCCAGGGTTTTTTTCCAGGGTCTTTTTCCCAGGGTTACCTAGAATCAAAAACTAGAGTAATGATGTTATATAGATTGTGTATACATTGTGTTTCCTTGACGACTTTCAGCAATGCTATATTTATGAAACGGTTAAGGTCATTAAGAATTCCTCATGTCTGGAATGAGTTACAAAGCGGAGAACGTTTGGGATTATTTTCCCTACAGTAAAGGAGACGGAGGGTGACCTTATAGAGGTTTATAAATTCTGAGTAGAGAGTTATTGCTTGTTTCACAAGGCAGGAGAGTCTAAAAAAATGATGTTTACCATATTGAGGGGGTCTAGGACTAGCAGGTACAGCCTCAGAATATACTCAATAGCCACCTAATAAAGTGTCTACAGGAGTGAAACTCAGTGTGGTCTATTACTGTTGTAGCTCATCCACTTCAAAGTTCAATAGAAATGCTCTTCTGCACACCACTGTTGTAACATGTGGTTATTTGGGATATTGCTGCCTTCCTGTCAGCTTCAACCCGTTTGGCCTTTCTCCTCTGACCTCCCTTATTAACAAGGTGCTTTCACCCACAGAACTGCCACTTACTGGGTTTTCTTTTTGTTTTCGCACCATTCTCAGTAAATTCTAGAGACTGTTCTGTGTGAAAATCCCGGGAGATCAGCAGTTTCTGAGATACTCAAACCACCCCATCTGGCACCAACAATCATTTCACAGTCAAAGTCACTTAGATCACATTTCTTCCCCATTCTGATGTTTGGTCTGAACAACAACTGAACCTCTTGACCATGTCTGCATGCTTTTATGCATTGAGTTGCTGCCACATGATTGGCTGATTAGATATTTGCATTAATGAGCAGGTGTACAGGTGTACCTAATAAAGTGGCCACTGCGCGTACAAGGATATCCCTTTAGAACGAAGATGAGGAGGAATTCATTGCTATAGACAGCTGTGGAAAACAAGTCATTGGGTATTTTAAAATAAGGGGGTGATAGGTTCTTGATTAGTCATGGCATCAAAGGTTACAGCGAGAAAGTAGTAGAGCGTGGTTGTGAGGGGAAAAATTGAATGGTGGAGCAGTAATTGAATGATGGGCCGAAGAGCCTAAATCTGCTCCTCTATCTTATGGTCTACAACAAGAGGGCATAGGTTGGAGGAAAGAGGTGAAAGATTTAAAGTAGATCCAGGGGACTCGTTTTTCGCATACAGGATGGTAGGTATATTGAATGAACTGTCAGAGAGTTAGAGGCAGGTCCAATTACAATGTTTAAACAACATTTATAAATGGGAAGAGTTTAGTGGGGTATCGGCCAAGTGCAGGCAACTGGGATTTGTCCAGGCATCTTTGTTGGCATGGACTAGTCTGGCTGAAATGCCTAACCCTAACCCATACCATACAATTCGGTGCCTAACACTAACCATATCACAGTTCGATGCCTAACCCTCACCTGTACCATACAATTCGATGCCTAACCCTCATGTGTACCATACAAGTCGATGCCTAACCCTCACCTATAACATACAGTTCGATGCCTAACCCTCACGTGTACCATACAATTCGATGCCTAACCCTCACCTATAACATACAGTTCGATGCCTACCCCTCACGTGTACCATACAATTCGATGCCTAACTCTAACCCATACCATACAATTCGATGCCTAACTCTAAACCATACCATGCAATTTGATGAATCTATGACTAGAGAGTGTACAGGGTTAAGGTGAGAGGGGAGAGATTTACTCAGGACACAAGGGGCAGTTTTTTCATCCGGGGGTGGTCCGTATACAGAATGAGCTGCCAGTGGCTGAGGCAAATTGTCTCCAGATGTGGCCCAACACTGAAGACCTTTCCTTTCCTAGGGATGAGGTCTCTGGAACTTCTGTAGTGCTGGCCCCATGCCCAATCTGCCTCCTTTCGCAGTCGGGCTTGGGGGTCACCTACGGCAGAGTTAGGCAGGTGCTTTAACAATGTCTAAAAGACACGGACAAGTACATTAGTAGGCACCGACACGTGCCTGAGCCATAATTGGAGCGACACCGCCCTCTAGGGGTGAAGTCGGGCAATAATCGGATCATTCTGATCGGTTAAAATGTTCACATGTCTTATGGTCTGTACCTGAGCACACACAACCAGAACATTCTCTCTCTCTCACTCACACACACAAGCACACTCAGACTCACAGAGACACACACACGCAGAGGACTCTCTCTCTCGCGCACACACATACACTCACATATATATGCACACAGGACTCAGATATACATACAACTCACTCACATATACATACACTCCCAGGACTCTCTCGCACACACAGGACTCCCAGATATACACAGGAACCAGACACACACAAACATACACTCCCAGGACTCTCTCGCACACACATACACTCACACAAATGCACACACAGGACTCCCAGATATACACAGGACCCAGACACACACAAACATGTACACACAGGACTCTCTCTCACACACACACACACAAACGCTTACACAAACACAGGACTCTCACTCACACACACAGAGTACTCACTCTCTTACACACACATACATACGCGGAGGACTCACGCACATGCAGACAGTTCTCACACACAGACCATAAGACATGGGAGCAGAGGGATTGGAGGACTGTCTGTGTAAACGAGGGTGGGAAGAAGGGACTTGTTCTGCTGAAACCGTGTTTTGATGTACGTGATAAATAAATTAATCTGAATATTAATCTGAACACACCCTATGGCGACTGTAATCCGCCCAACCAGCAAATTTATTTCAACAACAACGCGGTTTAAAAAAGTTTCAGAAACTTCAGATAAAATCTAGTTTCAAGCCACGAGAACAACGTGTGAAAGATGTTCGTTTGAAAAGGGGCGTTTCAGGGGGATGGGAGCGGTGTAAGGGCTCGAAACCCGGGCCAACTGCTGACGCAGCGGTGAGGAATGTGCGGGAGGCAGAAATGCCCCGGAGAGCTGGGGCGCTGGTTGAGCGCATCAACGGCGCAAACCGGAATTATCAGCGCGGCTGCTTCAGTTTTCAACTGGTTTCGTTTTGATGACCTTTGCTTCCTGGGTGGAACCTAAAGGTGTGACTAAAACAGCAAAAAACATATTTCAGGCACTTGTCTGTTGTTCGTTGTGAATTAAATTTGATGGGAGAGACATCACAATAAACAGCCAACAGCTTTAATCTCCACTCGTCACCCCATCAATTCTTTCGTCCTCCCTTTCCCCACTCTCCTTTCTCCCTCCCTCACACCTCTTTGCCCCGCACTCTCCTCCCAACTCCCCACCTCCTCTCCCCGCTTCTTCCCCCTCCTCCCACCTCCCTACCTCCTTTCCCCGCTTCTTCCCCTCTCCTCCCACCTACTTACCTCTTTTCCCCAATTCTTCCCCCTCTCCTCCCACCTCCCTACCTCTTTTCCCCACTTCTTCCCCCTCTCCTCCCATCTCCCTACCTCCTCTCCCCACTTCTTCCCCCTCTCCTCCCACCTCCCTACCTCCTCTCCCCGCTCCCCTCCCCTGTCAGACGGCGTTGGAAGTAGCTGGTCCAGACTAAGCGGATAATTCGCTGTAGTGGTTAGCGCGGAGGCCCCGGCGCCGACCCCGCGGTTCCCCTGCTGAGCTAACGTAACGTGACCGCCCCAGTCTCCGGCAGCCGAGCGGTACTAATCCGTTTATCTGGCCTTCGCTCGCAGCTCCGGCTTTTCCTGTCCGGCCGAGGCCGCTTCAGCTGACTCATCGCCCTGGGGGTGTAAAACTCGCCACCTCCTCCCCTTCTCCCGGAAGGAGCATGAAGGCCACCGATCGGGATGACTGAGAGGAGAGGGAAAGGGAGAGAGAGTGGACGAAACTGAACAGCCAAATCAGGCATCACCAATGTCCTATACACAGCCTTGTCTCTGTGTAGGTAGATCATATAATGCTGAAATGGGCCGGTCCCTGCCCATTCACCTTCTGTGCAGAGGCTCTCCTTTCTGAGACCTGGCTGAACTGGTGGCCGAAATGGCCAACGCGGGGATGAACTGGGCAGGGAGCGGGTGGATTTAGTGTAATGCACAGTGTGCAGTGGAGCCATGCTCTGCGAGAAGAGAGGCAGCGTTGCAGGAAGTCCAGAACTGCGGCCGGTGCAAGTGGCAGAGCAAGAGGCTGAAAAGGTGGGTTTGTTGACTTGGTCTCTCCTATCACGGGCCAGCCTCTCTCCCTACCTACCTGATTCTGGCTTCCACCCCACACCTTTCCAGCCCTGAGGAAAGCTGACTCCTCATCATCAGCATGACTGCATCATCCCTGATGAGACTGCCAGAGCTTGTCATGGAAACACCGGTTATAATCAATACTTGTTCCCAGCTAGAGGCCTCAGAGGAGTTTATCCGGGGCTGTTTATTCCTCTCTCTACAGAAGTTATTCCAGTAACTTGACATCAGCACATCATTAACCACCATGTAACTACAACCACAAATCCCACCCAATGTCAGGAAGACCATCAACTGCACACTCTTTTGTGCTTCTTTGTAATAACTGTGAATGCTTGCAAGAACATGAACCTCAGGGCTGAATGTGCTGGCATATACAGTATGTACTTTGAAAATAAGTTTACTGTGAACTTTGAACTTGTGTCCTGGGCACATGGGCCACTATGTACAGGTTTGCAGCACCTGCTTGTGGACAATACCTTGCTCTGGAAGGGCCATTGGGCTCTGGGCAGACATGACAATGTCTTTTACCAACCTGATGGTTTCCAAGCAGCTGTTAGGGTATGTCTCCAGGAACAGCCTCTACACCACAGGATCCGGCACAAAATCCTGACCAGAAAAGGTTACAGAAAGTGGTGATACAGCTCAGTCCATCACAGGCAAAACCCTCCACACCACTGAGCACATCTATATGGAGTGCTGACACAAGACAGCAGCATCCACCAGCAAGGACCCTCACCATCCAGACCATGCTCTCTTCTCTCTGCTACCATCAGCCAGGAGTCCCACAACACCAGGTTCAGGAACAATTATTACCCCTCAACCATCAGGTCCCACAACACCAGATTCAGGAACAGTTATTACCCCTCAACCATCAGGTCCCACAACACCAGATTCAGGAACAGTTATTACCCCTCAACCATCAGGTCTCACACCACCAGGTTCAGGAACAATTATTACCCCTCAACCATCAGGTCCCACACCACCAGATTCAGGAACAGTTATTACCCTTCAACCATCAGGTCCCACACCACCAGATTCAGGAACAGTTATTACCCCTCAAACATCAGGTCCCACACCACCAGATTCAGGAACAGTTATTACCCCTCAACCATCAGGTCCCACACCACCAGGTTCAGGAACAGTTATTACCCCTCAACCATCAGGTCTCACACCACCAGGTTCAGGAACAATTATTACCCTACAACCATCAGGTTCCACACCACCAGATTCAGGAACAGTTATTACCCCTCAACCATCAGGTCTCACACACAGACTGGGCCCCGTCTGTACACCCTCACCTCCAATGTGTCTGGACCCCGTCTGTACACCCTCACCTTCAACGTGTCTGGGCTCTGTCTGTACACCCTCACCTTCAACGTGTCTGGAGCCCGTCTGTACACGCTCACCTCCAATGTGTCTGGACCCCATCTGTACACCCTCATCTCCAACGTGTCTGGACCCAGTCTGTACACCCTCATCTCTAACGTGTCTGGACCCAGTCTGTACACCCTCATCTCCAACGTGTCTGGACCCTGTCTGTACACCCTCATCTCCAACGTGTCTGGACCCAGTCTGTACACCCTCATCTCTAACGTGTCTGGACCCAGTCTGTACACCCTCATCTCTAACGTGTCTGGACCCAGTCTGTACACCCTCATCTCCAACGTGTCTGGACCCTGTCTGTACACCCTCATCTCCAACGTGTCTGGACCCAGTCTGTACACCCTCATCTCTAACGTGTCTGGACCCAGTCTGTACACCCTCATCTCCAACGTGTCTGGACCCAGTCTGTACACCCTCACCTTCAACGTGTCTGGACCCAGTCTGTACACCCTCACCTTCAACGTGTCTGGACCCAGTCTGTACACCCTCATCTCTAACGTGTCTGGACCCAGTCTGTACACCCTCATCTCCAACGTGTCTGGACCCAGTCTGTACACCCTCATCTCTAACGTGTCTGGACCCAGTCTGTACACCCTCATCTCCAACGTGTCTGGACCCAGTCTGTACACCCTCATCTCTAACGTGTCTGGACCCAGTCTGTACACCCTCATCTCCAACGTGTCTGGACCCAGTCTGTACACCCTCATCTCTAACGTGTCTGGACCCAGTCTGTACACCCTCATCTCCAACGTGTCTGGACCCAGTCTGTACACCCTCACCTTCAACGTGTCTGGACCCAGTCTGTACACCCTCATCTCCAACGTGTCTGGACCCTGTCTGTACACCCTCACCTCCAACGTGTCTGGACCCAGTCTGTACACCCTCACCTTCAACGTGTCTGGACCCAGTCTGTACACCCTCACCTTCAACGTGTCTGGACCCAGTCTGTACACCCTCACCTTCAACGTGTCTGGACCCAGTCTGTACACCCTCATCTCTAACGTGTCTGGACCCTGTCTGTACACCCTCATCTCCAACGTGTCTGGACCCTGTCTGTACACCCTCATCTCCAACGTGTCTGGACCCAGTCTGTACACCCTCATCTCTAACGTGTCTGGACCCTGTCTGTACACCCTCACCTTCAACGTGTCTGGACCCAGTCTGTACACCCTCATCTCCAACATGTCTGGACCCAGTCTGTACACCCTCACCTCCAGCAGTTTCCCTTGATGGACTGATGGAGCTCAATGGGTCGTCCATTCTCTCTCGTCTGGAGTACCAGAATGAGAGGAGCAGAGGTTCCAGGAGGGAGTGCTGTCTCTGGCTGTCCTGCCATACACACTGGCATAGAGGGATGTTCAGGGTAGCTCCCTCTGTGAACTGTTTGGAGAAAGACCAGAGCACGGGTCCCATCCTGGCCCATGGATCAGAGTCTGGCTATAAGACAGTTGCAGAGAACTCTGACTCGAAGTCTAGAGCTTGCTGCCTCTTTACCTGGGCAGCATGCGAGTGAAGTGGTTAGTGTAAGAGTATCACAACGCGGGCAGTGGGGGTTCAATGCCACCACTGTCAGGAAGGTGCTTGTACGTTCTCCCCATGACCGCGTGGGCTTCCCCCCACACTCCAAACACAAACTGTTAGTAAGTTGGGAGCATGATATGTTGGCACTGGAAGTGTGGCGAGGTTGGGAGCAGTATTCCAGAGCTCAGGAATCTGGGCTGATGGTGAGAGAGTTTTGGGTTTGCAACAGCCAGAGGGAGGCAGGGAGGGTGAACATTGACTCCTGCCCAGTCAGCACATTGTCGCACGCACTGGGATGTGCATGGATATCCACTGCCTGCAGCCGGCATTCCTGCGTGATGAAGAATAATAAAGCCGGCAGCTCACCGACTGACTGCACATCACGGCCTGTTAGGCACGCACTCGGATTAGGCA
This sequence comes from Hemitrygon akajei, assembly GCF_048418815.1. Taxonomy (NCBI): domain Eukaryota; kingdom Metazoa; phylum Chordata; class Chondrichthyes; order Myliobatiformes; family Dasyatidae; genus Hemitrygon; species Hemitrygon akajei. The sequence goes on from NC_133153.1 coordinate 41,906,544, forward strand.
GATGTGAACTTGGGTGGAAACTGCTGACGCTCTGAATAATGCTCCAGCACAACACAGGGTAAAATGGTGGCAATTTCAGACCAGTGCCTCCCTCCCTCCTTGCTTCTGATTCTGCTTAAGGTCATTGCATGATTTCAGCACTCCCTCAGCCATGGCCCCTCCCTCAGTACCACCCCTCCCACAGTGTGACCCTCCCTCAGTAACATCTCTCCCACCGAATTAGATGTATTATCACTGAGTTATGACAAAAAGTGTGTCATTTTGCAGCAGCAATATAGTATAAAATATAAACAACAAAAATAATGCAAAAAAAAAATTGCACGGTGAGGTAGCTGTTTCTGAATCATTGAGTGTGTGTCTTCAGGCTCCTGTACCGCCTCCCGGATGGTAGCAATGAGAAGGCATGTCCGGATGGTGAGGGTCCTTCATGATGCCTGCTGCCTTCCTGAGGTGGTGGGGAGGGTTATGCCTGTGGTGGAACTGGCTGAGTTTACAAGCTCCTGTAGCCTCTTGTGATCCTCTGCATTGGAGCCTCTAGACCAGACGGTGATGCAACCCCTCCCTAACTCAGACATTCCCTCCCCAAGTCAGATATATTCTCACTTAGCTCATCGACTCTCTCCCCCTGATCCACCACCCTCCTGTACCCAGAATCACTCACGGCTTACCAACCAGCACACATCTGAGATGCAGAAGGACACGGGAGCACCTGGGGAAGATGTGAAAACTTCACTGTTACATGAATGAAGTCACCGGAGAAAATTCCTTCTTTATTCGACAAAAACAGCAGGCCTCATATGGAGACACTTTCGGTCAAAAGGTTTGGCTGGCCCAACGTGGGGCTCAACATTTTATGTGCCAGACATCAAAGGACAACTCCATATTTACAACGTACGGACAATGCTTTCTTTGAAACCACATACAACCTTTACACCTCCTGATTCACATCCACACCACAGACATCAAATGAATTTTAATCAGGAGGCCAGGCAGCGTCTATAGGAAAATGTACAGTCGCTCAGGGGTCACATAACTATTTAGCATGTGGGAGTCTCGCTCGTTATCGGAATTAACCAGACAAATCACTCCACCAACTAAGAACAGCTATTACGCCTCCCACATGCTAAATCGTTACGTGACCACTGAATGACTGTGCTTTTTCCCATAGACGCTGCCTGGCCTGCTGAGTTCCTCCAGCAATTTGTGTGTATTGCTCGGATTTCCAGCATCTGCAGATTTTCTCTTGTCTGAATTTTAATCAGCATTGCCTGGACTGGGGTTCACAGCTGTTGGGAACCCATTGTTCAGAGCTGCACTCCAAATTAAATCCACAATACATACTCAGATGTGAAGACTGGCAGCCAAAGTCAATTGCTAAATGTGTTATGCCCTAAACCCAAAAATCAGTCTAGCATTCACCAGAGGGCAGAGTGGACTTCGGAGACTGAAGCTTTGTGGCAATAGCACTACCCGCTGCTCTACTGTACTCTACCCTTTGAGATGTACTCAGGCTAACACGGGGGCTTGAGGTTTGCAATCAGCCAGTCAACGGTACTTAGTTACAGAGAGAAAAGCCTTTCATCCTCCACAAAACCTGCCTCCTTCAACACTCCTGGGACGATGTCTCATTAGAATCTAACCCTGCTTAATAAAAAAAAAAGCTGAATTTACAATCTTTAATCTTTGAACAAAAGGCAGCCAGTCAGGCGACGTGATTCACTTTGGAAGGTCAAATTTGGAGGCAGAGTACAAGGTTAATGGCAGGATTCCCAGCAGTGTGGAGGGACAATAGGTCCATGTCCATAGGTCTCTCAAAGTTGCCATTCGAGTTGTTTGGGTGGTTAAGAAGATATATGGTGTGTTGGCCTTCATTAGTCACGAGTTCAGAGTAGCAAGGTAACATAAAACCCGGTTAGACTACCCTTGGAGCATTGTGTTCAGTTCTGGTCTCTTCATTATAAGAAGGATGTGGAAGCTTTAGAGAGGGTGCAGAGGAGATTTACCAGGATGCTGCCTGGATTAGAGAGCCTGTTTTATGAGAAAAGGTTGAGCAAGCTGGGGTTTCTCTCTTTGAAGTGAAGGAGGATGAGAAGTGGCTTGATAGAGATGTACAAGATGATAAGAGATATTAATAGAACAGATAAGGAGAGACTTTTCCCAGAGTGCAAATGGCTAATACAAGGAGGCATAATTTCAGGGTGATTGGAGGGAGGTCTGTGTAAATATTTTACACAGAGTGGTGGGTTTGTGGAACACCCTGCCAGGACTGGTGGCAGAGGCAGATACATTAGGGATATGTATGATAGAAGAATGGAGGATTATGTGTGAGGGAAGGTTAGACTGATCTTAGAGCAGGTTCAAAGGGCCTGGACTGTGCTGTGTTCTCTGCTTCCCTCCTTGCTGTTCTGGTGGCGTCAGTGTGAAGGAGTTGGCGTGTTCTGGCTTGTGGAAGTACGAGGGCCCCCCAGTGAAACACAGAACTCCACAGCCTCTGGAATGCAGAAAGCAGCTTGTCTGCGACTCTTTTCAGGATCCTGCAGCAGAATACTAACGGGCGGTCTTAGGGGTGGTGTGGTAGCATAACGCTTCATGGCACCCATGGACCAAGTTCAATTACATACCACCAGCGGCCGCCTGTAATCAAGCGCATGCAATACTGCATGACGCCATCTCCAAACAAGAAACACTCCATCCCAACGTTGAGGACTTCAACCTGGCTTGTTTGAAGAAAACCCTGCCCAATTACCATCAGCAGGTAACCTGTAGCACCAGAGGTCCCGGCACACTAGATCACCGGTAAAGGAATGCCTACCGTTCCATGCCCAGACCTCATTATGGTAAATCAGATCACTTGGCTGTCGTTCTCCTGCCTGCATCCAGGCAGAGGCTTAAGAGCAAAGCTCCAGGGATTAGGACAACAAAGAGTTGGGTACAGGAGGCAGAGGAGCGGTTATGGGATGCCTTTGAGTCAGTGGACTGGGCTGTGTTCAAGGATCATCTGCGGATCTGAATGAATACACTATGGTTGTAATTGACTTTATTAAAACAGCTGTAGATGAGTGTGTCCCCACAAAATCATTCAGCGTCTTTCCCAATCAGGAGCCCTAGAGCAGGGGTCCAGATCCATGGACCCCTTGCTTAATGGTATTGGTCCATGGCATAAAAAAGGTTGGGAACCCCTGCCCTAGATGGACCAGGAGATGCGTGATCTGCTGGGGGACAGATCAGAGGCATTCAAGTCTGGTGACCAAGAAAGCTATGAGGTCCAGGTACAGTCTCCAGAAAGACATCTCACAGGTGAAGGTGCAATTCCGGACCAAACTTAAATCAACAAAGCAAGTTGGACAGTTGTGGTGGGGCTTGAATACTATCGCCAATTAAAAGTTAAATCAAGCAACGTAGGTGATGGCAGGGCTTCGCTTCCGGGTGAGCTCGATGCCTTCTATGCTCGCTTTGACCATCAAAATGAGGAACTATCACAGACTCCCATTTCCCCTGATGATCCCACGAGTTCAATCTCTGAAGCTGATGTGCAAGCAGCCTTCAGAAGGGTAAACCCATGAAAAGCATCTGGACCAGATGGGGTACCTGGCCAAGTCCTAAAGACCTGTGCTGATCGACTGGCTGGAAGTTCACCGAGATCTTTAACTTCTGACTTCGGCAGTCTGTGGTATCCACCTGCTATTATATTGGTGCCCAAGAAGAGCGTGGTAACCTGCCTCAATGACTATTGCACAGTAGCACTTCCATCCACTGTTATGAAGTGCTTTGACAGGTTGGTGGTGAAACACGACAACTCCCACCTGAGAAGAGGCTTAAATCCACTCAATTTACCTACAGAAGCAACAGGTCCACGGCAGATGCCACCTCTTTGGCTCATCACTCAACCCTGGAACTTCTAGATAGCCAAGGATGCTCTTTATCGACTACAGCTCAGCATTCAATACCATCATCCCCTCAAAACTAATTAATAAGCTCCAAGACCTAGGACTCAATACTTCCTTGTGTAATTGGATCCTGGATTTCCTCACATGCAAACCACAGTCAGTTTGGATTGGGGTCTGCAACACCTCCTCAATGAACTCCATCAGCACAGGTGCACCACAAGGCTGTGTGCTTAGCCCCCTGCTCTACTCACTTTATAGACTGTGTGGCTAAGCACAGCTCCAATGCCATATTCAAGTCTGTTGATGACACCACTGTCGTAGGCCAAATCAAACGTGGTAATGAAACGGTACATAGAAGGGAGACTGAAAATCTGGCTGAGTGGTGCCATAACAATAACCTTTTATTCAATGTCAGTAAGACCAAGGAGCAGATTGTTGACTTTGGAGGTCCACGAGCCAGTCCTCATTGGAGGATCAGAGGTGGAGAGGGTCAGCAACTTTCAATTCTGAGGTGTTAAAATTTCAGAATCCTGTCCTGAGCCCAGCACATAAGTGCTAACATGAAGAAAGCATAGCAGCACCTCTACTTCTTTAGGAGCTTGCAGAGATTTGGCATGTCATCCGAAACTTTGACAAACTTCTATAGTTGTGTAATGGAGACTGGCTGCATCACAGCCTGGTATGGAAACACCAATGCCCTTGAATGCAAAATCCTACTATCCATCACGGGTAAGGCCCTCCCCACCACCGAGCACAGGATAGCAGCATCCACCATCAGGGATCCCCACCCAGGACATGCTCTCTTCTCGCTGCTGCCACCAGGAAGAAGGTACAGGAGGCTCAGAACTCACACCACCAGGTTCAGGAACAGTTATTACCCCTCAACCATCAGGCTCTTGAACCAAAGGGGATAACTTCACTCGTTCACTTGCACCTTCAGTCAAATGATCCCACAACCAATGGATGCACTTCCAAGGACTCTTTATCTCACGTTCTTTGTATTTAATGTTTATTTATTATTATCTTTTTTCTTTTGTATTTGCAACAGTTATTGTCTTTTGCATACTGGTTGTCCACCTTGTTGGTGTGGTCTTTCATTAATTATATTTTGGTTATTGGGTTTGTTGAGCATGCCCGCAAGAAAATGAATCTCAGGGTTGTATACAGTGACATATATGTAATTTGATAATAAATTTACTTTGAACTTTGAACTTTTAGCAAGAGTTTCTGCAAATGCTGGAAATCCAGAGCAACCAACACACACAAACAGTGCTGGGTGAAGTCAGCAGGTCAGGCAGCATCTTTGGAGAGGGATAAACCATCGCGGTTTTGGGCTGAGATCCTTCAACAGGACTGGAAGGGAGCTGCTCGACCTGCTGAGTTCCGCCAGCATGTTATGTGTGTTACACATATGTGCCTTTCCTCGTTAAAGCATGAGGTCAGGTCACATAGATTATGGATCTGCACACCTCTCTGAGGTTTGGGAAAAGAACAGATAGCGGGATAAGTCGGAAAGATTTCCAAAGAGCTAACAGGGACACAATCATCTGTATGATCCAGAAATCTTTGCCGCTTTCTGGCTGAAATTAGGTGTCAGTGCAGTGCAGGGTGGGGAGGTCACTCTGGCGGTCGTTGGGCTGGGGTATGAGGGTCAAGTGGGAGGTGATGTTAGGATGAGGTGGCAGCTTGGGCAGGGAGGGGAGAGGGTGGGGGCAGGGTGTACCGGAGAGAAGGCAATGAATTCCAGGCTGTGAACAGCGATCCCACAGTGAAAACCTTTTGTCCAAATGTGCTGAATAATCAGAGGCTAAAAGAATGGATGGATTGCAACCATCAAAACTGCAAGTCTGACAGTAGACGGGACAGACCAGTTGTTGTTTTAGAACGTGGGAGAGGGAAGCAGTAATGATAACACTGGCGAAAGCTGATTTAGTTCCTTGGCCTGAAGGGATCTGTGCAAACTTTCATCAACAGTCTCAACACCTCATTCCCCCACTCCTCCCAGCACCACCGGGGGGTGCCTGTCCCTCCACACCCACCGTGCACCCCCCCCCTCCCCCACTCTGTCTCACCCAGCACGCTCACTGCAGGCCGGCTCACAGTGTAAAGATGACAACCTGCAGCTGGGGTGACAAAGCAACAGCCCCGTGAGCTCCTCTCCCACCCAGCCCAGGCACCACCACCCCGGTAGAGTCACACAGCACTGAATCGGCCCTATTCTGTGAGAGGACTCTGCGGTACAGCATCCTGGTTAGTACAAAATTCACCAGGAAACAGGCCGTTTGCTCCTTGTGGGATCTTTCTCCGCTCATGTTGGCCACTGAACTTTAGAGATTTGCCCACTGGCCTCCTATACTAGTCACAATTTATCTTTATTTAATTAGCTTTATTTATCACATGTACATTGAAACATCCAAACATACAGTGAAATGAGTCATTTGCGTCAATGACCAACACAGTCCGAGGCAGCCCACAGGTCTCGTCATGATTCCACTTCCAACATAACATGCCCACAATAGACTAACCCTAACCGGTACGTCTCTGGACTGTGGGAGGAAACTAGAGCACCTGGAGGAAACCCATGCAGTCACAGGGAGAATGTACAAACTCCTCAAAGACAGTGGCGGAATCGAACATGCATTGCCAGTGATGTAAAATGTTATGCTAACTGCTACACCACCTGTGTAAAACAGAGATACCCCTTGCACATCTGTTACGATATACACATACCCTGTGCACATCTGGAGCACATAACCCTGTGCACATCTGTTCTGATACACACATTCCACCCCTAAGCTGCATGTACAATCCTCTTAGAAACTCTCAGATTCTCACCAATTTCTTGAGTGTAAAAGTTGGGAGGTAATGGTGCGGTTGTACTGTACGCTGGTGAGACCACACTTGAAGTATTGTCATCATACTTGTTGCCCTGCTATAGGAGATGTGTGGTGAGGTGGAGATATGTCTCTACCAAAGGAGGTGTAAGGAACTTTTCCCTCCGCTAGCCTGCAGGTCACCCTTGGGCACTTCATTACCCCTGATCGGGGTCACGTGAAGCTGTGCATATCACAAGTCCTGGTTATGCGACCACTGACACCAGGCAGACAGCCTCTGAAGAGTAGCTGGCGACTCCCATCTTGTAAAGACACTGCCCAGAAGAAAGCAATGGCAAACCACTTCTGTAGAAAAATTTGGCAAGAGCAACCATGGTCAAACGAGACGGCACATGATGATGATGTCATACAACACAGCACACGATGATGTTAGAGGAGAGATGCAATAAACCGGAAAGTGCAGAAACAATTCATAAACATGCTGCCAGGATCTGAGGGAGTTACAGGGAGAGGCTGGATCAGGGAAAATTTATTCCTTAGAGGATAGGAAAATGAGAGATGATTTTATGGAGGTATATAAAATCATGAGGGACATAGACAGGGGTCCTTTTCTCACTGTTACCATCAGGGAGGAGGTACAGAAGCCTGAAGACACACACTCAATGATTCAGAAACAGCTTCTTCTCTTCCACCATCAGATTTCTGAATGGACATTGAACCCATGAACACTACCTCACTACTTTTTTAACTTCTCTTTTTGCATTACTTATTTAATTTAACTATACATACACATTTACTGTAATTTGTACTTTTTATGATGTATTGCACTGTACTGCTGCTGCAAAAGAACAAATTTCACGACGTCGGCCGGCGATATCAAACCTGATTCTGATTCTGTTTTTCCCAGGGTTGGGGAATCAAGGATTAAAGGACAGAGGTTTAAGATGAGGGAGGACAGGTTTAATAAGAACTTGAGGGGCAACATTTTTACACAAAGGGTGGTGCAAGTGTTGAATGTGCTGCCGGTACAATAACAGCTTTTAAAAGACAAAGCAACACACAGAAAATGCTGGAGGAACTCCAACACTTGGAGTACCGTGTCCAGTTCTGGTCGCCTCACTATAGGAAGGGTACAGAGGAGATTTACCAGGATGCTGCCTGGTTTACAGAGTATGGATTATGATCAGAGATTAAGGGAGCTAGGGCTTTACCCTTTGGAGAGAAGGAGGATGAGAGGAGACATGATAGAGGTGTACAAGATATTAAGAGGAATAGACAGAGTGGACAGCCAGCGCCTCTTCCCCAGGGCACCACTGCTCAGTACAAGAGGACATGGCTTTAAGGTGAGGGGAGGGAAGTTCAAAGGGGATATCAGAAGAAGGTTTTTCACTCAGAGAGTGGTTGGTGCGTGGAATGCACTGCCTGAGTCAGTGGTGGAGGCAGATACACTAGTGAAGTTTAAGAGACAACTAGACAGGTATATGGAGGAATTTAAGGTGGGGGGTTATATGGGAGGCAGGGTTTGAGGGTCGACACAACATTGTGGGCCGAAGGGCCTGTAATGTGCTGTACTATTCTATGTTCTATATTCTAACTCAGCATCGTTGGAAAAGAGTAAACTGTTGATATTTCAGGCCGAGACCCTTCATCAGGACTGGAAAGAAAGGGGAGAAGTCAGCGCAAGAAGGTGGAGGGAGGGGAGGAAGGTGGAGGTGATAGGTGAAACTGGGAGAGGGGGAGGGGGCAAGTTGAAGAGCTGGGAAGTCGATTGGTGAAAGAGATGAAGGGCAGGAGAAGGGGGAATCTGACAGGAGAGGGTAGAAGACCATGGTAGAGAGGGAAGGGGAGGAGCACCAGACGGAGGTGATGGGCAGGTAGTAAGGAGAGAAGGTGTGAGAGTGAAAAGGGGTTGGGGAGTGGTGAAGGAGAGGAGGGTACAGGCTGTTACTGGAAGTCCGAGATATCAATGCTCATGCCATCAGGCTGGAGGCTACCCAGATGGAATGTACGGTGAAGCTCCTCCAAACTGAGTGTGGCTCACCCTGGCAGTAGAGGAGGCCATGGACTGGCACGTCGGAATGGGAATGGGAATGGGTGGATATCAGGTTGGAGGGGTACATGGATTGAAGAGTTTTAGAAGGTTATGAACCAAATACTGGCTTGAATGGGGCATCTTGGTCAGCATGAAAGCTTTCAGAAGGACTGAAAGCTCTGTTTCTGGGCTTTATAACTGTGAACCCTAAACCACTGACCCCACCCTGCCACTCCCCATACCAGGGGTCCAGTCTGATACCCAGAGGGAGGCCGTGTTAAACCAGCGTGAGGGGTCTCTCTGTGCTCACATGGTCCGCAGCAGAAACCAGTAAGACTGGAGGCTACAGGGTTGTAAATCACAATGAGCCTGCCTGGGTGCTTTAATTCTCAAATCCTCTCATTCAGAAAACATCTGCCCCGAGCAAAGCTGTCCCAACTGGGACCTCGCCTCCTGCGACAGTGATTGGGACAGCATTTTCTTTCTCTCCATCTTTCACTCTCTTCCTCTCCCTCTCTCTCCCCCTCCCCTCCCCTCCTGGCCACAGGAGCACAGCTCATAGAGTTAAATGGTATACTCTGGGTGGGGGGGGGGGGGGGCGGAGTCCATACACGCTCAACAACATCTACAGCTTGGAGGGTGGGGTACGCAGTGAGCCCTGAGTCAGCACCCAGTGACTGTGGGGGGGCATCTTTTCAATCCAGATGTAGGGGTTGGGAATGAGGGGAGGGGGAAGTGTAGCCCTCCAGTTGTATGTGTGTTTGTGTGTGTGCGCGCACAGGTTGGGGTGTGGGGAGCTGGAATCAGCTCTTTCCACTAAAGTTGAGAGAATTGGAGGTTACGGGACCAAGAACTTTGGACACAACCTCCTTTCTGTTTGCATTGTTTATTTTGCAGTAATTTTTATGAATTTTACACTGACTGCGGCCACAAATTCCATGTCATCCAAGTCAGTGCTAATAACCTGATTCTGAGTTTGAGTATTTGCCTGGTTAACCCAAGAGGCATGAGTGAAGACACCACACCTTCCCAGCCCCAGTCACTCTGCACACCACGCCTAGTCTCTCCTGACAGGACTATCTCCTTCAAAGTCTATACTAGATTTATCATCAAGGTACAGCACATTCATGTCACCTGAGGTTCATTTCCTCACAGTAAACACAATAGAATCACCGAAAGACCGCACCCAACAGGGTGGGACAGACACCAATGTCCGACAGACTACAAACTCTGCAAATATGAAAGAGAAAATAACTAAATAAACAAATTAAATAAGTAATAAATATCGAGAAAATGAGAAGAAGAGTCATTAACAGTGAGTCCAGAGATGGGAACAGTTCAGAGCTGGGGTGAATGAAGTTGCTCACATCAGTTCAAGAGCCTAATGGTTGAGGGGTAATAACTGTTCCTGAACCTGGTGGTGTGGGACCTGTTGATTGAGGGGTAATAACTGTTCCTGAACCTGGTGGTGTGGGACCTGATGGTTGAGGGGTAATAACTTTTCCTGAACCGGGTGGTGTGGAACCTGATGGTTGAGGGGTAATAACTGTTCCTGAACCTGATGGTTGAGGGGTAATAACTGTTCCTGAACCTGGTGGTGTGGAACCTGATGGTTGAGGGGTAATAACTGTTCCTGAACCTGGTGGTGTGGAACCTGATGGTTGAGGGGTAATAACTGTTCCTGAACCTGGTGGTGTGGGACCTGATAGTCGAGGGGTAATAACTGTTCCTGAACCTGGTGGTGTGGAACCTGATGGTTGAGGGGTAATAACTGTTCCTGAACCTGGTGGTGTGGAACCTGATGGTTGAGGGGTAATAACTGTTCCTGAACCGGGTGCTGTGAGTCCTGGGACCCCTGTACCTTCTTCCTGGCAGCAGCAGCCTGGGTGGTGGGGGTCCCTGATGATGGAGGCTGCTTTCCTGCGACAGTGTTCTGTGTAGATGTGCTCAGTGACGCGGAGGGATTTACCCGTGATGGACTGGGCTGTATCCATTACATTTAGTAGGATTTTCTGTTCAAGGGCATTGATATTTCCATTCCAGACTGTGATGCAACGTCATCAAGATCTCAGTTAGATCGTCAGTCTTGCCACCCCCAACTCATATTCACGGTTCCAAGCTCCATCAGTGACACACCAACCCCCCGACAGTGCGGCACTCCCTCAGCATTGCCCACCCACGCCTCGTGCTCAGGCCAGCCAAGGTCTAACCACCTCCAGCACACCCCTCCCCCCAAACCCTGCACACCACCCCAACTCCCCCCAAAACACTGCACACTACCCCATCTCTCTCCCCAAAACCCTGCACACCACCCCAGCACCATCCCCTCTCCTCCCGAACTCACTGACCCTCTGCTAACCTCTCCTCCAGCCTCAGGACCATTTCCCTCCCGCACGCTGATCTGGGCGGGGCGCCGGCTCACATCAATCACCGCGGGGGCAGCCAATGGGCAGGCAGGGCGGGGCCGGGCTGGGCGCTTGTCAATGGGACGGTCCCGTCGCCTCCGGTCGCGGTTAGAGTACAGCTCGCCTCGGCCACCGGCGGGAGCGCACGGCCAGCCCTCGGCTGTCCGGCAGCGGAGAAGACATCGCGGCTAGACTGTGTCACCCACATCACCTTATCACTTTTCCAGCCAACTTCTTAGCCATGTGTTGGACGGAGAATTGATAAGGACATGTGGGTGAGCCGAGCGTCGGGATCTTCTGATTGTGCGACAGGCAGTTGTGTAACTCCTGTGCGAGCTGACACTCATTTGCGAGTCGGGTTGTGGGTGTTCGGATTGTGATACACTTCTGCGTTGTGTAATTGGTCGGAGTTGTATTCCACGTGTGTGTTGTGATTCGTCTGGTGCCGGCATGTGAGCTGTTGCTCGTATGTGTGCTTAATAATTATGTCTTGTGTGTACGGGGAGGGTCGAGGGGTCGCTGCGTTCAGCTCATATGCCGATTGTGATGGCTTCCCAGAGAGTTTGTGCACGAGTGTAACGTTGCATTGAGCGTGTGTCTGTGCGTGTCGGTGATTCTGTGGGTGTGTATGTCAGTGTGAGTGTGTGTCTCTGTGTGTTTGTCAGCATGTGTGTCAATGTATCCGTATTTGTGTGTCAGCAAGAGTTTGTGTGTGTGGGGGGGTTGTGTTGTGTATGAGTGTGTGTGTTTGTGGGAGTTGTGTTGCCTGTGTGTGGGGTTGTGTTTTGTGTGCAAGTTTGTGTGTGGAGTCGTGTTGTGTATGTTTGTATGTCTGTGTGTGGGGGCTGTGTGTGTCTGTATGTATGTGGGGGGGTATTTGTCTGTGGGGGTGTGTTTGATGGTGTGTGTCTGTGGGGGGTTATGTGTGTGTATGTTTGTGTGTGTCTGTGTGCTGTCTTTATGGGGGGGTGTCTGTGTGCTGTTTGGGGGGTATCTGTGCTGTCTGTTTATGGGGAGGGGTGTCTGTGCTGTCTGTTTGTGGGGAGGGGTGTTTGTGTGCTGTCTGTTTATGGGGGGGTGTCTGTGTGCTGTCTGTATGGGGTTGTCTGTGGGGGGGTTCTGTTTGTGGGGAGTGGTATCTGTGTGCTGTCTGTTTATGGGGAGGGTTGTCTGTGGGGGGGTTCTGTTTGTGGGGAGGGGTGTCTGTGTGCTGTCTGTTTATGGGGAGGGGTGTCTGTGTGCTGTCTGTTTATGGGGGGTGTCTGTGCTGTCTGTGGGGAGGGGTGTCTGTGTGCTGTCTGTGGGGGGGGGTTCTGTTTGTGGGGAGGGGTGTCTGCTGTCTGTTTATGGGGGGGTGTCTGTGTGCTGTCTGTTTATGGGGGGGTGTCTGTGCTGTTTGTGGGGAGGGGTGTCTGTGTGCTGTCTGGGGTTGTCTGTTGGGGGGTTCTGTTTGTGGGGAGGGGTGTCTGTGTGCTGTCTGTTTATGGGGGGGGTGTCTGTGTGCTGTCTGTTTATGGGGGGGTGTCTGTGCTGTTTGTGGGGAGGGGTGTCTGTGTGCTGTCTGGGGTTGTCTGTTGGGGGGTTCTGTTTGTGGGGAGGGGTGTCTGTGTGCTGTCTGTTTATGGGGGGGGGTGTCTGTGTGCTGTCTGTTTATGGGGGGGGGGTGTTGTGTTGTGAGTGAGCCTTTGTGCAGTGGTTGCATAAAGTTCAGTTGAGCTCAGTCCTGGGGCATTTCAGCTGGTTGGATTTATAAAAGTTCCTGAAGTTGTTTCGGAAAAAAGCAAGGATTCCTCTTTTAAAAACCATGCACGCACTGCTGGTCTGCAGAGAAATGCACCCTCCTTCGCTGACGGTCAACAAGTCGTTTTTCTCACAACCTGAGAATGCTGTGATGGCCCTTCCTGTTCGCCTTGAGGGGGGGCCCTGCTCTCCACTTCTGTGGTATGTTTATTAATAAGCATTGTTGAATTACTGGTTTATCATGGGGTTCCAGAGGGAGCTGTCAGCGTCTGCCTCAAATACCTCTGCTACGCTCTCAGCACCCATGAAGACCATACCTCAGAAAGACGTGACATTCCTGTACCACCATTCAGATCCTTTAGGGTTCCTGTAGTTCCAATGTGCTCTGTTGCCACACTTGTTGAAGAGCCTACAGGAAAGATATCAATAAGATTGAAAGAATACAGGGAAAATTTACAAGGATGTTGTCAGAACTTGAGGACCTGAGTTATATTGGAAGGTTGAATAGGTTAGGACTTTATTCCCTGGAGCACAGGAAAATGAGGGGAGATTTGGTAGAGGTAATCAAAATTGAGGACTATAGATAGGAGTGGAGAAGAGTCTCTACCAAAGGAGCTCCTTCCCTCCGCTAGCCTGCAGGTCACCCTTGGGCAAGGTGTAGCACCTGTTTAGCCCCCCAAACATTGGAGCAGGTGGTGGATAGTCATATGAGCAGCTGGTGCATATCACAAGTCTGGGTTTTGTGACCACTGACACCAGGCAGACAATCTTTGAAGAATACGGCATCAAAGGTTACGGGGAGAATGCTGGGGAGTGGGGCTGAGGAGGAGAAAAAAGGATTAGCCAGGATTAAATGGCAGAGCAAACTCAATGGACCTTTGGCCTAAATCTGCTCCTATGTTTTATGGTCTATGATAATATTTAAGAGAGATTTGGATATAGTACGTGGATGGGAGGGATATGGAGTGTAATAGTATGCAGAATTGTCTGGCATGTACTAGATGGGCCAAAGGGCCTGTTTCTGTGCTGTAGTGCTTTAAAGAGATAACATTTCCAGTGGTTTGATTAAGAGATAAATAGCTCACACACAACCGGGGCCGGCTGCCCTATCGTTATATTCTCTGGACGGAGGAGGTGGGTTTTCGGTTTAACGCCTGATCCTTTAGCGCGCTAAGCACAGCAACACTTGTGGGCTGCCTCCAACACGCCCGTCTGGTGTTGGTCACTGACGGAAATGGCACATTTGACTGTACACTTCGATTGAGGTGTAACAAATAAAACTAATCTTCATGTACCGAGATACAGGTAAAAGCTTGTTTTGCATACCATTCATACAGATCATTTCATCACACCAGGCAGTAGTTCAAGTTCAAGGTGAATTTATTGTCGAAGTACACAAATGTTACTGTATACAACACTGAGATTCGCTGTCCTGTGGGCATCCTCAATAAATCCAAAAACTGTAATAGAATCAATGACAGACCACACCAACTAAAAACAATAAAATACAAACACAAAAAGAAAGAGAAAAATAAAAAAATAAACAACAATTATCGAGAAAATGAGACGACGAGCCATTGAAAGTGAGTCTAGAGCATTTGGGAACAGTTCAGTAATGGAGTGAGTGAAGTTATCCCCTCTGGATCAAGAGCCTGATGGTTGAGGGGTAGTAACTGTTCCTGGACCTGGTGGTGTGAGTCCTGAGTCTCCTGTACCTTCTTCCTGATGGCAGCAGTGAGGAGAGAGCATGGCCTGGGCGATGGGGGTCCCTGCTGATGGATGCTGCTTTCCTGTGACAGCTCTCTATGTGGACGTGCCCAGTGGCGGAAGGCATTCGCCTGCCTTCTCCCCATGACCTGACTAATCAAGAACCTATCAAACTCTGCTTTAAGTATACTCAAGGACTTGAGCTCCACAGGTTCCAACAGTAAGAGTGTAAGTAGCTTCTGGACAAGAGCTTGATTTGATAAATGTGGGTAAAGGGTATTAGATACAGCCATACATAATGGCCCCAGGCCCTTCACATCCATGCTGACCAAGATGCCAAACAAAGCTAGTCCCATTTGCCCATGTTTGTCCCATTCCCCTCTCAACCTTCCAGTCCATTTACCACCATTTCAACTGTTGTTCTTCATACCTAGCCAGCAGAGTGGTCAACAAGCTGGGCCAAAGGGCCTGTTTCTGCCATAATACTCAATGGCACCTCCGATTCTGAAATGATTCCCCTGGTGAAAAGCCCAGGTAGAGTGGATGTGCAGAGGACCTTTCCAATAGTGGGGAAGTCTAGTCCTTACTGTGAAAGGCCTACATAGAGTGGATGTAGAGAGGATGTTTCCAATAGGAGAGTCTAGGACCAGAGGGAATAGTCACAGAATACAGGGGCATCCCTTCAGAACAGATGATGAGGAAATTCTTTACTGTGGAGGCCAAGTCATTGGGATTATCTTCACAAGGCAAAATCTCCAAAAGGCGGCATCCATCATTAAGGGACCCCATCACCCAGGACATTCCCTCTTCTCATTGTTACCAGGAGGAACAGGAGCCTGAAGACACACACTCACTAATTCTGGAACAGCTTCTTTGCCTCTGCCATCAGATTTCTGATTGGACATTGAACCCATGAGCAATATAGACATATGATTTATATAACATTGTTATTTTATTCATCATCATCATCGTTATGTGCCGTGTTGTATGACGTGGGTGATCATGGTCTTTCCATGATCATGATTGTTCTTGACAACATTCTTCTACAGAAGTGGTTTGCCATTGCCTTCTTCTGGGCAGTGTCTTTACAAGATGGGTGACCCCAGCCATTATCAATGCTCTTCAGAGATGGTCTGCCTGGTGTCAGTGGTCACATAACCAGGTCTTGTGATACCCACTGGCTGCTCATATGACCGTCCACCACCTGCTCCCATGGCTTCATGTGACCCTGATCGGGGGCTAAGCAGGTGCTACACCTTGCCCAAGAGTGACCTGCAGGCTAGCGGAGGGAAGGAGCTCCTTACACCTCCTTTGGTAGAGACATATCTTCACCCCACCACCCAAATATATATAACTTATTATTATCTAAAGCATGTATTCTAGCATATTATGTATTGTAATGTACTGCTGCCACAAAACAACAAATTTCACAACATAGGCCGGTGATATTAAACCTGATTGTAATTCTGACTCTATATTTAAAGCAGAGGTGGAAGGTTCTTGATTAGCCAGGGTGTCACAGGGAGAAGGCAGGAGGATAAGGTTGAGAGGGATAATAGATCAGTCACGATGGAATGGCGGAGAAGACAATGAGCTGAATGGTCTAATTCTGCTCCTGTGTCTTCTGGTGAATCATGCACCCTGGATAAAGGCCAGCCTCGGCCACCTAGGCCTAATGTCACCAGCTGGATGCTGCATGTGGCCGGACCACGCGTCCCCAGAGACTGTCTGGAAAGATTCACTGAGCCCGAGGCTGTGGCCCCATCGCAGGCTGCTGCTGATTCTCTCTCTGCTCCGCTGCCTGAATGAAACAGCCACCAGATGGCAGCAGCACGCCACAGGTCAGCAGCACAAGGGATTCCGCAGATGCTGGAAATCCAAAGCCACACACAAAATGCTAGAGGAACTCAGCAGGCCAGGCAGCATCTATGGAAAAGAGTAAACTGTCGACGTTTCGGACCGAGACCCTGACCAAGTCATGAGTCCTGATGACGGTTCTCGACCCGAATCGTCAACTACCCATTTCCCTCCATACTGAAGGAGGAAATTCATCTAGAATTTTGTGTGTTGGTCCAGATTTCTAGCATCTGCAGACCCTCTTGTGTTTATGGGGTTCCTACGGCACCTGTCACCATTGTGAGTCGGACAACTCTGGCGACCTGACTCCAATCCCGACCTCGGGCACTGTTGGGGATTAAGCTGGCAGGTGAAAGCACTAAAGGGCCGAAGAAGAAGAAATCTGATAGGAGAGTGGAGCATGGGAGAAAGGGAAGGAGGAGGGGAAACAGGGGGAAGTGATGGGCAGGGATGTGAGGGTAACAAGAATGGAGAATAGAAAAAGAGAGGAGGGAGGAAAATTTATCAAAAGTTAGTCTGATAATGATTAGTATTATTTGTGACATGTACATCAAAATATATCATGAAAAGTGTCATATGTGTCAAATCAAATGGCCAAGGATTGTGCTGGGGGCAGCCTGCATGTGTCCCCACACTTCCGGAGTCACCATAGCCTGCCCACAAATTACTAACCCTAACTGTACGCCTTGGGGCTGTGGGAGGAAACCGGAGCACCCGGAGGAAACCCACACGGTCATGGGGAGGACGTACAGACAGCAGTGGGAATTTAACCCTGATCTGGCATGGTAAAGTGATACACTAACCATTACTGCCCGGTAAAGAGCTTGTCTTTAACGTCTGAAACTGTTGAGTTGGACACTCAAGCACAACTAAAACCACAGTGATAATGAGATGAGGAGAATGGGGGAGAAAGCAGAAGGAACATACACACCGGGGGAAGGCTTGTGGTTCGATAAGAGTTCCACCCCACTGAATCTGGCCACTGCCCTTTGGGCTTTCAATTTGGATCTAGCTACTGCTTGCAATCTGTTTTCCATAGCTGAGGAGGAAGTGAGTGGCAAGAGGAAATGGGCTTTTGGTAACGGTTCATCAATATGGATAACCACGCCTGTCCTCTGGTTCAGTCTGCCTCGAAGGCTGCCTGCCTGTGTTTGGGCACAGGCCAGGAGCCCACTCCCTGTCTCTGGCTGAAAAACTACACACTTAGAAAGCTAACATTTGGGAAAAAAATATTACTAATTAAATAGCAAAAAGAAATTTTACTGTTGCACAATAGGTTGTTGAAGTAAATCTTCAGCAAGATTCTTGTTAAATAGAAAATCGACCATTGTATAAGGAGTGCTTGACCTGCAGGTCTTGCAGTCCATCCCTGCCATCTTTCCCCAAATAGTAAGGCTGATTGATCCCCCCCCCCCCCCCACTACTTTATCATTTCCCGTCGGAGGCACCTTATGTACTGACACTCCTGTGCCTAGTATCATTTTATGGACATACAATCAATCGATGTATATAAGCTATCATTTGTATTTATATTTATCGCATTTCCTTTTTGTGCTGCATCGGATCCAGGAATATTTCATTCTCCTTTACACTTCAGCACTGGAAAAAACATTAAACAATCTTGAATTAAGATGTGTATTTACTCTACATTGACTTTACACCCGTCAGGGAACTGACCCAGGGACCTCCGAGCAACACACACAAAATACTGGAGGTACTCAGCAGGCCAGGCAGCATCTATGGAAAGAAGTCAACAGTCAACATTTCGGCCAAGGCCATTCACGCTGACTATACCTTTTTCCAAGGATGCTGCCTGTCCTGCTGAGTTCCTCCAGCATTTTGAGTGTGTCGCTCGGATTTCCAGCGCCTGCAGGTTTTCTCGTGTTTGTGATCTCCGAGCAAGCATCATTGAGTCATGGAGAAACAGTGCCCTTCGACCCAACAAGTCCACGTTGACCACAGTGCTCAACAAATCGATCCCAATTTCCTGCCTTTGGCCCATATCTTCTGAAGCCCTGCCCCTGCAAGTGCTTCTTCAATGATACTACTGACCCTGCCTCAACCACTTCCATATGCTGATCACTCACTGGGTGAAAAAGTGCCCCACAGGTCTTTTTAAATCGTTCTGCTCTCACCCTGAAACTATGCACCCTCGTTTTGGTCTCCCCTACCTGGAGAAAAGACAGTTACTGTCAGCTCTCTGCCTCACATAATTTTAAACATTTCAATAAGGTTGCCCCTCATTCTCCTATATTCAAAGGAATAAAGAGCTCACCTGGCCAATGTCTCCCTGTAACTCAGGAGCTCTGATCCCAGCAACATCTTGGTAAATGTTTCCTGATATGACACACTTCAATTACATCTCCCCAGCCACCCAGGTACAGAGACCAACCCAGCACAGCAGACTTTACTCTGTCCAACCTTGCCAATGATCATAAGTTCAAAGTTGAAAGTAAATTTATTATCGAAGTACAGTACGTGTATGTCACCATTAACAACCCTAAGCATCACTATCTTGCGGGCATACTCAATAAACCCATAGAATAATAACCATAGCAGAATCAAACCAACTTGGAAGTTCAACCAGTGTGCAAAAGACAACAAACTGTGCAAATACAAAACAAAAGAAATAATAATAATAAATAGGCAATAAGTATCCAGAACATGAGATGAAGAGTTCTTGAAAGTGAGTCCATTGGTTGTAGGAACAGTTCACTGATGGGGTGAGTGAGGTTGAGTGAAGTTATTCCCTTTGGTTCAAGACCATACACCACAGGAGTAGAATTAGGCCATTCAACCCATTGAGTCTGTTCTGCCATTCCATCATAGCTGATTTATTATCCCTCTCAATCCCATTCTCCTACCTTCTCACTGTAACCCTTGATGACCTGACTACTCAAGAATCTATCAACCTCCACTCTAAGTATACCCAATGACCAGGCCTCCACACCCATCTGTGCTAATGGATTTCACAGATTTATCATCTTCTGGCTAAAGAAAATTTCTCCTCCTCTCTGTTTTAAAGGGATGTCCCTCTATTCTGAGGCTGTGCCCTCTGGTCTTAAGACTCCCCCACTATAGGAAACATCTTCTCCATGTCCACTCTATCTAGGCCTTTCAATATTCAATAGGTTTCAGTGAGATTTCCCCTCATTCTTTTAAATTCCAGCAAGTACAGGCCCAGAGCCATCAAATGCTCCTCATACATTAAACCTTTAATTCCTGGGATTATTCTCATGAAGCTCCCCTGGACCTTCTGCAATGCCAGCACATCTTTTCTTAGATAAGGGGCCCAAATCTGCTCACAATACCCCAAGTGCGGTCTGCCTAATAGCTTACAAAGCACCAGCATTACATCCTTGCTTTTATATTCTAGTCCTTTTGAAATGAATGCTAACATCGTATTTGCCTTCCTCACCACTGACTCAAGCTGCAAATTAACCTCAAGGGAATCCTACACAAGGACTTCCAAGGACCTTTGTCCCTCTGATTTTTTAAAATTCTCCCCCCCCCCCATCTGCAAGGAATGTCTCCATAGCTCTCTGGCAGTCTCACATCCCCCTGCAGTGACCAGAAGTACACCCTGCTGCAGCCAAGACAGTCAGTATGCCTGGGGATTGAGACCCTGTCATCTTCAATTCTGAACCATAACCATCAGCCCAGGGCTGATCGATAATCTGAAAGCTGAAACCCAATGGCCAAAGTCAGGAGTCTGGGGGAAAGGGGCTTGTTTTGCTGCAGCTGCTGTTGTTTGTGTGGCTCTGCTGAACATGGTGGGTGTGCAGTGTTGGCACCAGAATGTATGGTGACACTTACCAATTGCCCCTAGCACCTCGCTGGGTTGAGTTTGCTGTGAACATAAAACAACACATCTCACTGTACGTGTGATCAATAAATGAATTGAATCTAGGTGGCACAGAACCAGAACGTCCCACATCCAGAGGCTAGATTTGGTGACCTTAAAGGACCAATGGGTGTGACATTGAATGACAAAGTGTGTTACAAGTGTCAATAAAAGAGATTGCCTTGTCAGTTTCCAAACCAAATCCCTTAAGTGCTAGACAAATTCAAAGGTCTTAAGGTGGATAAGTCACCTGGGCCAGATAGACTACATCCCAGAGTCCTGAGAGAGGTTGCTGAAGAGATAATGGATACATTGGTCATGATCCTTTTAGAATCACTTGATTCTGGCATGGTCCAGGAGGACTGGAAGATTGCAAATGTCACTGCACTCTTTAAGAAGAGGGAGGAAGGCAAGAGAAAAGAAATTATAGGTCAGTTGGCCTAACCTCAGTGGTTGAGAAAGTGTTGGAGTCCATTATTAAGGGTGAGGTTTTGGGGTACTTGGAGACTAATGACAAAACAAGTCAAAGTCAGCATGGTTTCTGGAAATAGAAATCTTGCCTGACAAATCTGTTAGAATTCTTCGAGGAAGTAACAAGCAGGGTGGACAAAGGAGAAGCAGTAGATGTCACTTACTTGAATGTATTTGATAAGGTGCCTCACATAAGGCTACTTAACAAGATAAAATCCTATGCTGTTACATTAAAGATACTGGCATGGATAGTGGAATGGCTAACGGGCAGGAGATAGCAAATGGGACTTCAGTAAGGCCTTTGACAAGGTTCCACACGGAAGGTTAGTTAGGAAGGTTCAATCGTTAGATATTAATATTGAAGTAGTAAAACGGATTCAACAGTGGCTGGATGGGAGATGCCAGAGAGTAGTGGTGGATAACTGTTTGTCAGGTTGGAGGCCGGTGACTAGTGGTATGCCTCAGGGATCTGTACTGGGTCCAATGTTGTTTGTCATATACATTAATGATCTGGATGATGGGGAGGTAAATTGGATTAGAAAGTATGCAGATGATACTAAGATAGGTGGCGTTGTGGATAATGAAGTAGGTTTTCAAAGCTTGCAGAGATTTAGGCCAGTTAGAAGAGTGGGCTGAAAGATGGCAGATGGAGTTTAATGCTGATAAGTGTGAGGTGCTACATTTTGGTAGGACTAATCAAAATAGGACATACATGGTAAATGGTGGGGCATTGAGGAATACAGTAGAACAGAGTGATCTAGGAATAATAGTGCATAGTTCCCTGAAGGTGGAATCTCATGTGGATAGGGTGGTGAAGAAAGCTTTTGGTATGCTGGCCTTTATAAATCAGAGCATTGAGTATAGGAATTGGGATGTAATTGTACAAGGCATTGGTGAGGCCAAATTTGGAGTATTGTGTACAGTTCTGGTCACTGAATTATAGGAAAGATGTCAACAAAATAGAGAGAGTACAGAGGAGATTTACTAGAATGTTGCCTGGGTTTCAGCACCTAAGTTACAGAGAAAGGTTGAACAAGTTAGGTCTTTATTCTTTGGAGCGTAGAAAGTTGAGGGGGGACTTGATAGAGGTATTTAAAATTATGAGGGGGATAGATAGAGTTGGCATGGATAGGCTTTTTCCATTGAGAGTAGGGGAGATTCAAACAAGAGGACATGAGTTGAGAGTTAAGGGGCAAAAGTTTAGGGGTAACACAAGGGGTAACTTAATTACTCAGAGAGTGGTAGCTGTGTGGAATGAGTTTCCAGTAGAAGTGGTAGAGGCAGGTTTGATATTGTCATTTAAAAAAAAAAATTGGATAGGTATATAGACAGGAAAGGAATGGAGGGTTATGGGTTGAGTGCAGGTCGGTGGGACTAGGTGAGAGTAAGCGTTCAGCGTGGCCTAGAAGGGCCGAGATGGCCTGTTTCTGTGCTGTAATTGTTATATGGTTATATGGGAATAAAGGGGGTCTTTTCTGGTTGGCTGCCGGTGACTAGTGGTGTTCCTCAGGGGTCAGTATTGTGACCGCCATTTTTCACATTGTCTGTCAATGATTTGGATAATGGAATTGATGGCTTTGTGGCAAAGTTTGTAGATGATACAAAGATAGGTGGAGGAGTAGGTAGTGCTGAGGAAGCAAAGCGATTACAGCAGGACATAGACAAATTGGAAGAATGGGCAACAAAGTGGCAGATGAATACAGTGTTGGGAAATGTATGATAATGCATTTTGGTAAAAGGAACAATAGTGCAAACTATTATCTAAATGGGGAGAATATTCAAACATCAGAGGTGCAAAGGGACTTAGGAGTCCTTGTGCAAGATTCCCAAAAGGTTATTTTACGGGTTGAGTCAATGGCAAAGAAGGCAAATGCGATCTTGGCATTTATATTAAGGGGACTAGAATATAAAAACAAGGAGATAATGCTTGAAGGCCGCACTTGGAGAATTATCAACAGTTTTGAACCCCATATCTCAGAAAGAATGTGTTGTCATTGAAGAGAATCCAAAGGAGGTTCATGAGGATGATTCCGGGAATGAAGGGGTTAACATATGAGGAGCATTTGGCAGCTTTGGGCCTATACTCACTGGAATTTAGAAGAATGAAGGGGGATCTCATTGAAACCTACCAAATGTTGAAAGGACTAGACAGGGTGGATGTGGAGAAGATGCTTCCTATGGTGGAGAAGTAGAAGAGAAGTAGAGAGCACAACCTCAGAATTGAGGGGTGTCCTTTTATAACAGAGATAAAGAGGAATTCTTTTAGCCAGAGAGTAGTGAATCTGTGGAATGCTCTGCCACAGACTGTGGTGGAGGCCAAGTCCATGAGTATATAGTTGATAATTTCCTGATGGCGAGAAGGCAGGCGTATGGGACTGTGTGGGAACCAGGATCAGCCATGATGGAATGGTGGAGCAGACTCAATGGGCTGAATGGCCTAATTCTGCTCCTATGTCTTATGGTTATGGTATAAGTAGCCTCTTGCTGTGAACTGACAAAAAGCCTTCTTAAATAACAGAGGGCATGCATTTAAGGTGAGAGGCAGTAATTTTATAGGAGATGCGAGGACAGGTTTCTTACACAGAGAGATGGGTGCTTAGAATGTGCTGCCTGGGGTGGTGATAGAGAAAGAAACATTAGAGACTTTTGATGTTTAGATAGACACATGAATGTGAGGAAAATGGAAGAAAATGGACATTGTGAAGACAGAAGAGATTAGATTAGTTGGCCATTTGATTACTAATTAAACTGGTTCAGCACAACATTGTGGGCCGAAGGGCCTGTTCCTGTGCTGTACTGCTCGAAGTTCTATATACATTTTGCTTTTTTTCCACACTTTAATAATGTCTCCACGACAGCTACATGGGAAGCCTCAGTTCCACTGCTGCGCCACTTGGTGGAGCTGCTGAGCTGTGAGCCGGCCCAATGGATCTTCACCCGGGAGAGTGGGTCTGGAGCAATTGAGGTGTAGTTTCAATGTCCCAAAAATCACAGCAGCACCAACTCCAGGGCGGGGACTGTGCAATGCTCCACTTTATGTATTCAACAGAGACCGAGCGATGAAGCCGTAAATAGAATCCTCACAGCACGGAAGTGGAACAAGGAGTTTGTACTCCCCAGGGGAGAGTGAACAGCTGGGGGTCTTTATTTCCAGCAGTTTGAAAGGCTGAGTAGAGATTTTTCAAAACAGTCAGTTAGAGGTGGTGAAAATGTGTCCACAGTGAGGACATTGAAATCAGTAAAAGAGAATCACTGATAAATTGTGTGGAGAATTCAGGGATACTATTGTACCTTCCTTAACTGCTCTCTCTTGCGGCCAGTTCCATACAAGGACCACCCTCTACATGAGGAAGATACTCCTCAGCTCCCTTGTGTTATTCTGGTCACCTCATTATAGGAAGGATGTGGAAGTTGTAGAGCAGGGTGCAGAAGAGATTTACTAGAATGCTGCCTGGATTAGAGAACATGTCTTATAAGATCATAAGACCATAAGCTATGGAAACAGAATTAGGCCATTGAATCTGCTCCGCCATTTCATCATGGCTGATCCATTTTCCCTCTCAGCCCCAATCTCCTGCCTTCTCCCTGTATCTCTTCATGCCCTGACCAATCAAAAATCTATCAACCTCTGTCTTAAATACACATAAAGATATGGCCACCACAGCTGCCTGTGGCAAAGAATTCCACAGATTCTCCACTCTCTGGCAAAAGAAATTCTTCATTTCCATTCTAAAAGGATGCCCCTAAGGTGATCTGAGGTTTGTCCTCTGGTCTTAGACACTCCCACTATAGGAAACATCCTCTCCACATCCATTAAATCAAGGCTTTTAACTATTCAATAGGTTTCAATGAAGCCACCTCTCATTCTTCTGAATTCTAGTGAATACAGGCCCAGAGCTATCAAATGCTCTTCATTTGATAAGCCATTCAATCCTGGAATCCTTTTTATGAACCTCATTTGAACCCTCTCCAGTTTCAGCACATCCTTTCTAAGATAAAGGGTCACAATACTCCAAGTGAGTCTTCACTAGTGTTTTATAAAGTCTCAACATTACATACTTGCTTTTATATTCTAGTCCTCTTGAAACGAATGCTAACATTGCATTTATCTTCCACACCACTGACTTAACCTGGAACTTAACCTTTAAGGAATCCTACACAAGGACTCCCAAACCCCTTTGTGCCTCAGATTTTTTTAAATTTTCTCTCCAAATAGAAAATAGTCAGTCCTTTAATTTCTTCTACCAAAGTGCACGACCGTACACTTCCCAACACTGTGTTCTATCTGCCAAGTTTTTGCCAATCCTCCAATCTGTCTAAGTCCTTCTGTAGCCTCTCTACTTGCTCACAACTACCTGTCCCTCCACCTATCTTCATATTGTCTGCAAATTTTGCAACAAAGCCATCAATTCCATCATTCATATCATAGACATATAATGTAAAAAGAAGCAGTCCCAACACAGACCCCTGTGGAACACCATTAGTCACCAACAGCCAACCAGAAAGAGCTCCCTTTATTCCCACTCTTCGCCTCCTGCCAATCAGCCACTGCTTTATCCATGCTTAAATCATGCTAGCCTCACGTGTAGCAACTTGTCAGAAGCCTTCTGAAAATCCAAGTACACAATATCAACCAACTCTCCTTTTTCTATCCTGCTTGTTATTTCTTCAAAGAATTTTCTTCAAACAGTTTTGTCAGGCAAGATTTTCCCTTGAGGAAACCATGCTGACTACGGCCTGTTTTATCATGTGCCTCCGAGTCCCCTGACACCACATCCTTAACAATCAACTCCAACATCTTCCAACCACTGAGGGCAGACTAACAGGCCAATAATTTCCTTTCTTCTGCCTCTCTCCCTTCTGGAAGATTCGAGTGCCATTTGCAATTTTCCAGTCTTCTAGAACCATTCCAGAATCTAATAATTCTTGAGAGATCATAATTTATGCCGCCTGTCTCTTCAGCTACCTTTATCAGCACCTTGGAGTGTAGATCATCTGGTCCAGGTAACTTAACTACCTTCAGACCTTTCAGTTTCCCAAGAAACTTCTCCCTAGTAATAGTAACTTCACACAGTTCATGACCCCTGACACCTGGAACTTCCACCTTACTGCTAGTGTCTTCCACAGTGAGGACTGTTGCAAAATACTTATTCAGTTCACCTGCCATTTCCTTGTCCCCTATTACTACCTCTCCAACATCATTTTCCAGTGGTCCAATATCCACCCTTGCCTCTCTTTTACACTGTATGTACCTGAAGAAACTTTTGGGATCCGTTTCAATATTTCGTATTTCATCTTTACCTTCTTAGTGATTTTTTTGGTTGTCTTCTGTTGGTACTTAAAAACTTCCCAATCCTCTAACTTCCTACTAATTTTTGCTCTATTATATGCTCTCACTTTGGCTTTGATTTCCCTTGTTAGCCATGGTTGTGTCATCTTGCCTTTAGAATATTTCTTCCTCTTTGAGATGTATATGCCCCCTGCCATCCGAATTGTTTCCAGAAATTCCAACCATTGCTGCTCTGCTGCCATCCCTGCCAGTGTTCTTTTCCAATCAATTCTGGCCAACTCCTCTCTCATGCCTCTGTAATTCCCTTTACTCCACTGTAATACTGAGACATCTGACTTTAGCTTCTCCTTCTCAAATTTCAGGGTGAATTCGATCATATTATGATCACTTACCCCTGAGGGTTCTTTTACCTTAAGTTCTCTAATCAATTCCATTTCATTGCACAACACCCAATCCAGAATAACTGATCTCCTAGTGGGCTCAACCACAAGCTGCTCTAAAAATCCATCTCATAGGCACTATAGAAATTCCCCAAACTGATTTTCCCAATCCAGTTCATATTGAAATTTCCCATGACTATTGTAACATTTCCCTTTTACCATGCATCCCTTTGTAATTTGTAGACCATATCCTGACTTGTTTGGGAGTCTGTACATACTGTAACTGCCATCAGGGTCTTTTTACCCTTACAGTTCTTTAGCTCGATCCACAATGATTCAACACCATCCGACCCTATGTCACCTCTTTCTAATGAGTTAATTTAATTTTTTACCAACAGAGCCACACCACCCGTCTACTTCCCTGTTATAACCAACCAACGGCAGCATGGGCAACAATGATCACATGATTATTGAATGTTGGCCAGGACAGGGGCAACCTCTGATAGTTCACTGGGATTCTTTGTATCCCCGAACAGAGCTGTGCCTCACTTCCCTGAGCCCTGCATGGGACATCCTGTGAGAACTGCAAACATTGACTCTGGACTCAGAAACCAGGGAAATATCAAATGAGCTGATTGTAAAATTGTGCAGCCCTTTGCGTCCACACCAGCCGTGTTAACCCCATTAGTCCCTACTCCCTTGGTGCCCTTCCTTTCTAAGCACATTACTAATGTCTTCTAAATATTTTAATTGTATCCATCCTCTGGCAACTTGTTTCCTATATCCTGCATGAGAAACTTACCCCTCAGGTCTCTCCCCTATCACCTTAAACCTGTGCCCTCCAGTTCCGGTCCCTCCTGCCTGAGGAAAAGTGCAACTGTCTACTCTATGTACACCCCTCATAATTTTATAAATATCTGTCAGGTCACCTCTCAGTCTCCTAAATACCAGAAAGAATATATCAATGCTATCTAATATTTTCTTATAAGTACAGACTTCCACCCTAGGTAACGTCATGGTGAATCACTGCCTCACCCTTCCCGTAGTGTGGTGATTAGAACTGTACACAATACCCCAAGCGCATTCCAACCAGTGTATTGATGTACCCCTAGGTCCCTCTGTCTGTCAGCACCCCTAACATCCCCACCATTTGCTCTATGTGTGTAACAAGCTCTTTGGACTTGTGCAGGGCATTGGGCTCTAAGCTTTTTAAAGAACCTGAATCGGTTAATTGTTGTTTAATGAGAATTATTTATCATTTAGAGTTCCTTGTGTTTTTCTCTTATGTGTTGTACTTGCTTTTTGTAATACGGCCTTCTAGTGCTTTCTGTTTAAGTTTGTTAAGGTTAGTTTGATAGGTTTGGAAATTCTGTGTTATTTATTTTATTTAAGTGGATGCCTGATTAGCACTTTTCACGGGATCTTAGTTTTGAGAATGTAATTTCTCATGGTGTTGCTCAGTCGAGCCGCCAATGTTCTTTTGGAATTATTATGAATAAACTCTTGTTGCTGCCTCTATGTCAGAGTCTCTTTCCTCTGCACTTGGGTTCCAATATTGCCACTGCACATTGAGACAATATGTCCTGATGGAATCTGAAAAAAGTACTAAATTTTTTTAAATTAATTTAGTATTTCTATGGGTTCCTGCAGAACAATTATCCTGGAAATCTCAGATTCCATGCTCTGAATGAATGACAATGGCCAGACCTGGATAATATTGGAAAATTAAAGCTCGTACTTTAGAAAGTAAATTATTGGCATAGACAGAAGATCAGATGAACAGGAAATCAAGAACAAATAATTGGCAGAGTAGTGTTTCACAAGGACCAGTATATGGCCTCAACTTCTTAAAAGTTACATGCGGTTGCTAACGTTATTGCTAAGATAGGATTGGTATATTGTAAAGAGAAGGAGACTATCATCAATGTGGATAAGTGAGCTGGACAAAAGAACACCAGTAGATCCATGAGATACAATCTCTCGTGCACAAAGCCATGCTGAATATTGTTAATCAGTCCCTGCCTTTAAAATGCAGACAGATCCTGTCTCTCAAAGTACACTCCAGTAACCTTCCCACCTAATTAGGCTTACCAACCTGTAGTTCTCCCCTGTGGCTAATGAACATCTACAAACATCTCTGCCAGGGCCCCAGTCAACTCTTCCCAACCTACCCACAATGTCTGACTCTACACATGATCAGATCTTGGGGATTTATCAAACTTTATGCACTTTAAGTATCCCCCCCCCCCCACCCATCACGCAGGGCATGGCTCACTACTTTTCCTGCATTTTTGCTACTTATATATACATATACTGTATACACATATATATAGTACTGTTTATTTATTATTTATGTACAAATAATCAGACTTCGTATACACACAAATATTAATATATATATTATAATCATCATGTGCCGTATCATATGATGAGAGTGATCATGGTCTTTGACCATGATTGTTCTTGGCAAATTTTTCTACAAAAGTGGTTTGCCATTGCCTTCTTCTGGGCAGTGTCTTTACAAGACGGGTGACCCCAGCCATTATCGATACTCTTCAGAGATTGTCTGTCTGGCGTCAGTGGTCGCATAACCAGGACTTGTGATATGCACGGGCTGCCCATATGACCATCCACCACCTGCTCCCATAGCTTCACATGACCCTGATCGGGGGGCTAAACAGGTGCTACACCTTGCCCAAGAGTGACCTGCAGGCTAGCAGAGGGAAGGAGCACCTTACACCTCCTTTGGTTGAGATGTATCTCAACCCTGGCCGCTTAAATATATATATAAATTTATAGTTAATTTTATATATTGCACTCTACTGTTGCAGCAATACCACAAATTTCACAAAACGTGTCAGTGATGATAAGGTGCGTCAGACAGGGTCTGGGAACGGGCTTTCATGTTGGATCAGATTCCCCTTACAAGAGGGCTGGCGAGTGTAGTGCTTGTACACAACAAGTGCTCTTTCATGGAGTCTTGTTAGTCCTCTAGAAGTGTCCCTGCTGTTCAAAGGAAGCTGTGATGCCTGTTTACAAATGATAACACATCAGCAGCCTGTTTAATGCTCCAGTTTATTTGGTTGGGGATATTGAACAGGGAGCTCACAGACTGAGAGACCATCACAGGGTGCCTCACTATTATGTTGCTGTTCATTTATAGAGAACCACATTGGGTGAAACTGAGTGCTTCTACGTCGATGAATTTCAGTCCAGCCCAATCGCTCAGTTATACTGAAATACGTTTGCTTTGTGTGGCAGGTGGATACAAGTCTCTACCAAAGGAGGTGTAAAGTTCTCCTTCCCTTTGCTAGCCTGCAGGTCACCTTTGGGCACCTGTTTAGCTCCACACCCCTCCAAACAGGGTCGTGTGAAGCTGTGGGAGCAGGTGGTGGATGGTCGTATGAGCAGCCGGTACATATCACAAGTCCTGGTTATGTGATCACTGACACCAGACAGACAATCTCTGAAGAGTATCAATAATGGCTGGGGTCACCCGTCTTGTAAAGACACTGCCCAGAAGAAGGCAATGGCAAACCACTTCTGTAGAAAAATTTGCCAAGATCCATGGAGGTCATGGAAAGACCATGGTCACCCACATCAGACGACATGGCACATAATGAACAAACGATGTTGACTTTACAACAATGAAACAGGCTATTCAGCCCCTGTGCCCGTGTTAGCGCTTCCACCTCATACTGGCTTATTCATATCATGCCTCTCCATCACCTCTGTTTCCCTCTCTCTCGTCTGTATCTCTAACTCCCCGAGAGTGCACCACTCTGTGGAAGCAGGTTCCATCTTTTTCCTACCTCCTTATTTAAATAAACTTGTCTCTTTCTCCCTGCAGGTAACATTGGCAGGGAGAGAGAGGCTCTGTCTGAATTGGCTTTAGTGTCTGACAGGCTGCAGTGCTGTTTCCACAGATTAAGATCAAGGTAAAAGAAATCCGAGCGTCTTGCCCTTAACTTAAATCCTGGTATGGAAACACCAATGGCCAGATACAGAAAACTCCACAGGAAGTGGTGGGTGCCGCCAAGCCCATCCCAGGTAAAGCCCTCCCCACCACTGAGCACATTTACATGGAGTCTTACCACAAGAAAGCAGCATCCATCATCACAGATCACCTTCCACGCTCTCTCCTCACTGGACATCAGGCAGGAGGTACAGGAGCCTTAGGTCCTGCACCACCAGGATCAGAAACAATTATGACCCTACAGGCATCAGGCTCCTGGACCAGTGTGGAGAACTTCACTCACCTCAACACTGAACTGCCACAGCCTACAGACTCACTATCAAGGACCCTTCTTACAATTTTCTCACCATTGTTTATTTATTTGTTATTTGCACAAATTGTTTTCTTTTGCATGTTGATTGTTTATCAGTCTTTGTTTATGTACAGTTTCTCATAAATTATTTAATTTCTTTAACATTGCTGTAAATGCCTGAAAGAAAATGAATCTCAAGTTAGTTTATGGTGACATACGTACTTTGATAATATATTTGACTTTGACTTTGAGGACTACTGAAGAGCAAGGCGTTGTCCTGTCAGAACAGGCACAGGCTAGGAGGTGAGAAATGAGAAAGACCCATTCAGTCATTCACCCCATTCTTTTAGATCATGGCTAACTTTCTACAGCCTGAGTTCCTTGTGGTTTGGTTCCCAGTAGAAATCTACTCCCCTCGGTACATATGACCTCAGAAACACACCACGTTATCAGAATCGGGCTTATCATCACCAACATATGATGGGAAATTTGTTGTTTTGTGGCAGCAGTACAGCACAAGACATTAAAGATAAACTATGTTATAATAAGAAAGATAAAAAATACAAAAATAGTAGTGCAAAAAGAGATCAAAACACTGAGGTAGTGTTCATGGGCTTATGGACCAGCAGGAATCGAATGGCAGAGGGGAGAAAACTGCTCCTGAAGTACTGAGTGTGTGTCTTCAGGCTCCTGCACCTCCTCCCTGCTGGTAGTATTGAGAAGAGGATGTCAATTGGAAAAAGGATTCAGCCAGAGAGAAATAATTTCTTTGATTAGATGGAGACTTGTGCTTTTATTGAAGGAATAGTAAAGGTATATTTAAAGTAGAGGTTGATTGGTTCTTGATTAGTCAGGGTGTCAAAGATTATGGGGAGGAGGCTGGATAATAAATCAGCCATGATGAAATAGCAGTGCAAACTTGATGGGCTGTGTGGCCCAATTCTACTCCTATGTCTCAAAGAAGCACCACTGATACTACTTATTCCTATTCTGAAATATTCTATAAAGAGATTAGCTTTATTTGTCACATGTACATTGAAACAGACAGTGAAATGTGTTATTTACACCAACAACCAACACAGTCTGAGGATGTGCTGGGGGCAGCCCGCAAATGTCGACATGCTTCCAGTGCCAAAAGAGCGCGTTCACTACTTACTAACCCTAACCGGTGCGTCTGTGACTGTGGGAGGAAATCAAGGCTCCCAGTAGAAACCCACACAGTCCTGGGGAGAATGTACAAATTCCTTACAGGCAGCGGTAGGAATTGAATTCCTATAGGTAACCACTAGCACTATAAAGCATTCCCATCAGCCACCCACCCCCCCCCCACATTATACCATTCAATGCCCTGAGCTGCCCCCCACATACATTATACCACTCAATGCCCTGAGCTGCCCCCCACATTATACCACTCAATGCCCTGAGCTGCCCCCCACATTATACCACTCAATGCCCTGAGCTGCCCCGCACATTATACAATTCAATGCCCTGAGCTGCCCCCCACGCACATTATACCATTCAATGCCCTGAGCTGCCCCCCACATTATACCATTCAATGCCCTGAGCTGCCCCCCACATTATACAATTCAATGCCCTGAGCTGCCCCCCACATTATACCATACAATGCCCTGAGCTGCCCCCCACATACATTATACCACTCAATGCCCTGAGCTGCCCCCCACGCACATTATACCATTCAATGTCCTGAGCTGCCCCCCCACATACGTTGTACCATTCAATGTCCTGAGCTGCCCCCCACGCACATTATACCATTCATTGCCCTGAGCTGCCCCCCACCCCACGCACATTATACCATTCAATGCCCTGAGCTGCCCCCCCCCCTCCACGCACATTATACCATTCTGCTCCATGAGCAGTGCTACTGTGTACTGTACCGGAGCATGGAGGTGAGGAGAGGGAGAGGGGGATAGAGAAAGACAGAGAGAGAGACAGACAAACAGACAGGCAGAAAGAGACGGACAGAGAGAAACAGAGAGACAGAGCTTTTGTGCAGCGATCAGGGTGGAGCTTCCCAGGCTCAGAACCCATGCTACCACTGGTCAGGATCCAGGATTGGAGAAGTACAGACATCTATCTTGGGGAAGGAGAAACTGACACAAGGCTGTGAAGAGGTTTTAGCATAAAAATGTGAATTTTAAACTGGTGGGAGCAACTTCCCAGGAGGAAGCTAGAATTCTGCTCAATAGTGTTTCAACAATGACCTGGGATCTGGGAACAACTCATGCAGGTTATATTCATTCCCACCGACTCTTGGTTCACAACGTGGCCTGACTTATAAACATTCCTGCGCCAACTAACAGACTGAAATGTTAAAGAATAAAATCCCATTGTTTTTATATTTAAAGTTTGATTGTCAGGAAATTATTCTATAATTTCTATTTTATAGAAATATCAGTATTACTTAATCAGAACGAGATTGCTTCTTGCAAGGGAAGGTCGCTTCTGCCCCCAGACACCTTCCACAGAGGGAGGGGGAGGGTGTTATCCACCCACACCTTGGTTCCTGTGTTACATTGCTCCTCTCACTGCAGAGCTGTGATATTGCCAGCTTGGAGATGAAGGAAAAATACACAGCACAAAGGCAGGACTTGTTTTGTTGAGGAAGAGAGAAAATCACAATAATGAACTACATTGGTGTGGTTTATAAACTGCAATAAATCAAAGCCCACCACCCTCCTTCCTGACCTCTCATACACCTCTCTTTTCACATCACTGAGGGAGGCTCTTCGGCCCTTTGTGCCTGTGCTGGTACAGTAGCCTCATGACTCTGCATGTTCCAGGCAGCCCAGTCTAAATTCTTTCCCATGAAACGTTCAAATTCAGATTTATTTATCTCGTGTATTTTGAATCGTAGACTGAAATGTGTCCTTTGTGCTAACAACCAGCACACCTGGCAGCCCGCAAGCATCGCCACACTTTCCAACGCCAACATTAGCAGGCCAGCAGGATGCTCGGCAAAACAACACAGAACTCAGCAGGCAGCAAAACAACAACAAACTTTGTTAATGACCCTCAGACCAGCCGAAGACAGGATCCTGAATTCCTGGCTCAAACTCTGGGCTCACCAGTCCACTGGCCCTCACGTCTCATGCCTCCTGTTCGATCCTGGGACCCACCAACCTGGGAGAGCCCAACATCCTTTGTCACCCAGCCACATCACTGGCCTTAGAGCACAGAGCAAAGGCCTGGAGTGTGATGTTCTTCGTCCCCTGTCCACTTCGCTGGAGTTTGAATGTGGAGCAGAGCAAGCTGACCTGGTGACAAAGAGGAGCAGGACATACCTGACGAGCTTGGCTGTTGTACAAGTGGGCGAAGGTTTTCAGGCTGAAGTGTGGATGCTGTGGATTCCATTTATCAGAGTCGGCGACTCGGAATTGTTCATTCTATGTGCATTTTCGTAACTCTCTATTTTTGGCTCTTGAAACCCTTGTTTATTGTCCAGACAGAACCATCATTGCCTACAAGTCACATTCATTGATTTCTTGTCAAGCTGTGGCCTCATTTAGCAAAGATTCTTGATCAATTAACACTTGGAACAGCCTGACATGCACCTGCCACTGTCAATCCTTTGACTCCACTGCTCTACCCTGTGCTAATAAAATGGATTGATAACAAATTTACTTTGAACAAGGAGAGTGGGGACAAGGAACAAGACAGTCTGTAGCCAGTGCCACCTGAATCTCACAGCTCACTCTCCCCCTTACCCAATTCACCCTCATCCCTCATGCCTACCCCGTTCTCACCAACTAGCAGCCCCAGTTTCTGGCTCTACTGCCCTACCTCCCACCTTCCATCCATTCATCAGTATCACCCTCAGCCCCTCTAACAACCTCCAGTATACACTATGCCACTGACCTCCACTGACCTACCAGTTGAACTAAACCCTACCCAGGCTGACCCCATCCCAGTCAATGCCTCATTCTGAGAGAGAGAGAAAGTGGTGGGGGGGGGGGGAGAGAGAGAGACAGAGAGAGAGACAGAAAGATAAAGAGGGGGAGAGAGAGAGAAAAAAGAGAGATTGAGAGAGAGGGAGGGAAGAGAGTGAGAGAAAGGGAGGGGAGGGAGAGAGGGAGAGAGAGGGCAGGAAGACTGTGTGAGAGAGGGAGAAGAGAGAGAGAAAGGGAGGCAGAGAGAGTGTGAGAAAGAGAGAGGGCGAGAGAAAGAGTGACAGAGAGTGAGGGAAGGAAGAGAGAGTGAGAGAGAGAGAGGGAGAGAGGGAGGGAGGAAGGGAGAGGGAGGGAGAGAGAGAGTGTGCATATGATAGAGAGAGAGAGAAGGAGAGTGAGAAAGAAAGTCTGTAAGGGTAGAATAGGGAGGAAATGCCAGGGCTTAAAACATTTTTAAGGATTAGCTTTATCTGTCACATGTACATTGAAACATACGGTGAAATGCATCAATGGCCAGCACAGTCTAGGATGAGCTGGGGACAGGCCCCGAGTGTTGCCAATGTTTCCGGTGCCAACATAGCATGCCCACTACTTCATAACTCTTGCATCTTTGGAATGTGGGAGGAAACCGGAGCCCCCAGAGGAAGCCCGTATGGTCTCAGGGGGAACGTACAAACTTCGTACAGACAGCAGTGGGAATCAAACCCTGATTGCTGGCGCTGTAAAGCATTACACTAACCGTAACGCTACCTTACCGCCCACCAATCCACCATGTTATCAGGGTCTCCCGGTTAAATTATTAAGTTTGTCCCTCTGTACATGCTGACCAAGGCAGTCCTAGTTCAGATTTGCAGCACACTCCACATTTTAATAGCTTCCCTCCATACCCACTGAAGAACTCAGCTCGGCCTACATCACACAGCATTTCAACTGCTCTGTATCTCTGGTTAAACAACATGAACAAAAGCAAATTTCAGGCTATGTTCTTTAACAATAGACAGAGAATATTAATCAGAATTGCAGATCAGATCTTCTCTGATCGTACAAAAGATCTATTTAAAATACAATCTTGCACAAATGGATGTGTTATTGAGCAGCCAGTGCAGTCTATTGAGTGCAGCCATGGATTTTAATAACCTTCGCTGGAGTGTTTTCTGTTCTGCAATATTATCAGATTACAGTGTCACTTGTAAGAACTGAATTAGTACCATTTTTCAAAAGTTGGAATGTCATCTTGAACATCTTGAAGGCATTGTCAGGCTGCTGGTAATGAGGGAATTCCAGCATTTGGCAAAGACCCCCACCACTGAG
The DNA here is from genome assembly GCF_048418815.1 of Hemitrygon akajei. Taxonomy (NCBI): domain Eukaryota; kingdom Metazoa; phylum Chordata; class Chondrichthyes; order Myliobatiformes; family Dasyatidae; genus Hemitrygon; species Hemitrygon akajei. The sequence goes on from NC_133153.1 coordinate 41,942,478, forward strand.
CACATTTACATGGCGCTCAGAGCCCTGCACAACGATCTGAACAGAAAATTGTTGGATACAACCCAGTCCATTGAAGGAAAAGCCCCAGCCCCATACATTGACCACATTTACACGGAGCACTGCACAGGAAGGCAGCATCCATCATCAAATGCCTCACCATCCAGGCAAGGCTCTCTCCTCACTACACCCATCAGGAAGGAGGAAGCGGAGCCTTATGTCCCACACCACCAGGTTCAGGAACAGTTATTACCCCTCAACCATCAGGTCCCACACCACCAGGTTCAGGAACAGTTATTACCCCTCAACCATCAGGTCCCACACCACCAGGTTCAGGAACAGTTATTACCCCTCAACCATCAGGTCCCACACCACCAGGTTCAGGAACAGTTATTACCCCTCAACCATCAGGTCCCACACCACCAGGTTCAGGAACAGTTATTACCCCTCAACCATCAGTTCCCACACCACCAGGTTCAGGAACAGTTATTACCCCTCAACCATCGGGTCCCACACCACCAGGTTCAGGAACAGTTATTACCAATCAACCATCAGGTCCCACACCACCAGGTTCAGGAACAGTTATTACCCCTCAACCATCAGGTCCCACACCACCAGGTTCAGGAACAGTTATTACCCCTCAACCATCAGGTCCCACAGTTATCACCCCTCAGCCATCAGGTCCCACACCACCAGGTTCAGGAACAGTTATTACCCCTCAACCATCAGGTCCCACACCACCAGGTTCAGGAACAGTTATTACCCCTCAACCATCAGTTCCCACACCACCAGGTTCAGGAACAGTTATTACCCCTCAACCATCGGGTCCCACACCACCAGGTTCAGGAACAGTTATTACCAATCAACCATCAGGTCCCACACCACCAGGTTCAGGAACAGTTATTACCCCTCAACCATCAGGTCCCACACCACCAGGTTCAGGAACAGTTATTACCCCTCAACCATCGGGTCCCACACCACCAGGTTCAGGAACAGTTATTACCAATCAACCATCAGGTCCCACACCACCAGGTTCAGGAACAGTTATTACCCCTCAACCATCAGGTCCCACACCACCAGGTTCAGGAACAGTTATTACCCCTCAACCATCAGGTTCCACACCACCAGGTTCAGGAACAGTTATTACCCCTCAACCATCAGGTCCCACACCAGGTTCAGGAACAGTTATTACCCCTCAACCATCAGGTCCCACAGTTATCACCCCTCAGCCATCAGGTCCCACACCACCAGGTTCAGGAACAGTTATTACCCCTCAACCATCAGGTCCCACACCACCAGGTTCAGGAACAGTTATTACCCTACAACCATTCGGCTGCTGAACAATTGTGGATAATTTCACTAACCACAACCCTGAAATAATTCTACAACCTACAGGAATATGTTCACAAACTGTTTACAACTCATGTTCTCAGTATTATTTTTTGAATTATTTAAAAATTTCAGCACAGATTAGAAGTGCCGAATGGCCTGTTTTCTGTGCTGTAGTGTTCTATGATTCTATGATTTGCACAGTTTGTCTTCTTTTACACATTGTTTGTTTATCAGTCTATACTTATTGTCTAGTTTTTCATAAATTCTATTGTATTCCCTTTTGTCCTGTAAATGCCTGCAAGAAAATGAGTCTCAGGCTGGTAAATAGTAATGTATATGTACATACGTTGATTATAAATTTACTTTGAACTTTGAGCTATGGACTCAGCAATGAAGGAAGACCAGCAACATATTTGCAGGTGAGGGTGGTGGAGAGGGTTTTACAACCTTTCTCCTCTTTTTCTGTCAAGCTTTGCTGGTCACCTCAGTTGGAGAAACCTCCAAACCCCCTCTGATTTCCAGTGCAGGGTGAGGGGGTGCCACAGTCTCTGTCAGGCTATGTTCTGGGTGAGATATTAAATGAACCTCACGACTATCCAAATGAAGACAGTGGAGCCTTCCTCTAAATCCTGAAGAATATCAGCCTGCACATCTCTCAGCCACCAGCACCGAAGCACATCCTGGGGCCATCATCAACACGTGGATGGGATGTCGTTGTGCACAGGTTAGGTGAATACCAGTCCCTGAGTCCACTGACAGACTTCCACATTCACCTCCCACTCAGAGGGTGGTGAGAGTGTGCCAGCGGAAGTGGTAGGTGAGGTTTCGATTTCACCATTCAAGAGAAGTTTATAAGTACACGGACGAGAGGGGTATGGAGGGAGATGATCCAGGTGCAGGTCAGTGGGACCAGGCAGAATAACTCGATGGGCTGAAGGGCTTGTTTCTGTGTGTAAACTGCTGTGGATTCCCTGAGAAAACAAAGGTTCTATAGAAAAGCAAGGAGTCTCAGTACATTTGATTTTGTAATCTTCCTGTCGCTGTATTTCACTGACCATTTCGATAACTGTCTGGTCAATCACCCCTTCTGTACAAATACAGCCAGCAGTACCACTGGTCTCACATCAACTCTACAATCAGCATCACAAGTAACAGAGAGGGCCACATGTGTACTGACCATCATAAAGGGTAGACTTGGAAAACTACAGCCTGCCTTCCGAAGACTAGGTTAGATGGAATTGCCAAGACAAAGAGTGACGATGGAGGCATCTTGATTAGCTGAGCACAGCCTCCACAAGCGAGGGAAATGAACCAGCCCTTCATTACCTTCTCCTCAGCTTTTCATTTAACATCATCACTTGAATTCATCACTTGCAATCAGTAATAATGATTTGTGTGTGTTTATATATTTTTCTATAACATTTATTGTATAATTTGTATTATAAATCATAGATTATAATGATAATATAGAAATTATAATTAGAAATGTATCTCAAACAAAGCTTTGGGAAGACGCAAATAATTAAAGATACATCTTTAATTCAAAGTTTTTAATTCAAAGTTTAATTCAAACTTTAAGACAAAGTTCCACATGGAAGGTTAGTTAAGAAGGTTCAGTCGTTAGGTATTAATGCTGGAGTAATAAAATGGATTCAACAGTGGCTAGATGGGAGATGCCAGAGAGTAGTGGTGGATAATTGTTTATCGGGATGGAGGCCGGTGACTAGCGGGGTGCCTCAGGGATCTGTTTTGGGCCCAATGTTGTTTGTAATATACATAAATGATCTGGATGATGGGGTGGTAAATTGGATTAGTAAGTATGCTGATGATACTAAGGTAGGAGGTGTTGTGGATAATGAGGTGGGTTTTCAAAGCTTGCAGGGAGATTTATGCCGGTTAGAAGAATGGGCTGAACGTTGGCAGATGGAGTTTAATGCTGAGAAGTGTGAGGTTCTACATTTTGGCAGGAATAATCCAAATAGAACATACAGGGTAAATGGTAGGGCATTGAGGAATGCAGTGGAACAGAGAGATCTAGGAATAACAGTGCATAGTTCCCTGAAGGTGGAGTCTCATGTAGATAGGGTGGTGAAGAAGGCTTTTGGAACGTTGGCCTTTATAAATCAGAGCACTGAGTACAGAAGTTGGGATGTAATGTTAAAATTGTACAAGGCATTGGTAAGGCCAAATTTGGAATATTGTGTACAGTTCTGGTCACCAAATTATAGGAAAGATATCAATAAATTAGAGAGAGTACAGAGACGATTTACTAGGATGTTACCTGGGTTTCAGCACTTAAGTTACAGAGAAAGGTTGAACAAGTTAGGTCTCTATTCATTGGAGCGTAGAAGGTTGAGGGGGGATTTGATCGAGGTATTTAAAATTTTGAGAGGGATAGATAGAGTTGACGTGAATAGGCTGTTTCCATTGAGAGTAGGGGAGATTCAAACGAGAGGACATGATTTGAGAGTTAGGGGGCAAAAGTTTAAGGGAAACACGAGGGGGTATTTCTTTACTCAGAGAGTGATAGCTGTGTGGAATGAGCTTCCTGTAGAAGTAGTAGAGGCCAGTTCAGTTGTGTCATTTAAGGTAAAATTGGATAGGTATATGGACAGGAAAGGAGTGGAGGGTTATGGGCTGAGTGCGGGTAGGTGGGACTAGGTGAGATTAAGAGTTCGGCACGGACTAGGAGGGCCGAGATGGCCTGTTTCCGTGCTGTGATTGTTATATGGTTATATCTTTCCCACACGTGGCTTTTCCAAAACGCAAGCAGCGAAGTTCACATGAAAATGAAATCGGTTGGAGAGCAGGCTCTCTTCATCTCCGTGCACTCTGCATATTCCGTTACAAAAAGCAGCACGCAGACACAGAGACAGGGCACAGTGACTGACCAATCACAGACCCCATTGTAGTGCATTCCAATGGACCTCCCTCCCTCCCTCCCACCCGTGTAGCCAGTGGTGAATCAGGATACATCTTACTCTTTCCCATCAAACTTCCTCTTCATTGACTCATCCCTCTCCCAATCATTCCAAACGGATCAAATTCACCATTCTAACATCGAGTCAAATGCTCAATTTTTAATAAATTTCCATACAGAAATTCACAGAGCAGTCTTGCCTTTAATAAACATGATGCCTACAAGGCCACAGCAGTTTTTAGAAACTTTAGTCTTGTAATACTTTGTATTAAGAGTAAGATAAAGATTAGATTTATTTGTCACATTTACATCAAAACGTACAGCAAAATTAAAAATGTCATAGAGGGAAAAGATGAAATATGAAGGTAAGCTAGCCAAAATATTAAAGATTATACCAAAAGTTTCTTCAGATATATATATATAGAGAGTAAAAGGGAGGCAAGAGTAGATATCGGACTGCTGGAAAATGAATGTGGAGAGGTAGTGATGGGGGAAGAAAGCATGGCAGCACCTCTACTTCCTCAGGAGTCTGCAGAGGTTCGATATCTCATCGAAAACCTTGGCAGACTTCTATAGATGTGTTAAAAAGTGTGTTGACTGACTGCATTACGGCCTGGTATGGGAACACCAATGTCTTTGAGCAGAAAATCCTACAAAAGGTAGTGGATAGGGCCCAGTACATTACGGGTAAAAACCCTCCCAACCAATGAGCACATCTGCATGAAATGTTGGCATAGGAAAGCAGACTCCATCATCAAAGATCCTCACCGCCCAGGCCACACTCCTTTCTCGCTGTTGCCATCAGATAGAAGGTACAGGAGCCTCAGGACTCACACCACCAGGTTCAAGAACAATTACTAACCCCTCAATCATCAAATTCTTGAGCAAAAGGGGATAACTACACTCATTTAAGGACTCTTTTAACTTGTTATTTCATGCTCGTTATTTATTGTTATTCATTTATATCTGCATTTGCATAGTTTGTTGTCCATTGATCCTGTTTACAGTTACTGTTCTATAGATTTCCTAAGTGTGCCCACAGAAAAGGAATCTCTGGGTTGTACGTGGTGACTGGCATCTGCCTGTCTCAAAGGTCAATGGGTGGTGATGATCATCATCACAAGCCGGGTGGAAGGTATGCCGGAAGGATGTTCAATGACGTCCAGCCGCCTGGGGCTTCACTCCAGATCTGCTGTCTGGGTTTACTTCTGTAGCCTTCATCTCTCCCGAGGCTGCTGACAAGGCAGTGGGGCTATTTACCCATAGCTGGGGATCTGGGTCACGAGCACTGGGGCGTGTCCACACACCGGTGGGCCTGCGTGCTATGTGTGCAGGGGCGAGACCTCCTCGCCGTCCTCTGTAGTTCAGCCTGAGTCCGAAAGGAGTTCAGTTTCCGTGAGTCGCCAGCGAGGAGGCACGACATGGGGCTTGCTGTTGGAGAGAACATGTATTGGCAGGGAGAGACTTACACACTCAGCTCTCCTTTCTGCAAGACTGCTAGCTAGCGGTGGAAGCTGAAAGTGACAGCAACAAGTACTACCCACTACTCTACCACACTAGATGCATCGCAGCAACCAGTTTGACACCTGACATGTAGGTACTCTGGTAATGATTTTTACTTTGACTTTGAAGGAAATGGCAGATGAACTGAATAAGTATTTTCCATCAGCCTTCACTGTGGAATACATTGCCAGAAGTTCGAGAGTGTCAGGGGGTAAAAATGAGTGAAGTTGCCATCACTAGGGAGAAGGTTCTTGGGAAACTGAAAGGTCTGAAGGTAGATAAGTCACCTGGAGAAGATGGTGTACACCCAGAGTTCTGAAAGACGTAATTGAAGAAATTGTGGAGGCATTATTAATGATACTTCAGGAATCAATGGATTCTGACATGCTTTCAGAGGTTTTGAAATTTTTAAATGTCACCCCACTCCTCAAGAAGGGAGTGAGGCAGAAGGAAAGGAAACTACAGTATAGGCCAGTTAGCCTGACCTCAGTGGTTGGCAAGATGTTGGAGTTGATTTTTAAGAATGTGGCTTCAGCCTACTTGGAGGCACATGTTAAAAAATGTCTGAAGTCAGCATGGTTTCCTTAAAGGGAAATCTTGTCTGATAAATCTGTTCAAATTCTTTGAAGAAACAAAAAGCAGGATAGACAAAGGAGAATCGGTTGAGGTTGCGCAATTGGATTTTCAGAAGGCCTTTGACAAGGTGCCACACATGAGGCTGCTTAACAAGCTTCAAGCCCATGGTATTACAGGAGAAATTCTAGCAGGAATAAAGCAGTGGCTGAGAGTGGCTGAGGCAAAGACTAGGAATAAAGGGAGCCTTTTCTGGCTGGCTCCCAGTGACTAGTGGTGTTCCACAGGGGTTTGTGTTGGGACCAATTATTTTTACGTTATATATCAATGACTTGAATGACAGAATTGATGGCTTTGTTGCAAAGATATGAAGATAAATGGAAGGGCAGATAGTTTTGAGGAAGTATAGAGACTACAGAAGGACTTAAACAGATTAGGAGAATGGGCAAAGAAGTAGCAAATGGAATACAGTGTCAGAAAGCGTATGGTCATGCACTTTGGTAGAAGAAATGAAAAGGTTGTCCATTTTTCAAATGGAAAGAGAATTCAAAAATGTGAGGTGAAAAGGGACTTGGGAGTCCTTGTGCAGGATTCCCTGAAGGGTAATTTGCATGTTGAGTCTATGGTGAAGAAGGCAAATGTGATATTAGTATTCATTTCAAGAGGTCTAGATTATTAAAGCAAGGATTTAATGTTGAGGCTTTATAAGGCAGTGGTGAGGCCTCAATTATTGTATTGTGAGCAGTTTTGGGCTCTTTATCTAAGAAAGGATGAGCTGACATTGGAGTGGGTTCACTGGAGGTTCACGAAATGATTCCAAGATTGAAAGGCTCGTCATATGAGGAGCGTTTGAATGATCTGGAATTCAGAAGAATGAGGGGAGATCGCATTGAAACCTATTGAACCTTAAAAGGCCTCGATAGAGTCGATGTGGAGATGATGTTTGCTGTGGTGGGGAGACTAAGACCAGAGGGCACAGCCTCAGAATAGAGGGATGTCCATTTAGAACAGAGAAGAGGAGGAACTTTGTTAGCCAGGGAGCGTTGTACCAGTGATATCTGTTGCCACAGATGGTTGTGGAGGCCAAGTCATAGGGTACATTCAATACAGAGGTTATTAGATTCCTGATAGGTCAGGGCATGAAGGGATACTGGGAGAGGGCAGGAGATTGGGGCTGAGAGGGAAAATGGATCAGCCATGATGAAATGGTGGAGCAGACTCGATGGACCAAATGGCCTAATTCTGCTCCTATATCTGGTAGTATTATGGAAATGTGCTGTACATTGAAATGTGCCATTTGAGTCAGCTACCATCACAGCCTGATGATGTGCCAGGGCAGCCCACAAGTCTCATCCCACTTCTGGCACCAACTGGTGACTCTCAGATTGTGGCATCTCACAGGGACAGGAGCAGGAAACGAGCGGCGATACGAGGCCAGAAACTGTGGTGAAAATGGGAAGGTGGAGAGGGCGGAGGGTGAGGGTGGAAGGTGAGGGTGAGGGTGAGGGTGAAGGGTGTAGTGTGAGGGTGGAGGGCAGAGGAAGGGAGTGAGGGTGAATGTAGAGATGAAGGGTGGAGGGTGAAGATAGAGGATGAGGGTAGAGGGTGTGGGTGAGGGTGGATAGTGTAGTGAGGGTGGAGGGTGCAGGGTGAGGGTGAGGGCGGAGGGTGAGAATGAGAGTAAGGATGAGGGTGAGGGTAAGTGTGGAGGGGAGAGTGGGGGTGAGGGTTGAGGGTGTGGGTGAGGGTGGAGAGTGTAAGGTGAGAGTGAGGGTGGAGTGTGAGGGTGGAGGGTGAGGGTAGATGGGGTGGGTGAGGTGGAGGGTGGAAGGTGAGGGTGAGGATTTGGGTGAGGGTGAGGTTGAGTTTGATGGTGGAGAGTGGGGGTGAGAGTGAGTGTGGGTGGAGTTTGAGGGTGAGGTTGAGCAATGGTGGAGGGTGGAGGTTGAGGGGGTGAGGTTGAGTTTAATGGTGGAGAGTGGAGAGTGAGGGTGGTGAGTGAGGGTGGAGGGTGAGAGTGAAGGTGGACGTGGGTAGAGGTTGAGGGTGAGGATGTAGGTGGAGTGTAGTGGTTGAGGATGAGTGTGGATGGTTGAGGGTGAGGGTGGATGGTGGAGGGAGAGGATGGAGGGTGAGGGTGAGGCTGGAGAGGGATGAAGGAGACATGAAGTTGCAAAACCAGTCTAGATGGGCTGAATGGCCTGTTTCTGTTCTGCAGATTGAATGCTACAATTTGTTTACTAAATCTGACAGATTTTTTGTTGTTTTGACCTATAAAGTGTCTGGTAGACTCTCACCTCCATCACCCCAGAGTCCACAGTTTATAGCTTGAGCTCTTGAAAGAAACCAATATTGTATGTAACACAATAAAAAAGAATATGGGAAAATCTGTTCAAATACACCTGAGTGAGGTTCAAAAAGAGACTGGGGTAAAATCAATATCTCTGTATGAATCAACCCTCTGGGCAGAGCTTTAATGAAAAGCTTCCTCCTGACTCAGTCTCTGACACGGTGGGCTGCCAGCTGGGGAGGGTCACTGATTTTCACCATGCCCGTGGGGACGAGTTAATTGCAGCAGCTTGTACAGGAACCCTTGCAGAACCTGTCACATTTTGTGGAGTGAGAACCAATCTCTCGCTCAGCAGATGATCGATATGAAATGCATAAAAGACAGATGTTTTGTTTCTAGGGCATCTGGGAGTTTCCAACTATCATGTCTCCCAAATGATCTGAATATCAGGCAAAGAATCCTGCTGACCAAAGATTCCCCATCTACAGCATCACGCAGAATTTTAAACAATGTCCTCACAACTTCATGTGTTCCCTGTCTTCCTGACTTTTTCCAACTGCTACCCTATTCCCCGGTACGGGGGGCAGAGGTGAGGTAGCCGTGTGCAAGGATTTAGCATCAATCATTTGAATAAATGGCCTCACGGCTCTCTGGTCCGTAGTCTGCCCTTTTGTACCAAAATATGTTGTTATGCCAACATTTGACCTAGCCAAGCTAGATTCTGGATTAGAGCACAAAGCACTTAGAACATAGAAACATAGAGAACCTACAGCACAATACAGGCTCTTCGGCCCACAAAGTTGTGCTGAACATGTCCCTACCTTAGAAATTACTAGGCTTACCTATAGCCCTCTATTTTTCTAAGCTCCACGTACCTATCAAACAGTTTCTTAAAAGACCCTATCGTATCGACCTCCACCACCGCTGCCGGCAGCCCATTCCACCCACTCACCACTCTCTGAGTGAAAAACTTACCCCTGACATCTCCTCTGTACCTACTCCCCAGCACCTTAAACCTGTGTCCTCTTGTGGCAACCATTTCAGCCCTGGGAAAAAGCCTCTGACTATCCACAAGATCAATGCCTCTCATCATCTTATATGCCTCTATCAGGTCACCTCTCTTAATCTATTGCTCCAAGGAGAAAAGGCCGAGTTCACTCAACCTATTCTCATAAGGCATGCTCCCCAATCCAGGCAACATCCTTGTAAATCTTGTCTGCACCCTTTCTATGGTTTCCATATCCTTCCTGTAGTAAGGTGACCAGAACTGAGCACAGTACTCCAAGTGGGGTCTGACCAGGGTCCTATATAGCTGCAACATTACCTCTCGGCTCCTAAATTCAATTCCACGATTGATGAAGGCCAATACACCGTACGCCTTCTTAACCACAGAGTCAACCTGCGCAGCTGCTTTGAGCGTCCTATGGACTTGGACCCCAAGATCCCTCTGATCCTCCACACTGCCAAGAGTCTTACCATTAATATTATATTCTGCCATCATATTTGACCTACCAAAATGAACCACTTCACACTTATCTGGGTTGAACCCCATCTGCCACTTCTCAGCCCAGTTTTGCATCCTATCAATGTCCTGCTGTAACCTCTGACAGCCCTCCACACTATCCACAACACCTCCAACCTTTGTGTCATCAGCAATCTTACTAACTAACCCTCTCTTTCCTAAAGGGCTTTCTCCACTAATTCCAACCCATGAAAACAGATCAGTTGGTTGGTAAGATGCTTTGTGAGGCTCCATCTTCCTTAGTTTCAGCCACCCCACAGCTGAGATGTGGTCACCCACTTCGGGTGCACTATGAAGGGGAACTCTTCCTGAATTCCTTACACATTTTGAAAGTGTTAAAGAAAATATGCCTAATATGAGGTGGCGGGCATAATTTCAAGGGGGGGGGGGGAGTTTGCTGGAGATGTCAGAGGTAGGTTTTCTTTTACACAGAGAGTGGTGTTTGCGTGGACCCTGCCCAGCTTGCTGGCACAGTCAGATACATTAGGGACATTGAGAGATTCTTAGGTCAGTAGATGATAGAAACTATATCCTGTAGGAAGGAAGGGTTAGATTGATCATGAAGTAGGCTGAAAGGTCAATAAACATTGGGAGCTGAAGGGCTGTACTGTGTTGTAATGTTCTATGTTCAAAAACATTTTTGCTTTAATATAAATATTTTAGTTGCTCTAAAGGCACTGCTTGATTATCATTCCTAACCACTAGAACTCTTATTATCTACATTTTAATTGATATGAGGTCCATGAAAAATAACAACTGAGTCTAATGCTTTGACTTAATTTGACTTCAGCATTTGCTATAAATGTGAAAAAAGTAACAACCTGTTTTGGCAACGCAAGTCGCGATGTGTAATTATGTCACATGGGGGTTGCATGGTGTGTCACTCTAATCCTGGGGATTATGAAGTGTCATTGGTCAATATTTCTATTTGCTACATTGCTCCTTTGAAGTGTTTACCAATGGCAAACCACACATAGCCTGGTAGATGTCTCACTGCAGGCAGAAGGTAGGAATTATTATTCCAAACACTACTGCAAGTAAATCCAGACATCCCAACTGCCTGAATGCTGCCCTTATGAAAGACCAGGCAAAGGAAAAATTAATAAACATCCTGAGAAAATGAATACGTGGCAGATCCTGACATTTCTCTAATTCTGGAGTATCTCAGGCCAGATGCTATTCTTCCATATAGAGGTCATAAATGGTTATGCACAATGATTAGAGTACTCAATGCAGTAAGAGTCTATGAGCCAGATAGAACCTAGTCTATACCAGAATGGCGTTAGTCCCAACTACCAAGCACACTCGCTATTCCAGTTTATCTTCACAAAGAATCTGCAATGAGATTGATCATTTTACAACCTCAGGCTAGGAAGTACTTACAGAGTAAAGATATAAATGAGTCCCAATGTAGAGTGGAGGGCCACTTTGTGAAGCACCTTATCCACAGGAGGATTTCCTGGTAGTCTACCACTTTAATTCCAGTCCCCACTCCCATTCCAACATGGTCCCCTCTGCTGCCAGAGGCTGAAGCCACTCTCAGGTTGGAGGAGCAACATCTCATAATCCATCTGGATAGCCTCTAACCTGATGAATTTCACATTGATTTCTCTAATTCCGGTAATTTTCCCACCCCCCTTCCCTCTTCTTCCATTCCCCACTCTGGCTTCCCTCTTATATTTTCCTCTCCTGCCTACCACCTCCCTTTGGTTCCCCTCTTCCTTCCATGGTCCACTTTCCTCTCCTACCAGATTCCTTTTTCTTCATGTACAACACACTGGAGGAACTCGGCAGGTCGGGCAGCATCCGTTGACTGCTCGTTTCAACAGACGCTGCCCAACCTGCTGAGTTCCTCCAGTATGTGGTACATGTTGATTTGATCACAGCATCTGCAGTGTACTTTGTGTTATCCTTCTTCTTTAGCCTTTTACCTCTTCCACCCATCACTTCCCAGCTTCTCACTTCATCCTCCCTCCCCACCCACCCACCTTCCCTCCCTCACCTGGTCTCACCTATCACTGTGGGCTTGTACTCCTTCACCTCTGCCCCACCTTCTTATTCTGGTTTCTCTCCCCTTCCTTTCCAGTCCTGATGAAGGGTCTCAGCTCAAAATGCTGACTATCTATAACATTAGAGACCCATATCAGAATCAGGTTTATCATCACGCACATATGTCATGAAATTTTGTTTTTTCTGTGGCAGCTGTACAGTGCAATACATAAAATTACTACAGTATTGTGTAAAAGTCTTAGGCATCCTAGCTATATCTAAAGCCTAAGACTTTTGCATAGCCCTGTAGGTCTGCCATAAATAGGGCATCCTCTGAAGTGGAACTATAAACACAACTCTGAAAAACTCAGTGGGTCAAGAAGCATCTGTGGAGGCAAAAGGGAGAAGTTGATGTTTTGGGTTGGGATGGTGCATCAAGGCTGAGATGGAAGAGAAAACGATTGCAGTAATGGCAGTAAAACGGAAGTGTGGGGTGGACCCAACTAGGTGATTTGGAACCAGATTGGGGGGGTGGATAGTGGAGCCAGGTGGCAGGAGGGGGTGAGAGTGAAGGTGGGCTACCTGAAACGGGATGACTCAGTGTTCATTCCATCGGGTTGTATGCTACCTGTGCCATGTGAGGTGCTGTTCTTCCATTCTGTGTTTCTCCAGTGCAGACCTGGAAAGGGCGGCACAAAAGCGTAGCAGCTAGCACAACGCTCTACCACACCAGCGATCTGGGTTCAATTCCCACCGTTCTCTATACGTTCTGCCCTTGGCTGCATGGGTTTCCTCTGAGAGCTCCAGTTTCCTCACACATGCTAAAGATGTAAGTGTTAGTGAGTTGTGGACATGCTATGTTGGCACTGGAAACGTGGCGACACTTGCAGGCTGCAACCAGTACAAGCTCGGACTCTGTTGGTCATTGATGCAAGCGGTGAAGTTATGTTTTGATGTACATGTTACAAATAACACAGAAACATAGAAAACCTACAGCACAATACAGGCCCTTCGGCCCACAAAGCTGTGCTGAACTTTAGAAATTACCTAGGGTTACCCATAGCCCTCTGTTTTTCTAAGCTCCATGTACCTATCCAGGAGTCTCTTAAAATCACTATCGTATCCACCTCCACCACTGTCACCAGCAGCCCATTCCACGCTCTCACCACTGCGTAAGAAACTTACCCCTGACATCTCCTCTGTACCTACTCCCAGCACCTTAATACTGTGCCCTCTCGTGCTAGCCATTTCAGCCTAGGGAAAAAACCTCTGACTATCCATACCATCAACGCCTCTCATCATCTTGTACACCTCTTTCAGGTCACCTCTCATCCTCCGTCGCTCAAAGGAGAAAAAGGCTGAGTTCACTCATAAGGCAAACAAGACACCACCCTTGTAAATCTCCTCTGCACCTTTTCTATGGTTTCCACATCCTTCCTGTAGCGAAGTGACCAGAACTGAGCACAGTACTCCAAGTGGGGTCTGACCATTGCCCTATATAGCTGCAACATTACCTCTCGGCTCTTAAACCCTATCCTACGGTTGATGAAGACTAATGCACCGTATACCTTCTTAACCACAGAGCCAACCTGCGCAGCAGCTTTGTGCATCCTATGGACTCAGACCCCAAGATCCCTCTGATCCTCCACACTGCCAAGAGTCTTACCATTAATACTATATTCTGCCATCATATTTGACCTACCAAAATGAACCACCTCACACTTATCTGGGTTGAACTCCATCTGCCACTTCTCAGCCCAGTTTTGCATCCTATCGATCAATAAAGCTAATCTTTATCTAATGTTTTATCTGACTCTATGACTAATTGTGAGATTTTCATAGACTACAGTATTTGTGAGAACTTTCTGTGTTCAAATTGACTTTCACACCTATACACAGTATTTAATCAGTTAAATCATGGATCGGAATGTGCTGAGGTTGTGAAGTAAGTTAAGTACATGCAGTGCCCAGTGTATTAGGTACACCTGTACACCTGCTTGATAATACAATTATCGAATCAGCCAATCATGTGGCAGCAACTCAATGCATAAAAGCATGCAGACATGGTCAAGAGGTTCAGTGGTTGTTCAGACCAAACATCAGAATGGGAAGAAATGTGATCTAAGTGACTTTGACCATGGAATGATTGTTGGTGCCAGATGGGGTGGTTTGAGTATCTCAGAAACTGCTGATCTCCTGGGATTTCCATACACAATAGTCTCTTAGAGTTTTCAGAAAATGATGAAAAAAAAACATCCAGTGAGAGGCTGTTCTCTGATTAATAAACCTTTCTGTTAATAAGAGAGATCAGAGAAGAATGGCCAGAGTAGGTCCAGCGGACAGGAAGGTGGACAGTAACTCAAATAACCACACATTACAACAGTGGCTTGCAGAAGAGCATCTCTGAATGCACATCATGCCAAACCTTGAAGTGGATGGACTACAGCAGCAGAAGGCCACAAACAGACACTCTGAGGCCACTCTATTGGGTACAGGAGGTAACTAATAAAGCGGCCACTGAGAATATGTCTCTTATCACCTGCTTGACAGAAGTGTGCAATGTCCACAGAGTCAACTGTCAGATTCCTTTTATAATATGCTGCCTCTGGTTATTTACTTAACCCCCTTCGATACCTTCCAGTGCTCAGCTCTGGGGGCGAAACCTCTGCCAAGATTGGCGGCACTTTCAATCTCACACCTGCGACCCTTGCGGGTTTTTGTTTTCGTGCTGTTTTGTTTCTGTGGTAATGAGCAATGAGTCACCACGGCAAGTCAATTCTATCAGAGACTGGCTGAGTGCAGAGAATACAACGTGGGCACTATAATAACCACAGCCTAAAATAGATCATTTTGCCACTGACATGTTTAGCTTCGTAAAGACCACTGCAGTCAATTATTATTTATTAAGGATGTCTTTTTATTTCATCTCAGTTTTAAAGAAATAAGCGCTGTGGTAGCACAGCGGTTAATGCAACACTATTGCAGTCCGGCGGTCAGTAAGGAGTCTGGAGTCTTCCCCCATGGAATTTGCAGGGTTTCTCCGGGCACTCCAATTTCCTCCCACAGTCCAAAGATGCATCGACGGGTAGGTTTTCCGTGTGGGCGATCCATTTGGTTTTTTTTGTGTGAGGGAGGGGGTTTGCGAATTTTATTTATTTTCCCTTTTTGTAGGGGGAGGGTGGGTTGTTGTCTTTTATTTCAATGACTGTATTTCATGGCTATTGAGAGAAGATGAGTATCGGAGTTGCACTGTACATGCAAACTTGACAATAATGAACCTTTGAACATTTTTTAATCTATCATTGTAAATTGTCCCATGATTAGGCTAATGCCACTGGGGCAGTGAGGCTTGAAGGGTGGGAGGGGTCTGTTTTGCACTGTATTTCTAAATAAAGCTAAAAGATTTTGCATCCATTGAGTCATTCTGTGGAGTTCTTTTTGAAGGTTAATCACTGCTGTATTGCAGGAACTACTGCAAACAAATTTGGACACAGCAAGTTCCCGTGAAGAAATAATGAAGTAAATCATGGGTTTTAGGTGCGTTTGAGGGTTAAGTATTGGCCTTGGCTGCCCTGCTTTGAACAGTCAGGTATGGCCTGTGTTTTCTGGGATCTTGTGCATTGTTCCCTCAGCAACATGCTGATAATCTCAGCTCCTTCCCCCCCAACACCTTCCCTCGCACTGCAGTGAAACCAAAAATATGTTTCATCTTGATTCCCAGCCTATCATTAAAATTAACAATACAGCAGCTAGCAATTACGTCTCCAAAAGTCACAATATTTTTATTAGCTCTGCGTTAGGCTGCATTGTCCCATGATGCTCATTGTAGAGTGGAAGATGTTTACATACAGTACGTCTGGTTATCACACACTCCTGCTGGCGGGCTGGAGGTAGAAGGTACTGTGTTCACCCCTCATCCATTTCTGGAAGCAACACTTTATTAAAGAGATCAAAAATTACTTTGTCACATGTACATTGAAACATACAGAGAAATATGCTGTTTTGGCGTCAACAACCAGCACAGTCCGAGGATATACTGGGGGTAGTTTGCAGGTGTCACCATGTTTCCGACACCAACATACTGTACTGTACCCAATACTTACTAACCCTAACCAGAATGTATTTGGAATGAGGGAAGAAACTGGAGAACCCAGAGGAATCCCATGTGATTACAGGGAAACGATAGAGTGTCCTTTCAGACTGCGGTGGGAATTGAATCCCAATCGGTGCCTGCCGGCATTGTAAGGCATTGCACTAACCCCTACACAAATGTACCACTCCCTTGGCAACAGAGGGGCTCAAAACATGGCAGCTGAGTGCAGACCTCCTGCTCTAACCTTCAGCGTCCCTTCCTATCCAGATTCAACTCTGTATCAAAGTTAGAAGCTGATTGGACACAACCATGTGTGTTATGATTTTATGAATAAGAGGTGAGGGTGAACAGGGTGATTGGGTTGGAGAGGCATAGGAGGATGCTAGTGTGGGATATAGACAACAATACGGACCTGCTGAGCTGGGGGTTGGTTCAGGGCAATACACTCTATATCATATTCTGTGAGACGTGTTTACGGCATGTGATTCAGAGAGCAACATCACACTGCCTGTCAGAATTTACAGCTGTGTCATTACATTTTTCCTCATAACCCTATTACATAAAAGTGAATGGCTAACACAGAGATTGTTGGAGAAAATTCAGACTTGTCAAAATTCAAAATTCAAAATTATCTTATTGCTTTCCAAGGGATCTTTCTGTACTTAGATAACCTGTTATAAAATTCATAGCATAGGAGTGGGCCATGAACAGTAACACAATCAAAATCCTTCATAGACTGAACCTCTACCTTAATCAACACACATAAAATGCTGGAGGTACCGACAGCGTCTATGGAGGGGAATAAACTATTGACATTTCGAGCCAAGACCCTTCATCAGGACTGGAGAGAAAGGGAGAAGAAGCCAGAATAAGAAAGTGTGAGAGGGGAAGGAGTACAAACTAGAAGGTCATAGGTGAAGCCAGGTGAGAGGGAAGGTGAATGGGTGGGGGAGGGGATGAAATAAGAAGCTGAAAGGGGATAGGTGGAAGAGATGAATGGCTGAAGTAAAAGGAATCTGATAGGAGAGGACAGTGGACCATAGAAGAAGGGGAAGGAGGGGGAGCACCAGAAGGAGGTATTGAGCAAGTGAAAAGAAGAGGTAAGAGGGGAACCAGAATGAGGAATGAAAAATGAGAAATGGGGGAGGGGTGAGAAATTGATGTTCACACCATCAGGTCAGAGGCTACCCAGACAGAATAGGGAGTATTGCTCCTCCAACATGAGTTTGGCCTCATCAATGCATTAGAGAACATTGACTGTTTATTCCCCTCCATAGATGCTGCCTGAGCTCCCAAGTTCCTCCACCATTTTGTGCATGTTGCTCTGGATTTCCAGCAACTGCAGAATCTCTTGTGTTTGTGACATGCTCTACCTTGAATGATCTAAGAAAAATGACTCAGCTTCATTATCATTCCACAGAAATGCAGGATGAATGTAAATGGGAAGTTGGCGTTCAGTGGGCCGAAGGGTCTTTTTCTACACTGTCTTCTCTGCCCTCTCTCCACCTGCAACAAAGACCAGAATAAAGAATGAACTGTGGAAATGACTCAGCTGCTCTCAAGTTGTCTAACAATGACCAATCCTCCCACTATTCTATTGACCTTTCCCTTCACAAGGACAGTAATAGTTTTGTAAAATGTATATTTTTTATTAACCCCTGCTGCTGTGCCCAGAGGAATTGCACATCAATGATAAAAGAAACTTTATTGCTCTTCTCCCTCTCGTTCTCTGTAGTACCCAACCCATTTTCAAACTTTACACTCTAATTATGACTTCACACACTTATCTCTCTCCTATCCAGGTTTTGATTTTCTGTCTTATCATTTCATTATGTGAAACGTATGATTTCACACATTTTTTGCATGTGAATTTCCAACTATCAGTTCGTATTCTGAATTGTATTGCCTGGCACTGACTTCATTCGGTGACTTCCCTGGGGTGCGGCCACATTAGTCCTGCACTTGCAAATCACTCATTACCTCATTGTGAAGAACTATGAAATATGTAACCTGTTTGAAAGAACTCAATAGAGTGGATTTGGAGAGGATGTTCCTATGATGGGAGAGTCTAGAGGACACAGCCTCAAAATAGAAGGGCATTCATTTAGAAAGGAGATGAGGAGGAATTTCTTTAGCCAGAGAGTGGTGAATCTGTGGAATTCTTTGCCACAGGCAGCTGTGTAGACCAGGTCTTTACATATATTTAAGGCAGAGGTTGATAGTTTCTTGATTGTGCAGGGCACAGAGGGTTATGGGGAGAAGGCTGAAGATTATAGCTGAGAGGGAAAATGGATCAGCCATGATGAAATGGTGCAGCAGACTCAATGGCCAAATGCCCTAATACTGCTGCTATATCATATGGTCTTACGGTCTATAAACTCTTGTGACTAGTATGGTCAAACACACAAGTGGAGACAGTAGGTCATGGGAAATGGACAAGAGCAGCAGGTCCATGGGAATGGGCAAGATAAGCAGATCTATGGGAATGGACAAGAGCAGAAGGTCCATGGGAAACAGACAAGATCAACAGGTCTATGGGAATGAGCAAGATCAGCAGATCCATGGGAAACGGACAACATCAGCAGGTCTGGGGGAATGGACAAGTTCAGCAGGTCTACGGGAAAGGACAATTAGTAGGTCTACGGGAATGGGCAAGATCCTCTCCGATGGCTTGTCTACTTGTCCACATCTTGAAATTCCCCCGCCCTAACTTTGGGGCCACCTTCATCAGAAGGACAGCAGTGGTCAAGAAGGCAGTTCACCCCTCCCCCACCTTCTCAATGGCACTCAGAGTGGGCAATATATGCTGGCATTGTCTGTTAATGTCAACAATTTGTAAATAAGTTTAGATTTTTATCAGAGTTACTGTCTGTCAGTGCAAATTCTATTTTGCAGCCTCAGGACCCCTATCCTAAATAATTTGATTTTATTGGCTTCCTAACCAGATGCCAATTACTTTTGGGCATACCAACCTGTAGCATCAGCTGGTCCCTGGGGAGCATGCCCATGTCTGCCAGCATCACAATACTCGAGAGACATGAACACAAGATCTAGACAGGCTCTGAGGGAGTGCAGCACTCCCAGTAGCACTGTGTTTTGGTGATGATGTTAGCCTGTTTATTGCAGATATAAATTTCAATCAAGGCCAATCTCTACTGCTTTGTTACAATATGGGTGAAATCATAATGATTATCATTGAGACATTTTTATCCCTTTATGCTTCAATAGGTAATTCTATTAGCTATTTTACAACATACACTCAGTGGCCACTTTATTAGGTACACCTGTACACCTGCTCGTTAATGCAAATATCTGATCAGCCAATCACGTGGCAGCAACTCAATGCATAAAAGCATGCAGACATGGTCAAGAGGTTCAGTTGTTGTTCAGACCAAAGATCAGAATGGGGAAGAAATGTGAACTAAGTGACTTTGACTGTGGAATGATTTTTGGTGCCAGACAGGGTGGTTTGAATATCTCAGAAATTGTTGATCTCCCGGGATATTCATGCACAACAGTCTTTATAACTTACAGAGAATGGTGTGAAAAACAAAAACAAAAATCCAGTGAGCGGCAATTCTGTGGGCGCAAATGCCTTGTTATTGAGAGATGTCAGAAGAGAATGGCCAGACTGGTTCAAGCTGACAGGAAGGTGACAGTAACTCAAATAACCACACGCTACAACAGCAGTGTGCAAAAGAGCATCTCTGAAACCACAACATGTCAAACCTTGAAGTGAATGGGCTACAGTAGCAGAAGACCACACCGGGCTCCACTCCTGTACCTAATAAAGTGGCCACTGAGTGCACATATGGCCTTGAAGATGGAAGGATCAGAATTAGTTTAGCAGCTAGCACAACTCTTTACACAGTCACTGTGGGACTCAGTTTCATGCATCTCAAACAATATTTCAGAAAGTTTGATCAACAGACATAATCAAATCATGTTGCAAATTACTTGAGAAAACTCGCATTTTCACAGCCTTGCTAAAAGATCAAGTCTGAAAGAGCAGAAGGCACAAAGGAAGCATTTCTGACGTGAATCTGAGCTCAGTGAGGTGGCCTTCAACAATGTACTGCTCTCTAAAAGCAGATTGAAGGCCACAGTTTGGAGCTCATGAGGCAAAAAGGCAAATGGTATGTTGGCATTCATAGCAAAAGGATTTGAGTACAGGAGCAGGGAGGTTCTACTGCAGTTGTACAAGGCCTTGGTGAGACCGCACCTAGAATACTCTGTGCAGTTTTGGTCCCCTAATCTGAGGAAAGACATTCTTGCCATAGAGGGAGTACAGAGAAGGTTCACCAGATTGATTCCTGGGATGGCAGGACTTTCATATGAAGAAAGACTGGATCGACTAGGCTTATACTCACTGGAATTTAGAAGATTGAGGGGGGATCTTATTGAAACGTATAAAATTCTAAAGGGATTGGACAGGCTAGATGCAGGAAGATTGTTTCCGATGTTGGGGAAGTCCAGAACGAGGGGTCACAGTTTAAGGATAAAGGGGAAGCCTTTTAGGTCCAAGATGAGGAAAAACTTCTTCACACAGAGAGTGGTGAATCTGTGGAATTCTCTGCCACAGGAAACAGTTGAGGCCGGTTCATTGGCTATATTTAAGAGGAAGTTAGATATGGCCCTGTGGCTAAAGGGATCAGGGGGTATGGAGAGAAAGTAGGTACAGGGTTCTGAGTTGGATGATCAGCCATGATCATACGGAATGGCAGTGCAGGCTCAAAGGGCCGAATGGCCTACTCCTGCACCTATTTTCTATGTTTCTATGTTTCTATTAGCTGATAAACACTCTGATGCAGAATATGATGGGAGGTGTTTATAACTTGCCCCCAGCACCCGGTCAAATGGGAACCCACAGATACTGTTTCCTCAGGAGCTGTCAATTGTGATCCCAGAGTTTAGCTACAGAATTTGATAAATGGATTAAAGATTAATTTTATTTGTTAACTGTACGTCAAAATGTGCTGGGCAGCCGACAAGTGTCGTCACGATTCTGACACCAACATAGCATGCCTACAATTTACTAATCCTAACCCATATGCCTTTGAATTGAATTTCAGTTTATTGTCATTTAGAATCCACAAATGCAATGCAGTTAAAAAATGAGACAACGTTCCTCCAGAATGATATCACAAAAGCACATGACAAAACAGACTACACCAGAAAATCCACATAACGTTTGGCAATCCCCAATCCAGAGTCCAGAGAGGCTGCTGCGTATTAATAACACGCTACCATCTTATCGCGTTCCCTGGAAAGGAGCTCCAAACCCACCAGCCAAAACAAGACTACCTAGACACACCAAGTCAAGAGACCAACTCTACTACCCAACAAACCAAAAACTAAAGCTACAAGACCTACACAAAACCACAGAACTGTTGGAGGACTGTGGGAGGAAACCAGAGCACCTGGAGGAAACCCATGCAGTCACGGGGAGAACGTACAAACTCCTAACAGATAACACACAAATTGTGCTCTGATCTTACAGCTGGTGCTGTAAAGCATTGTGCTAACCAGCATGCTACTGTCTTGCCCATGGGTGTGCAGAAGAGAAGCATTAAAGGTGTTTGATCTGGTGAACTTGATCCAGAGGTTCTCCAGAAGTCAAGAATGAAACATAAAACTTGGTGGCTATGGCCATTTTAAATAAATATTACAAGGACAAAGAATAACAAAGAGAATGAAGCCATGATTGTTCCGTACTCAGACAGGAGATAACATTTCAGTGATAACAACTAATCATAAAATAGCCAGATTCAAGTGGCGTGACTCCTGAGAAACTTCTAGAAAATCAGAAACAGCTATCTTACAATGACTAGAAAATTTACTGAACAATTACATTTTTATAGGTGATTATATAAAAATTATAAGCAAGCATAGGAAAGTTAAACTACAAGGAAAATACTAGAAAAGTAGCAATTCTGCACCCTAATCCAGCCAAAGTGACATATACGGGAGAATGCTTGGAGGGACTTTCCCACACTCTTTGACCTCCCCCCACCCTCACACAGAACACTTGCATCTCCCTGCTGTCGACCAGGGTCCCCCTCACCCTCCTCCTCCGAATGGCCAAAGAGCTACACCATGTAGATTCCCAAACAGCTCAGAGAGAAACACAGGGAACACCTCCAACGGTGCCAATTTCTCAAACTTCCAGTAACTGATTCAGATTTATTTATTTATCTGGTGTACATCAAAACATGCAGTGAAATGTGTCGTTTGTGATAGCAACCAACACAACCTAAGGATGTGCTGCCCACAAGTGTCACCACACACTCTGATGCCAACATGGCATGTCCACAGTGTTCAGCAGAACAGCAGCAAAACAAACCCCTTTCCCACCCTCTCACCCTCACACACACACATCTCCAACCCCAGAGAAGGCTACCTTCAGGCATTTGACCTCCTGACCTCGGTGACCTTTCCACTCTGTCCTCCTTTTGTCTCTTATCCCACTGTCCCCATCACCCACCTCTTTCATCTACCCCACCCTCTTCATCTCCCCATCACACACATTCCTCCCTCTGGTGCCTTGCCCCTCATTCCATGGTCCTCTCCTGTCAGATTCCATCTTCTTTAGCCCTTTGTCACTTCCACACATCAGCAAACAACATCTGGCCATCATTTCCACTCTCACCCCTCCCTTACTTGACTATCACCCCCCTCACCTGAATCCATCTATCACCTACCAACTCTCACTCCAGTACTTCCCCAACATGTTTTATACTGGCTATCTCCATAAGCAGAATTAGGCAAATTGACCCATTGAATTTGATCCACCATTCAATCATGGCTGATTTATTATCCCTCTCAACTCCATTCTCCTGCCGTTTCCCCACAGCATTTGATGCCCTTACTAATCAAGAACCTATCAACTTCCACTTTAAGAGTCAAAGTTTAAAGTAATCTCCGTTCTTGCCTTCCAATTCTGATGCAGGGTCTTGACAGATGCTGCCTGATCCTCCTGAGTTTCTCTATCTCATTTGTGTGTTACTCCAGGTATCCAGCATCTGTGATCTCTCGTGTCTCCAGCCAGAACACAAGACCTTCCTTTGACCATCAGAGCCATCAACTCCGACAACTCGACAGAGGTTTGGAACACCTCCCTCAGATTGAAGAGCGCACAGAAATTTGTGTTCATCCAATGCCTGCTTTGTGACGTCATAATCCTAACCAAGATAAACATCAGTGTCAAGAAAAGCAACACAGAGACAGGACATTCAGCCCATTGAGTCTGTGCCAACCATCAAGTACCCATTTACACCAACCCCATTCGATTCTCCCCACATTCCCTTGAGCTCCCTTCAGGTGCTCAGTGGATGACCTACTCGTGTGGCCAGTGCTGGTGCTCCAGTCCGAGCTCAGTGACGGTAAGAGATTGCCTGTGACAGAAGAAAGGAGCCAAGGAAGAACTGGAATCAGAACCAGTCCTGCTGAAGGGTCTCGGCCGAAACGTCGACTGTACTTTTTTCCGTAGATGCTGCCTGGCCCGTTGTGTTCCTCCAGCATTTTGTGTGTGTTTATTATCATTGTATTATCATGCATGTCATGAAATCTGTTGTTTTCTGTCAGTGCAGTGCAATACATAAATATGCTATAAATTACAAAAAGAAATATATAATGTACACACAGATGTATATAAAGTGGAGCAAAAACTCATGGGCCATTCAGAAACTGATGGCGGAAAGGAAGAAGCTGTTCCTAAAACGTTGAGTATGTGTCTTCAAGCTCCTGTACGTCTTCCTTGATAGTATTAATGAGAAAAGGGCATGTCCTGGATGGTGATGGATCCTGCCTTCTTGTGGATCCACCTTTTGAAGATGTTCTTGATGGTGAGGAGGATAGTACCTATGATGGAGCTGGATGGGTTTACAAAACTCTGTAGCTTTTTCTACTCCAGTGCATTGGAGCTGCTGTACTAGACAGAGATGCAACCAGTTAGAATGCTCTCCATGGTACATCTGAAGAAATTTGCTTGAGTCTTTGGTGATGTACCAAATCTCCTCAATACACCATCCCACTGCTTCCCCGGAATCCTTGACCCGTAAGCGACTTTCAGGGTGATATTGTGAAACCTCAGGCCTGTCCATCGGGAGCTTCAGGAAGGCCAGTACTAACAGAGGAAACACTCCTGCCTCATCTGTACAAGAATCTGTGGTTCCTGGCATGCAGCTAAACCAGCCTTGTCTAGGAAATGAAGAGTGGTGTGTGAGGGGGATGGGTGCAGCTGGGGCTGGTACAAAGCGAATCAGAGGTAGACAACACACACAAAATGCTGGTGGAACACAGCAGGCCAGGCAGCATCTATAAGGAGAAGCATTGTCAACGTTTCAGGCCAAGACCCTTCATCAGGACTAACTGAAAGGAAAGATAGTAAGAGATTTGAAAGTAGTGGGGGGAGGGGGAAATGCGAAATGATAGGAGAAGACCGGAGGGGGTGGGATGAAGCTAAGAGCTGGAAAGGTGATTGGCGAAAGTGATACCGAGCTGGAGAAGGGAAAGTATCATGGGACGGGAGGCCTCGGGAGAAAGAAAGGTGGGGGGGGGGAAGCACCAGAGGGAGATGGAGAACAGGCAAACAACTAAATATGTCAGGGATGGGGTAAGAAGGGGAGGAGGAGCATTAACAGAAGTTAGAGAAGTCAATGTTCATGCCATCAGGTTGGAGGCTACCCAGCCGGTATATTAGGTGTTGTTCCTCCAACCTGAGTTTGGATTCATTTTGACAGTAGAGGAGGCCATGGATCGACATATCAGAATGGGAATGGAACGTGGAATTAAAATGTGTGGCCACTGGGAGATCCTGCTTTCTCTGGCAGACAGAGCATAGGTGTTCAGCGAAACGGTCTCCCAGTCTGTGTCGGGTCTCACCAATCTATAAAAGGCCACACCGGGAGCACCGGATGCAGTATACCACACCAGCCGACTCACAGGTGAAGTGTCGCCTCACCTGGAAGGACTGTCTGGGGCCCTGAATGGCGGTGAGCGAGGAAGTGTAAGGGCAGGTGTAGCACTTGTTCCGCTTACAAGGGTAAGTGCCAGGAGGGAGATCGGTGGGAAGGGATGGGGGGGACGAGTAGACAAAGGAGTCACGTAGGGAGCGATCCCTGCAGAAAGCAGAAAGGGGGGGGAGGGAAAGATGTGCTTGGTAGTGGGATCCTGTTGGAGGTGGCGGAAGTTACGGAGAATTATACGTTGGACCTGGGGGCTGGTGGGGTGGTAGGTGAGGACAAGGGGAACCCTATCCTGAGTGGGGTGGCGGGCGGATGGGGTGAGGGCAGATGTGCGGGAAATGGGAGAGATGTGTTTGAGAGCAGAGTTGATGGTGGAAGAAGGGAAGCCCCTTTGTTTAAAAAAGGAAGACATCTCCTTCGTCCTGGAGTGAAAAGTCTCATCCTGAGAGCAAATGCGGCAGAGACGGAGGAATTGTGAGAAGAGGATAGCATTTTTGCAAGAGACAGGGTGGGAAGAGGAATAGTCCAGGTAGCTGTGAGAGTCTGTAGGCTTATAGTAGATATCAGTAGATAAGCCGTCTCCAGAGATGGAGACAGAAAGATCAAGAAAGGGGAGGGAGGTGTCAGAAATGGACTAGGTAAATTTGAGGACAGGGTGAAATTTGGAGGCAAAGTTAATGAAGCCAACAAGCTCAGCATGCGTGGAGGAGGCAGCGCCAGTGCAGTTGTCGATGTAGTGAAGGAAAAGAGGGGGACAGATACCCATATAGACTTGGAACATGGACTGTTCCACAAAGCCAACAAAAAGACAGGCATAACTGGGACCCATATGGGTGCCCATGGCTACACCCTTGGTTTGGAGGAAGTGGGAGGAGCCAAAGGAGAAATTATTGAGAGTAAGAACTAATTCCGCTAGATGGAGGAATCAGAGGTAGAGATGAGTTTAATTGTTGAATGTAATGGGGAAGATGTAATCCGACACAGCCAGTGGAGTTTTACATGTGGAGATTGCAATGAACATGCACACAGTGAAGGCACACCAAAGTGCACCAGTAATCTCCTTGGATACCTTAGCAGCTCACTGATCACCAACTGTACTATCAATAACAACACAATGATGAGACCTGTGTGTGATAATGAGAGACTAGATTCGCAAAAGGGTAAATGAAGTTAGATAATCCAATAGTTTCTGACGCACACACTCTCTCTCTCTCTCTCCGTCCCTCTCAAATACACACACACACACACACACACACACACACACACACACACACACACACACACACACACACACACACACACACACACACACACACACACACACACACACACACACACACACACACACACACACACACACCCCGCCACAGATAAAGCAACATATCTGTAGCATGTAATTTTGCAATCATTTGCAAATCAGTTTTGCAATCAGTTAAACCCTCCTGAATCCTACCACCTCTAGCCAGGAATGATGGTGGTTGGTTAAATAGTTAACCAAAGACTCCAAAAACATGTCCTTCACCCCCGATGATAGGGCTCAGCATCTGAGTGATAAACTACAAGAACTTGCAACCATGTTCAGTACAATATCAAATAGATTATCTATCTCTACTTTCTGCAGAGAACTCCACTTTCACATATGTCACCCCCAGCCAATCAATCCATTGTATTGGCATCAAGGAATGACCTAGAGGACTGGCTGCAGCAACTGTAGGAGTGGGCAATGCCTCAACTGTAGTACTTGAGACGGGAACTAAAAGGCTCTTGAACCAGAGGAATAACTTCACTCAACTTTATTTGCCCCATGACTGAAATGTTCCCACAACTTATGGAGTCATTTTCAAGGACTTTTCATCTCATGTTCTCGATATTTATTGCTTTTTTAAAATTATTTCATTTTTCCTCATTTTTTTTCTATTTGCACAGTTTGTTGTTTTTTGCACATTGGTTGTTTGTCCATACTGTAGGGTACGGTCTTTCATTGATTCTATTGTGTTTCTTGTATTTACTGTGAATGCCCACAAGAAAATCAATCTCAGGGTTGTATATGGTGACATATATGTACTTTGATGAATAAACTCTTCTCAGGCTTCCAGCCAGGTACAGGTATCGATTATAACCAATGTTTCGATGACAAGCTCTGCCATCTTCATTAGGGATGATACCTGGGCACGTCTAGTCCGGTGGTATTTATACCCTCCGTGGTCCGTCCTTCATGATTGGTCAGTCATCATCCAGTCAGGTTTCCACTCTCCCACTTTGCTTACAATCGAATTCCAGTTCTTACTTAGAAGGGAAAGCACTAGATCCTTTTTAATATGTATTTTGATAATAAATTTACTTTGAACTTTATGCTGCACAACTAGGTGCACCTCAGGCCGAACTGACATCTATCCAACTAGATGGAAAGTTATACACTTCGCAAGGTCAGACTTGAAGGCAGACCACAGGGTTAATGGCAGGATCCTTAGCAGTGTGGAGGGACAGAGAGGTCTATCGGTCCATGACCATTGATCCCTCAAAGTTGTCACACAGGTTCATAGGGTGATTAAGAAAGTGCATGGTGTGTTGGTCTTCATTAGTCAGGGAAGTGAGTTCAAGAACAACAAGACAATGTAGCAGCTCTATAAAACCCTGGAATATTGTGTTCAGTTCTGGTCGCCTCATTATAGGAAGGATGTGAAAGGTTTAGAGAGGGTGCTGAAGTTTTGCTGAAGGGTCTCGGCCCTAAATATCAACTGTACTCTTTTCCATAGATGCTGTGGCCTGCTGAGTTTCTCCAGCATTTTGTGAGTGTTGCTTGGATTTCCAGCATCTGCAGATTTTCTCTTGTTTGTGATTGTGATTGCCTCCTGGATTAGAGAGCATGTCTTATGAGGATAGGTTGAGCAAGCTGGGGCTCTTCTCTCTGGAGCGAAGGAAGGTGAGAGGTGACTTGATAGAGGTGTACAGGACAATAGAGGCATAGATAGAGTGGAGAGCCAGAGACTTTTTCCTAGGATGGAAAAGGCTAATATGAGAGGGCATGATTTTAAGATTATTGGGGTAAAGTATAGGGGGATGTCACAGGTACAGTACCTATTTTACACAGAGAGTGGTGGGTGCATGGGACACAGGAGTTTTGGTAAAGCCGGATATATTTGGGACATTTAAGGGATTCTTAGACAGAATATGGATGAAAGGAAATGGAGAGCTATATGGGAGGGGAGATGCTTGGGTTAGTGAGTCGTCGGCATGCTGTGTTGGCACTGGAAGCATGGTGACACTTGCAGGCTGCCCCCAGCACACCCTCGGACTGTTTTGCAAATGTCTCATTTCACTGTGCATTTCCACAATGATAATCAGAGAGTGCTGTGGTACCTATTAGTGGACACAGAAGGCAACTTGCATACAGAAGATTCACAAACCACAAGGTGGCAAGTGACCTGTGAACTAGCATTTCAGCTGAGGGATAGTTGTAGACTTAAGAGGAGTCTCATTTCCTAAAGCAGCATGATAGAACCACACACACACACACACACACACACACACACACACACACACACACACACACACACACACACACACACACACACACACACACACACACACACACACACACACACACACACACACACACACACACCCCACCCCCAAGGTTTCATCTGCAATGTGCAAATTCCTCAGTTCTGTCCCATCCACATTGTGACCCTCCATCAGAACCACCCCTCCCACAGTGTGACACTCTCTCAGTAATGCCCTGCCCACAGTGTGACCTTCCCTCAGTACCACCCTTCCCACAGAGTGACTCTCCATCAGTACCACGCCTCCCCCAGTGTAACTCTCCCTCAGTATCACCCCTCCCACAAGTGTGACCCTCCCTCAGTACCACTCTCCCACAATGTGACTCTCCCTCAGTACCACCCCTTCCAATGTGACACTCCCTCAGTACTACCCCTCCCACAGTGTGACCCTCCCTCAGTATTGCCCCTCTGTCCATGCATTGACGTTTCACCAGGACTCTAATTTTTGTGTCATGAAGAGGACTTGAATCTCCTCGTCCAAGACTCACCACGTTCTCCCTGCTACATGGTGAAACTGGAGGCTCTGGTGGAACAAATTATGAGGGTATCAGTGGAGCTGGATCTGACATTACAAGGACATTACAGAATACAAGGATATCCCTTTAGAACAGAGGTGAGGAGGAATTTCTTTAGCCGAGGGGTCTGTCCCTATGTCTTATGGTCTTATTACAGAAGTCGATCTCGGAAACCAGTATTAAGAATTGGTGTACAAGCATTTTCTGTTGGGAGTGATGTCTGTGGTGACATAGAGAATGGTGCGCCACCCACATCGTCAAACAAACCCTATTCACATTTACCAAGTGATTCCCACTGGGTCAGTACTCAGCCAACACACTGACAGCAATACACTCACAGCATTCATGTCTGATCACACGGAAGATATAGACAAATACAACACGCGCTGTTTGTAACCGTGCACGAGGAAGCAAGCCTCTGAATGCCGGACAGTGAGGCGAGTCTGAACTGCAGTCACGGCGGCAGGGTAGGAAATCTGGCAGTTTTGTTGTGTACAGCAAGCTCCCACAAAGGCACTGTGATACTGTCGATGTGGTGATATTTTCCGACAGATACATGTTGGCTACAGGGCATTGGGGAGAACTCCCCCGATCCTCATAGAGCATTGCAGTACAGAAACAGGTCCTTTGGCCCATCTACTACATGCCAGCCTAATCTTCCACCTGGTTCCATTTACCTGCACCTGGACGAAATTCTCCAAACCCTTTCAATTCACATACCTACCCAAGTGCTCTTAAGTGTTATAATTCAACCCGCATCTATCATGTCTGCTGACAACTCGTTCCCCACTCGCATCACCCTTTGAGTGAAAAAGTTCCCCCTCAGGTTAAATATTTCACCCTTCACCCTTAACCCGTGACCTCTAGTTCGAGTTTCACCCAGCCTCAGTGGAAAAAGCCTGCTTGCATTTACCCTATCTATACCCCTCAAAACTTTGTATACCCCGTAGCAAATCAACCCTCATTCTCCTATGCTCCAGGGAATAAAGACCTAACCTACAAACTAGAGAGAATCTGCAGATGCTGGAAATCCAAAGCAACACACACAAAATACTGGAGGAACTCGGCAGGTCAGGCAGCATCTGTGGAAAAGAGTAAAAAGCCAATGATTCGGGCCGAGACCCTCCTTCAGCAAAAGCCTTATCCAAGCCTTCAATGGTATAACTCCCCAACTTTTCCTACCCTACATCAAAGGCTGCATTGGTGCTGCCTCCTGCACCCATGCAAAGCTTGTCGACTTCATCATCTTCCACACCGCCCTCAAATTTGTCTGGTCCATTTCTGAAGCCCCCCTCCCCATTCTCGATCTCTATGATTCTATCTCTGGAGATAGTTTATCTACTAATATCTTTTATAAACCCTCCGATTCTCACAGCTACCTGGACTATACCTCTTCCCACCCTGTGACTTGTGAAAATGCCATCCCCTTTTGTCAATTCCTCAACTGCCGCATCTGCTCTCAGGATGAGGCTTTTTATTCCAGCACTAAGGAGATGTCCTTCTTCAAAAAAAAGGGCTTGCCTTCCTCTACCATCAATACTGCCCTCACCCGCATCTCTTCCATTTCTCGCACATCTGCCCTCACCCCATCCTCCTGCCACCCCACCAGGGATAGGGTTCCTCTTGTCCTCACCTACCACCCCACCAGCCTCCACACCCAGCACATAATTCTCCAGCACTTCCGCCATCTCCAACAGGATCCCACCACCAAGTATATTTTCCCTCCTCCCACTTTCTGCTTTCTGCAGGGATCGCTCCCTACATTATTCCCTTGTCCATTTGTTCTCCCCCCCCCCCCAATGATCTCCCTCCTGGCACTTAGCCTTGCAAGCAGAACAAGTGCTACACCTGCCCCTACAACTCCTCCCTCACTGCCATTCAAGGCCCCAACAGTCCTTCCAGGTGAGGCGACACTTCACCTGTGAGTCAGTTGGGGTCATCTACTGTCTCTGGTGCTCCTGGTGTGGCCTCCTGTGTATCAGTGAGATCCGACGTAGATTGGGAGACCGCTTTGCCAGGCATCTACGTTTTGTCTGCTAGAAAAAGTGGAATCTCCCAGTGGGCACCCATTTTAATTCTACTTCCCATTCCCATTCCAACATGTCAGGCCATGGCCTCCTCTACCATCACAATGAGGCCACACACAGATTGGTGGAGCCACACCTTACATTCTGGCTGGGTAGCCTCCAGCCTGGTGGCATGAACATTGATTTCTCTAACTTCCAGTAATAGCTCCCCCTCCCCCACCTTTCACCATTCCCCCTTCCCATTTCCCTCTCTCACCTTATCTCCTTACCTGCCCATCATCTCTCTCCAGTGCTCCTCCCCCCATCCCTTTCCTCCTTGGCCTTCTGTCCTCTCCTATCAGATTCCCCTTCTCCAGCCCTTTATCTCTTTCACCAATTGACTTCCCAGCTCTTCACTTCACCCCCTCCCTCTCCCCGTTTCACCTATCACCTACCACCTTGTACTTCTTCCTCCCCTCCCCTCAACTTCTCATTCTGACTCCTCATCATTTTTCTCCAGTCCTGATGAAGAGTCTCAGCCGAAAAAGTCGACTATACTCTTTTCCATAGATGCTGTCTGGTTTGCTGAATTCCTCCAGCATTTAGTGTGTGTTGCAAAGTCCTAATCGATTCAACCTTTCCCTATAATTCAGATCCTCAAGTCTCAGCAACATTCTCACAACTTCCTGTGCTCTCTTTCAAGCTTACTGATATCTTTCCTGTTGGCAGATGACCAGAACAGCAGAAAATACTCTAGTTTTGTACAATTTCACTTCAACATTACATCCTAACTCCCTTATTCAATGCCCTGATTTATGAAGGTAAAAAGCTCCCTTTATGACCCTATCTAGCTAGGATTCCACTTTCAAAGATTTAATGGTCAGTATTCTCAAGCCCCTTTGTTCTACCCCACACCTCAGTACCCTACCATTCACTGTATAAGTCTTACTGAGTTTTGGCCTCCACAAATGCAACACCTCACACTCGTCAGCATTAACCAATGTTCCCGGCTGGTGCAGATCTTGCTGCAAGCTTTGATGGTCTCCCTTGCTGTCCACTACATGATGGTGTCATCTTCAAATTGGCTGATACAGTATTATCAACAGAGGGTGGTGCGGGTGTGAAACGAGCTGCCAGCAGGAGTGGGTGCAGGTTCAACTGCAACATTTAAGAGAGGTTTTGATCAGTACATGGATGGGAGAGGTTATGGTCAGGGTGCGGGTAAAATAGAGGTTGGCAGAAGATCAGGCCTGCATGGACTAGAGGGATCGCAAGGCCTGTTTCTGTGCTGTAATAATCCATGACTCTGTATCACTGAGAATAAACTCCTTATTTTTGTATTCAGATCCTCCAGCAGCAATTACATTCTGTAAGCTTCCTGAACAGCTGTTGTATCTGCACACTAGCCTTTCAGGAATCATGTTCTACAATGCCCAAGCCCCTGCCTCCCAGAGCTCTGCAATCTCTCACCTTTTATATCATTTTATATTTTCTTTCTCCTGCCAAAATGGCAGTTTTCACATTTCCCGCATTACACTCCATTTGCCACACCTTTGCCCACTCACTTAGAACATAGAAGATGTCACAGCACCACACAAGAACAGGCCCTTCGGCCACAATGTTGTGTGGATGGAACTAATTAAACTAGTAATCAAATGTCTAACTAAACTAATCACTTCTGTCTTCTGCCTACACAATGTCCATACCCCTCTATACTCTGCATGTTCATGTGTCTACCTAAGAGCTTCTTAAACTCTTCCACCAGTAATCCAGGAAGTGTATCCCTGACACCCATCTCTCTGTGTAAAGCCTTACATCACCTTTGAACTTTCCCCTCTCACCCTGAATGCATGCCCTCTGGTAGCAGGCATTTCAACCCAGGAAAAAGATAGCAGCTGTTTAATCTATCTGTTTTATAGATGTCTATCTGATCTCCTCTCAGCCTTTGCCACTCCAGAGAAAACAACCCCAGTTTCTCCAACATCTCCTTATAGCACGTTCCCCCTAATCCAGGCAGCATCATAGGAAACCTCTGCTGCACCCTCTCCAAAGCCACCACATCCTTCCGATAATGAGGCAAACAGAACTGAATTCAATATTCCTGATGCGGCAGAACTAAAGTCTTAAAGAGCTCCAGCAAAAGCTACAACTTGATCTATCTTTATCTCTTTGTATCCTCCTTATTCCTCTTCACAGTTTCTTTCAATTTAGAGTTACAAATGGTAACAGGTCCACGCCACCCAATTTCACCCGTGTGACCCATTAACCAGCATGGCTTTGGAATGTGAGAGGCAAGCAGAGCACCCTGAGGAAACTCTCGTAGTCACAGGGAGAATGTACAGTCTCCTTACTGACAGTGGTAGGAATTGAACCTGGGTCGCTGGCATTGTAATACTGTAATGCTAACTGCTATACTGCCATACCCCTCACAGTTCTTCCTTGCCTAACAGCCTAATGTTGACTCTTTAGAAGAGCCATGAGACTCTTGAACCAAAAGGGTTAAGTTCACTCAACTTTGCTTGCCCCTTCATTGAAATCTTCCCACAATCAATGGATCCACTTTCAAGGTCTCTTCATCTCATATTCTCAATATTTATTGCTTCTTTATTTATTACTATTGTTTTTTTTCTTTGTGTATTTGCACAGTTTGTTGCCTTCTGCACTCTGGTTGTATGCCCTAGTTGGGTGGTCTTTTGTTGATTCTGTTATAGTTATTATTCTATAGATTTATTGAGTATGCCCACAAGAAAATGAATCTCAGTGTTGTATATGGTGACATATATGTACTTTGATATAAAATTTGACCCTTGGTGACTTCACCGAGTCATTTTACACACTGAAAAAAGATGAGGCCCATTAGTGATCCCTGTGGCACTCAACTCACTAAAATCTTCTACATTCCTGCAGCACTCTGTGAGAATAGTAGGCAGGAATTCATGTTCCCGTCTCTGGAGACGAAGCTGCATCCAAAGCCCCCTAACTCTGAGGCAGAAACACCCCTCTACGTCCAAGCCAAGACACTGAATTGTAATAAAGCACAGTTCTGTAACCTAGGTAATACTCACTTGGAATTTTGTGTTCATTTCTGGCCGCCTCATTATAGGAAGGATGTGGAAGGGTGCAGAGGAGATTTACCAGGATGCTGCCTGGATTAGAGAGCACGTCTTATGAGAAAAGGCTGAGTGAACTATGGCTTTTCTCTTTGGAGTGAAGGAAGACGAAAGCTGACTTGATGAGGCATAGGTAGACTGCAAGGCAGGGATGGCTAATATGAGAGGGCATTACTTTAAGGTGATTGGAAGGAAGTATAGAGGTAGGTTTTTGCATCGAAGGATGGTGGTAAACACAGATGCGTTAGGGACATGTGGGATTGAAGGGTTAGATTGATTATAGAGTATGTTAAAAGGTCAGCACAACATTGTGGGCCAAAGGGCCTGTACTGTGCTGTAGTGTTCTATGTTTGATGTTCTAATGCCAAGCTGCAGTAGAGCAAATTTATAAAATTCTCCACTTTAAGAATCTCTCTCTTTTTCTTCTCAGCCTGATTCCCACAGGCTCCTCCAGTCTCCCAGCCCAGCGACTCCCCAAAAATTGCCACGGAACTATTTTTAAACTGACAGTTTCCGTGGCAACCTGGGGACCGGATGCTATCTGACAGTGCCTGAGTGTAGGAGTCTGCATTAATTCACAATCTGCAGCTCGGTCAGAATTAATGAATCTCTGTACAGAGTAGTAGCCATGGTAGTGTGGGAGTAGGCTGACTGTTCTAGCAGAGAAAGAACAAAGACCAACGTGTGATGAGTGCCTAAAATGGGTGGGACTCTTTAGCAAAAGGCTGAATATTAACACCATCAATGTACACGCGTCATCAAGGAGCATGATGGTGGGGGGAGATTTTTGGAGAGGTTTGGTGGGACTGGGAAGGGAGGGTTGGGGGGATGGTGGGTTTGGGGAGTATAGTGAGGCTTTTTGGTGGAGCCGGTTGAGTGGTTTGGTGGGAGTAGTTTAATGGAGAGGTGAGATGTTTGGTGGGGAGGGTTGGGGGGTTTGGTACTGGTGGTGGGATTTTGGTGGGAGGAGGTTTGATGGGATGTTTGGTTGTTTTCTGAGGGTGAGGTGAGGTTTGGTGGGTACTTTGGTTGGGGATGGTTTGGTGGAGTAAAGGGAGATTTGGTGGGGGTGGGATTGCGTAGGCTCAATGGAGGATGTTTGGTGTGGAGGTCTGAGATTTGCTAGGACAGGTATCTTGGCCCTTGAACCAAGTGCAGACATTATTTTGGTTCAGCTGCTCCTAGTGTGGCTGAGACCTTGAGCCAGTGGGTTAGTCTGACAGGGAAGGAGGTGGGAGGTGGGTAGGGGTTCTTTGGGAGATGTAGGTCCTTAGGATGAAGGACCCTGAAATCCAGTGGCCAGGTATTTCCCATGGTGGCTTTGTCCATTATCTGGTCCAGAAGGGAAATGGATCCACAGTTGAGTTGTTGTTTCACTAACCTGCCCTATCAAATAATGGCTTAGTCAGAATACCCCAAAAGCTCAGACCCGGCTTGGTGGCTATCTCAAACTAGGGAAAACAGTTTCAGGAAGAGGGGCTGGAATTTTGGACCAAAGTCAGAGATATGGGTCAGGCAATTAATATTCAGAGATATGGGCCAGCCGATTAATATGGTATGGGTATGGGTATATTAATATATATTAATATATGTATATATATATATATATATGTATGGGTCAGCCAGTTAGAATTTAGAGAGGATTAATATTCATAGCCCCCATGGAGTGGATTTGGACAAGTGAATCATGGTACTTGGGGACTGAGCAGGAATCAGGTCATGATGGTTGATCTACTGTGATCTTATAAGCAAAAGGTCAGGCTCAGGGACTGAAGGGTAAACCCATTTGTCGAACTCTAATGTTAAAAGAGAGCTTTACAATCCTATGGAGCATCTGGTCCGACCATACTGATGTCAGAGGGCTGAGCAGGTGCTACGCCTTGCACAAGGATGACTTGCTGGCTGGCGGAGAGAAGGAGCACCTTACACTTCCTTTGGTTGAGACGTATCTCCACATTGCCACCCAAATGCGCTACTCAAGATAGGCCTTTCATAGATACTGTCCTTAGATCACCTTATGTTCCATAAGGTTTCATTGCTCTGGGGCCTAACAATTGCCTCCTGCCAGTTGATGCCATCAACCACAACAGGACGTATATGATGAGCTTCTGCTACTCAGGATGGCTTTCTCCATCTGTGCTGATCTGCTGTTCTGTCCTGATTTCAATTACCATCTCCCTGTCTCTGTACCTCTGTGTGTACATCTGCCTGTTGTTCTCTCTCTTTCTCTAGAGAGAAATGGTTGTCAATTTGAATTCATATCCTTGAGAACTACAATAAATGTTTAAGTTAAAGAACCCTAATTATAGTTACATTATTCATGTCTTTCAGCAGAAGGCCCAGTGTGCGAGCTTGCAGTCTTTTCACAATCATAATCAGCTCAATTATCCAAGCCCATGCTAATTCTGGATCTTGTCCACAACAATCATCTCTCCTTAGAATCATTTCTGATGTATCACTGGCTACTTGAATTGAGCTGAGCAGAATTATTCAAACAGTGACATTATAGATCAATTAGCCAGGGTTAAGATAATTTAATTCACCCTGCGCAAAATACATCTTCAAAGTTCAGTGTGGAAATGGAGCTCAACAAGCAGCAATCAGTGGAAATGGAAACAACGCATGCTGGAAATACTCAGCGTGTCAGGCAGCATCTGTGTTTACCAGATCACACCAAAACATCCTTCTTTAGGTTTTATTTTTTTATTTAGAGATACAGCACAGTAACAGGCCCTTCTACCCCAACTAACCCACACCATGTGACCAGTTCATCTACTATAAGCAAGGATTTAACGTTGAGGCTTTATAAAGCACTCTGAGGCCTCACTTAGAGTATGGTGAGCAGTTTTACCTTATCCAAGAAAGAATGTGCTGACATGGAGAGGGTTCAAAGGAGATTCATGAAAATGATTCTGGGATTGAAAGGCTTGTCATATGAGGAGCGTTTGAGGGCTCTGAACCTG
Source organism: Hemitrygon akajei (assembly GCF_048418815.1). Lineage (NCBI taxonomy): Eukaryota > Metazoa > Chordata > Chondrichthyes > Myliobatiformes > Dasyatidae > Hemitrygon > Hemitrygon akajei. Next base: position 41,979,820 of record NC_133153.1, read on the forward strand.
TACTCACTGGAATTCAGAAGAATGAGGAGTGACCTCATTGAAACCTATCAAATGTTGAAAGGCATTGATAGAGTAGATGTGGAGAGGATGATTCCTGTGGTGGGGGAGTCTAGAACTAGAGGACACAGCCTCAGAGTAGAGGGTGTCCTTTTAGAACAAAGATGAGGAGGAATTTCTGTAGCCAGAGAGTGGTGAATCTGTGGAACTCGTTGCCACAGGCAGCTGTGGAGACCTAGTCTTTGGTATGTTTAAGGCAGAGGCTGAAAGATTATTGATTGGTCAGGACATGAAGAGATGGAGAGAAGGCAGGAGGTTGGGATTAAAAGGGTTAATGGATCAGCCATGATGAAATGGCAGAACAGACCTGATGGGTCAAATAGCCTAATTCTGCTCCTATACCTTATGGTGCTATGTGGGAAGAAACCGGAGCAGCTGGAAAAAACTCCATGTCACAGGGAGAACACACAAACTCCTCACAGACACAGGCAAGAATTAAATCCAGGCTGCTGTTGCTCTAATAGCATTGCCCTAACTGCTACACCATCTAAGATTTAGAAGAAAGAAGATTAGCTTTATTTGTCACATGTACATCAAAATATCAAAATAGTGAAATGTGCCATTTGCATCAACAGCCAACACAAGCCAAGGATGTCCTGGGGACACCCACAAGTGTTGTCATGTTTCCAATGCTAATGTAGCATGCCCACAACTTATTAACCTTAACCCTAATCCGGATATCTTTGGAAAAGAAGAGGAAACTAGAGCACCCAGAAGAAACCAACGTGATCATGTGGAGAGCATACAAAACTTTTTACAGTTCATGGTGAGAATTGAACACTGACCGCTAGTTCTGTAAAGTGTCATGCTAGCCACTAAGAGACCATACAACTTCCTCAGGGCTCAGTACTCAGTCCCTGGCTTTCTGTTGGATATTGTACCAAAGTAAGATACAGAGAGTTGTAAGCTTAGTCAGCTCCATCATGGGCACTATCCTCCCTAGTATCCAGGACATCTTCAAAGAGCCGTGCCTCAAAAAGGTGGTGTCCATCATTAAGGACCCTGACCACCCAGAACATGCCCTCTTTTCATTGTCACCATCAGGAAAGAGGTACAGGAGCCTGAAGGCACACACTCAACAAATCGAGAACAGCTTCTTCCCCTCTGCCATCAGATTTCTGAAAAGACATTGAACCCATGAACACTACCTCACTACTTTTTTATTTCTATTTTTTGCACTACTTATTTAACTATTTAATATACATATATGTACTTAACATAATTCACAGTGCTTTCTGTTATCATGTATTGCATTGTACTGCTGCCACAAATTTCACAACATGTGCCAGTCATATTAAACCAGATTCTGATTTTGATGTTAAGTATAGAAAGCATGATAAAGATGTCTGAGATGAACAGGAGCCTGAAGGTTCACACTTTGTGATTCAGTAACAGTTTCTTCCCCTCTGACATTTGATTCCTAAATGGCCACTGAACCCATGAACGCTGCCTCACTTTTTAAATACATATTATTTCTGTTTGTGCTCTATTTTTAATTTAACTATTTAATACACACATCTCCCTCCCTCTCTCTCTCTCTCTCTCTCTATACATATATATATATATATATATATATACTTACGTAATTGATTTACTTTTTTTTAATATGTTATGTATCACATTGAACTGCTGCTGCTAAGTTAACAAATGCTGGTGATAGTAAACCTGATTCTGATGGAAAGCTGGCCTTGCTGCTGGCTGAGTGAGGAGCCTGAGGACTCTAATAGATTGATTTGCTGGGCACACAATTAACAAATAGAATTTAATTTCTCCATGAGATGTGAGCATTACTGGCAATGTATTGACCTAATGCCCATCACTAATTGTCCTGGGTCAACAAGTCGGTTAAGAGTCAACCACATTAGGAGGTTTGCAGGGTCCCCTCCAAGCAGCGTACTTCCCTGATTCGGAATATTATCATGCCTTCGTTTCAGAGGGAATCAATCCTGGAACTCCCTCCCCAACACCATTATGGAAGGTGGACTGGAAAGGTTCAAGGAGGTGGCTCACAGATCTAGCCTTCAGGCTGGAGGTCCGTGCCAGAGAGGCAGCTGGGCTATCCACCCCCAGTCTGAGGAGCAAGTTCCACCATCTCACACTTCACACATCAACCATGATGTTACTCATCTCCCTTCAGGTAGATAGTTGCTGCCATAGGTTCTCAACTGTTAAGTTGCCCTCCCTTTTCACTGGGAGTGAACCAACCACCAGAGTCCCAGGCTAGTCTCAGCTGCCAAGAACAGTCACTCCCCATGGCCTCCATCTCCAGCTGCTCACCTAACAGCTCTGGCCTCAAGCAGCAGCCATGGCTTCTGCTCTGCCATCACATCCACAACGTTCCAGGGAGAAGCTTCATTTTGTTAAATACTCTGGATTAAACAGCATCAAACTCAGCTTCAATGAGTCAGCTAGGGATATGTCAGCATCAGGATGGGAACCAGGGTTTCCATGGCAACTCCATGACAGCAAAGCCATTTAGTCATCACTCTGAGTATTGTCTGCAGCCAATCAGAAAATGTGCTGACAGCAAGCTTAATGAGCCGAACTTGCGTGAATTCCGATCAGGTGAAGCATGGCAAGAATGGGAGAGGTATGGAGGATAGGGAGGGGAAGCGGTAGATAGGGCTTGAGGGGGAAAATGGGTAGGTGAGGAAATCAGGAGAGGGTGCAAGCAGGAAATGGACACGGAGACAGCATGGAAAGTGTGAGGGGCAGTGGGGTTAGGGAAGAGAGGAGGAGGAGATGAAGGACAGGGTAGGAATGGGGAGCAGGAGAGAAGGGAAAAGGATGGAGGAGGGGATCAGGGATCACATAAGCTTAAGGGATGGAGGCGGGAAGAAGAAGGAAGATAAAGGGGAAACAGGTTGTGGAGGTGGAGCTGTTGACATGGGCAATTACACCTAGTGGCCACTTTATTAGAGAAGCCTGTACACCTGCTTGTTAATGCAAATATCTAATCAGACTATCATGTGGCAGCAACACAACACATAAAATCATGTAGCGGTTCAGTTGTTGTTCAGACCAAACATCAGAATAGGGAAGAAATGTGATCTGAGTGACTTTGACTGTGGAATGATTATTGGGGCCAAGCGAGATTGTTCGAGTATCTCAGACTCTGCTGATCTCCTGGGATTTTCACACACAACAGTCTCTAGAGTTTACAGAGAATGGTGTGAGAAACAAAATACATCCTGTGAGCAGCCAGCAGTTCTATGGGCGAAAATTACTTGTTAAAGAGAGAGGTCAGAGAAGAATGGCTGGTCTGATCATGTCAGTGCTGGGAAGAGTGAGCAAGCATTAACTGTAGGAAATGCAGAACGAGATAGGCAGGAGGGTCGCCACAAAGCCATACTGTGGCATGGTGTGCCACCCAGGTTTTCTGCTTCAGCATTCAGCGCCTGGACAAACAATCTGCACAAGTTCAATCCCTGCCAGAGCCACTGGGAATTAACAGTCGAGTATTTAAATACTGTGGATCTGGAATGTGAAAAGCACTGCTATCAGTGATAATCAAACTTCTGGATGTTACAGAAACCCCCGGGTGTTCAAACCATGGTGCGGGATTCGAATGGTGCTGTCTGTTAACCACTCAGCCACCAGAATCCATATTCTCCGCATGGTGATGTCTGCCTCTCAGAGTATTAGCTGTTTATGAAGAGCTTTGGAGATAATGAAGGAGCTTATTGAAATAAAACTCTCATTTTTTATTTATCAGGGGATGTTCTTTATGTGGCTGCTGGCTTTATCACTTCACCATGCAGGAGTTGTTGAGCACTTTAATCAAATGTGTATCATGAAGCAGTGGCTAAGATTCAAAGCAGCACAAAATCACAACAAAAAACACAGCCAAAACTTGGCTTTTAGGATCATTTAGCTTGAAGACTGATAAAGAATTCTCCACTGGAATCAGTAGATGATTTGAAAGTGTCGGATTCACCAACCTCAGGGGTCATTATCCCCTTGATCAACTAGAACGTGCAGAGTTTTGCAGAACTCACAGCACAGATACAGGCCATTCAGCCCCTTAAATCCATGCTAGACATATGACATTGGTACAGAGTTTTGTAGTCCATAATGCTGCAGAATATCCAATTGCTGCTCATACAGAGTTCATAGTCCATAACATTGTAGAGTCCAAATGCCACCCCAGAGACATACTGCAACCACGTGTTCAGAACTCACCTCAGTTATTCCACCTACTAATTCCATATCGCCATCATGTAAACTCCATCAAAACCTTCCCTGATCTTAGAATTCCCCACTGATCTGTGTCTTCTGTGATGTTCTGGAGCATGTTGATATTACGGGAGAGGAGGTGTTGGAGTTGTTAAAATACATTAGGACGGATAAGTCCCCGGGGCCTGATGGAATATTCCCCAGGCTGCTCCACGAGGCAAGGGAAGAGATTGCTGAACCTCTGGCTAGGATCTTTATGTCCTCGTTGTCCACGGGAATGGTACCGGAGGATTGGAGGGAGGCGAATGTTGTCCCCTTCTTTAAAAAAGGTAGTAGGGATAGTCCAGGTAATTATAGACCAGTGAGCCTTACGTCTGTGGTGGGAAAGCTGTTGGAAAAGATTCTTAGAGATAGGATCTATGGGCATTTAGAGAATCATGGTCTGATCAGGAACAGTCAGCATGGCTTTGTGAAGGGCAGATCGTGCCTAACAAGCCTGATAGAGTTCTTTGAGGAGGTGACCAGGTATATAGATGAGGGTAGTGCAGTGGATGTGATCTACATGGATTTTAGTAAGGCATTTGACAAGGTTCCACATGGTAGGCTTATTCAGAAAGTCAGAAGGCATGGGATCCAGGGAAGTTTGGCAAGGTGGAGTCAGAATTGGCTTGCCTGCAGAAGGTAGAGGGTCGTGGTGGAGGGAGTACATTCAGATTGGAGGGTTGTGACTAGTGGTGTCCTATAAGAATCTGTTCTGGGACCTCTACTTTTTGTGATTTTTATTAACGACCTGGATGTGGGGGTAGAAGGGTGGGTTGGCAAGTTTGCAGCCGACACAAAGGTTGGTGGTGTTGTAGATAGTGTAGAGGATTGTCGAAGATTGCAGAGAGACATTGATAGGATGCAGAAGTGGGCTGAGAAGTGGCAGATGGAATTCAACCCGGAGAAGTGTGAGGTGGTACACTTTGGAAGGACCAACTCCAAGGCAGAGTACAAAGTAAATGGCAGGATACTTGGTAGTGTGGAGGAGCAGAGGGATCTGGGGGTACATGTCCACAGATCCCTGAAAGTTGCCTCACAGGTAGATAGGGTAGTTAAGAAAGCTTATGGGGTGTTAGCTTTCATAAGTCAAGGGATAGAGTTTAAGACACGCAATGTAATGATGCAGCTCTATAAAACTCTAGTTAGGTCACACTTGGAGTACTGTGTCCAATTCTGGTCGCCTGTGTATAGGAAGGATGTGGAAGCATTGGAAAGGGTACAGAGGAGATTTACCAGGATGCTGCCTAGTTTAGAGAGTATGGATTATGATCAGAGATTAAGGGAGCTAGGTCTTTACTCTTTGGAGAGAAGGAGGATGAGAGGAGACATGATAGAGGTGTACAAGATATTAAGAGGAATAGACAGAGTGGACAGCCAGCGTCTCTTCCCCAGGGTGGTGCCCTGCTCAGTACAAGAGGACATGGCTTTAAGGTAAGGGGAGGGAAGTTCAAGGGGGATATTAGAGGAAGGTTTTTCACTCAGAGAGTGGTTGGTGCGTGGAATGCACCGCCTGAGTCAGTGGTGGAGGCAGACACACTAGTGAAGTTTAAGAGACTACTAGACAGGTATATGGAGGAATTTAAGGTGGGGGGTTATATGGGAGGCAGGGTTTGAGGGTCGGCACAACCTTGTGGGCTGAAGGGCCTGTAATGTGCTGTACTATTCTATGTTCTATGTTCTTCCTTAATCCTTGCTGCTCCTCCAACTATAGATTTGCCCTGTCCAATCCATCCGCTGTTCCTGCATCACCTCTTCACCTCAGTCTCATTCCAGAACTCTAAGGCATAACTCTTCATCAATTTGAAAACATTCCCTGCATTAATACTTCACAAAAATTAGAAAATGTTTCAATAAGAAGCCCCTTTTACTCTTTTCTCACATGTAATTGAAGAGATAATCTCAAATTGTCAGGAGCAAAAATCTCTCAACATCCGTATTCATGTTCTCAGAAAGATGAAAACTATTTTGATATTGTTGCTCATTGTGGATGACACTAGAAAATGCTTTGTAACAGATGGTTTGCAATAGCTACCTGGCTGTGTACAATTGCCACATTATCTCCCAGTTACCAAATGCATTCACACTGTTCTCTGATCCCAGGATTCAAAGCCTGAAGAAATCAGACGTTCTTCCCCTGAAGATTCTGAATCAAAATCAGATTTAATATCGCCAACATATGTTGTGAAATTTGTTGTCTTAGTTGCAGCAGTACAATGCATTACATGATAACAGAGAAAAAGAAAGCTGAATTACAGTAAGTATACATATATTAATTAGTTAAATTAAATAAGTAGTACAAAAAAATAGGAAATTTAAAAAGTAGTGAGGTAGTGTTCATGGGTTCAATGTCCATTCAGAAATCAGATGGCAGAGGGGAAGAAGCTATTCCTGAATTGTTAAGTGTGTGCCTTCAGGCTCCTGTACCTCCTTCCTGATGGTAGCAATGAGAACAAGGCGTGACCTGGGAGATGGGGTCCTTAATGATGGAAGTCACCTTTTTGAGGCATCGCTCCTTGAAGATGTCCTGGATGCAATGGAAGCTAGTGCCAGTGATGCAGCTGACTAAGTTTACAACTCTCTGCATCTTATTTCGATCCAGTGCAGTAGCCCCACCCCCAGTGAGTTAGAATGCTCCCCATGGTACATCTTTAGAAAATTCTGAGTGTCTTTGGTGACATACCAAATCTCCTCAAACTCCTAATGAAATATAGCCACTGTCGTGCCTTCCTTGTAGCTGCATCGATATGTTGGGTCCAGGTTAGATTCTCGAAGATATTGACACCCAAGAATTTGACATTGCTCACTCTCTCCACCTCTGATCCCTCTATGAGGACTGGTGTGTGTGTGTGTGTGTGTGTGTGTGTGTGTGTGTGTGTGTGTGTGTGTGTGTGTGTGTGTGTGTGTGTGTGTGTGTGTGTGTGTGTGTGTGTGTGTGTGTGTATGTGAATGTATCTATGTGTGACTGTCTCTATCTGTGTGTGTGTGCGTGAGTGTGTGTGTGTCTGTGTGAGTGAGTGTGTGCACATATGTATCTGTGTGTGTGAGTGAGTGTGTGTGTCTGTGTCTGTGTGAGTGCGTGTGTGTGAGTGAGTGTGTGTGTGCGCGCACGTGTGTGAGTGTGTGTGTGCATGTGTGTGTATGTGTGTGTGCATGTGTGTGAGTGTGTGCGTGTGAGTGAGTGTGTGTGTGCATGTGTGTGCACGAGTGTCTGTGTGTGTATGAGAATGTGACTGTGTGCGCTTGTGCGCACACGTGTGTGTGTGTGAGAGTGGGAGTGTGTGTGCGCGCGCGCACGTGTGTGTATGTGAGTGTCTGTGTGTGTGTGAGTGTGTGTGTGTGTGTGTATAGGTGGGTGGCAGGGTGGAAGAGGCTTGTCTTACTGTTCTTTATTTTGTTTTGTTTAGTTGCCTTGCTGAACACGGTGGACATGTTATGTTGTCGTTGGAATGTGTGGCAACACTTGTGGGCTGCCCCCAGCACATCCTTGGTTTGTTTTGCTTGTTAATATGTTTCACTGTATGTTTTGATGTACACATGATAAATTAATCTGAATCAGAATTCCCCCTTTACTTAACACTATCTTCTCTACTTGTACGCTCGCCTACCAGTGGAAACAACTTTCCTGTCTCTCTCATAATTTTACATGGGTCTCAAAGTCAAACTCAAAGTAAATTTTTAATTAAAGCACATATATGTCATCATATATTACCATAAAACCATACAGCCATAAGATATAGGAGCAGAATTAGACCATTTGGCACATCAAATCTGCTCCACCATTTCACGATGGCTGATCCAATTTTCCTCTCAGCCCCAGTCTCCTGCCTTCTCCCCATATCCCTTTGTGCCCTGACTAATCAAGAATCTATCAACTTCTGCCTTAAATATATCCAGTGACTTGGCCTCCACAGTTGCCTGTGGCAAAGAATTCCACAGATTCACCACCCTCTAGCTAAAGAAATTCCTCCTCTTCTCCGTTCTAAAAGGATGCCCTCTATTCAGAGGCTGTGCCCTCTGGTCTGAGACTCTCCCACCATAGGAAACATCCTCTCCACATCCACTCTATCAGGGCCTTTCACCATTTGATAGGTTTCAATGAAGTCACCCCTCATTCTTCTAAATTCTAGTGAATACAGGCCAGAGCCATCAAATATTCTTCATGTGACAAGCCATTCAAAGTTGAAATCCTTTTCATGAACCTCCTTTGAACCCTATCCAGTTTCAGCACATCCTTTCTAAGATAAGGGGACCAAAACTGCTCACAATACTCCAAGTGAGGCCTCACCAGTGTTTTATAAAGTCTCAACATTACATCCTTGCTTTTATATTCTAGTCCTCTTGAAATGAATGCTAGCATCATATTTACCTTCCTCATCACAGAGTCAACCTGAAAATTAACCTTTAAGGAATCCTGCACAAGGACTCCCAAGTCCCTTTGCATCTCAGTTTTTGTATTTTCTTTCCATTTAGGAAATTGTCAAGGCTTTCATTTCTTCTACCAAAGTGCATTACCATACATTTCCCAACACTGGATTCCATCTGCCATTTCTTTGCCCAATCTCCTAATCTGTCTAACATCTTCTATAGTCTACTTCCTCAAAGCTACCTGCCCCTCCACCTATCTTCATATCATCTGCAAACTTTCCAATTCTATTATTTAAATCATTGATACATAACATAAAAAGAATCGGTCCCAACACAGACCACCACTAGTTACCGGCAGCCAGCCAAAAAAGGCTCCCTTTATTCCCACTCTTTGCCTTCTGCCAATCAGCCACTGTTTTAAGCATGCTAGGATCTTTCCTGTAACACCATGGAATTGTAGCTTGTTGAGCAGCCCCATGAATGACACCTTGTGAAAGGCCTTCTGAAAGTCCAAGTACACAACATCACTGATTCTCCGTTGTCTATCCTGCTTGTTCTTCAAAGAATTCCAAAAGATTGTCAGAGGAGATTTTCCCTTGAGGAAACCATGCTGACTACGACCTATTTTATCATGTGCCTCCAAGTACCCTAAGACCTCATCCTTAATAATCAACTCTATCATCTAACTGACCTATAGTTCCCTTTTCTTCTGCCTCTCTTCCTTCTTGAAGAGTGGAGTGACATTTGCAATTTTCCAGTCTTCCAGAATCACTTCAAAATCTAGTGATTCGTGAAAGATCATTACTAATGCTTCCATAATCTCTTCAGCCACCTCTTTCAGAACTTGGGGTATAGACAATCTTGTCCAGGTGACTTGTCTACCTTCAGACCTTTCAGTTTCCCAAGAACCTTCTCTCTAGTTACAGTATTTTCACACACTTCATGACCCCTGACAGCTGGAACTTCCACCATACTGCTACTGTCATCCACAGTGAATACCGATGCAAAATACAGTACTTATTCAGTTCATCTGCCATTTCATTGTCTCTCATCACTACCTCTTCAGCATTGTTTTCCTGCAGTCCGATATCCACTCTCTTTTACACTTAATGTACCTGAAGAAACTTTTGGTATCCTCTTTAATATTATTGGCTAGCTTACTTTCATATTCCATCTTTACCTTCTTAATGACCTTTTAGTTGCCTTCTGATGGTTTTTTAAAGCTTCCTAATCCTCTAATTTCCCACTAATTTTTGCTCTATTATATGCCCTCTCTTTGGCTTTTATGTTGGCTTTGACTCTCTTGTTAGCCACGGTTGTGTCATCTTTCCTTTAGAATACTTCCTCTTTGGCATGTATATATCCTGTGCCTTCTGAATTTGCTTCCAGAACACCCAGCCATTGCTGCTCTACTGTTATCCCTGCCAATGTTCTTTTCCAATCAATTCTGGCCAACTCCTCTCTCATGCCTCTGTAATTCCATTTACTCCACTGTAGCATGCGCAGTTTTGGGCTCCTTATTTTAGAAAGGATATACTGACATTGGAGAGGGTTCAGAGAACATTCACGAGAATGATTCAAGAAATGAAAGGGTTACCATATGAGGAACGTCTGGCAGCTCTTGGGCTGTATTCCCTGGAGTTCAGGAGAATGAGGGGGGATCTCATAGAAACATTACGAATGTTAAAAGGTCTGAACAGATTAGATATGGCAAAGTTATTTCCCATGGTAGAGGATTCTAGGACAAGAGGGTAGGACTTAAGGATTGAAGGGTGTCCTTTTAGAACTGAGATGCGGAGAAACATCTTTAGTCAGAGGGTGGTAAATCTGTGGAATTTGTTGCTACAAGCAACTTGGAGGCCAAGTCTTTGGGTGTATTTAAGGCAGAGATAGATAGGTTCTTGATTAGCCAGGGCATCAAAGGGTATGAGGAGAAGGCAGGGGAGTGGGGATGACTGGAAGAATTAGATCAGCCTATGATTGAATGGTGGGGCAGACTCAATGGGCCAAATGGCCTACTTCTGCTCCTATATCTTATGGTCTTATGGTACTACTGATACATCCGACTTTAGCTTCTCCTCAAATTTCAGGGTGAATTCAATCACGTTATGATCACTTTTCCCCTTAGGGTTCTTTTACCTTAAGTTCTTTAATCAATTCCGGTTCATTGCACAACACTCAATCTAGAAAAGCAGATCCCCTGCTGGGCTCAACCATGAGCTGCTCTAAAAAGCCATTTCATAGACATCTAGAAATTCCCTCGCCCGTGCCAACCTGACTTTCTACCTGCATATTGAAATCCCCCATGATTATTGTAACATTGCCCTTCTGGCATGCATTTTTCTATCTCCTGTTCTAATTTGTAGGCCACATCTTTACTACTGTTTGGGTGTCTATATACAACTCCAATTAGGGTCTTTTTACCCTGTTGCAGTTCATTAGCTCTATCCACAATGATTCAACACTTTTTTACCCACAGTGCAAAGCTGCCTCCTCAGCCTGTCTGTCTGTCGTTACGATACAATGTGTATCCTTGGACATTAAGCTCTCAGCTGTAATCTTCTTTCAGCCATGATTCATTGATGCCTACAACATCATACCTGCCAATCTGCAACTGTGCTGCAAAAGTTCATCTACCTCGCTCCACTAAAGAATTATCTATATCTGCACTTCTTGGCTCTGCACTCCCTAGTAGTCTGCCCAGATCAATAGCTAATCCTCTGGTTAGACACACTTTGCGTATATGGGCTCAGTTCAGGAAATGCTATGGTTTCCAGGGGTTTTCCGTTTCTAGCCCTGTCGCACATAATCACCTTTTTTTACCTACTACGTACGATTCAGCATTCCATGTTTGGTACAGGAAGGGCATTAGACATTTTGAAGATCTCTTCATTGATAACCGCTTCGCTTCTTTTCAGCAGCTCTCCGTTAAGTTCAACCTGCCAAGCACTCACTTTTTCAGATATCTCCAAATCCGACACTTTACTGCTCCTTTAATTCCTAACTTTCCTGAAATGCCTGCGAAAAATGCTATGGACCTATTTCTTTCCATTAATCCACTAGGTAAAGGTTTAATATCAATTATCCGAGATAAACTAGCAGCCTTACGACGGGCCCCTGTGGATAAAATTAAAATGGCCTGGGAGCAGGATTTAAATATCTCCTTATACGAGGAGAGCTGGGACTCAGTTCTCAAATCGGTTAACTCAACCTCCCTTTGTGCTCGCCATTGCCTTTTACAGTTTAAGATTGTTCATAGAGCCCATATGTCTAAATCTAAATTATCTCGATTCTACCCTGGCATTAGTCCGCTCTGTGATAAATGCAAGAGGGGCGTGGCCTCTCTCATCCATATGTACTGGCTCTGTCCTAGCTTGGAGAAATTCTGGAAAGATGTCTTCACTACATTATCGGGTATTCTGAATCAGCACCTAGAACCTAACCCCTTAATTGCTCTGTTCGGTTTTTGGGGCGAGACAGATTTATGTCTGGGTCCGACCAAATGCCGAATACTACCCTTTGCCTCTCTCCTGGCGAGACGCTTGATCCTCCTTAGATCGAGAGATGTTGCCCCGCCCACTCATGCGCAATGGCTTAACGACATTATGGCCTGCTTGGACCTCGAAAAAATTCATTATTCAGTTCTTAATTCGGATCTAAAGTTCCATAAGGTCTGGGGACCTTTTATCGAGTACTTTCATAACCTTCCTCTTGACTAGGGTTTTTTTTTCTTTTTTTTTCTCTTCTTTTCGGTCCCTTGCTTTCAGCTGCCTTTTTTTTCTGGTAGTAGGCATTATTATCCTCTGTTGCTAAGTGTATTCACAGACTGGGAGTTTGACTGTCCGGACTTATACTCTCTATATTGTGTGGTGGTTGGTCTGGAGTTGTTGTTGTTTTTTTCTTGTGTTGTGGGGCTTGGGGAGGACACTAAGCTCACTTGTCTTTAATTTAGGTGCTTTTTTGTTAAATTCTCTTCCTTTGTAGCATATTGTTATTGTATGCTTTATCTTGCACTGTATTAATGCTCCTCATTGGGATTTGGGGTTTTTAATTTTGTAAAATGTTTTGAAAAACTAATAAAAAATTTTTTTTTAAAAGTTCATCTACCTTATCTGCATACTGCACGCTTTCAAATGCAATTTATTCAGTCTTGTATTCATCCTTTTTGATTTTCTCCACCTTTTACATTGTAACTCATCCTGTTGACTGCAATTTTGTCCTATCAATGGCCTCTCCTCACTGCACATTGCCTCTGTTCGTAAACCAGCTACCTCATCTTCAGCACTATTATCCGCCTTTCCTACGATACTTCTTGCATTGAAACATACGCAGCTCAGAACACTAGTCACACCATGCTCAACTTTTTGATTCCTAACATAGTCTTACCAACATCTGTCTCCACAACCTCTCCACTACCTGTTTTGGCACCATGGTTCCCATCCCCCTGCAACTCCAGTTTAAACCCCACCGTGCAGCATTCATAAACCTTCACGCTAGGATATTAGTCCCCCTGCAGTTCAGGTGCAAATCGTTCCTCTTGTACAGGTTCCACCTTCCCTGAAAGACAGCCCAATGACACACGAATCTTATGCCCTATCTCCTACACCAACTCCTTAGCCACTTATTAAACTGTATAATCTTCCTATTTCTGGCCTCACTACCACGTGGCACGGTTAGCAATCCTGAGATCACAACCCTGAATGTCCTGCCCTTTAACTTAGCAGCTAATCCTTGAACTCCCTAAGCAGAACTTCATCACTCATCCTACTCATGTCATTGGTACCCAAATGGACCACAGCTTCTGGCTGTTCACCTCCCATTTAAGAATGTTGAGATCCAAGATATCCCAGACCCTGGCACCCGGGAGGCAACATACCATCCGGAAATCTTGTTCTCGCCCACAGAACCTCCTGTCCATTCTCCTAACTAATGAATCCCCTATCATCATAACAGATCTCTTCCCCCCCCCCCCGCCCGCCCCACTTCCCTCCTGACTCACGGAGGCAGACTCAGTGCCAGAGACCCAAGCACTGTTACTTTCCTCTGTTAGGTCATCTCCCCCCCCCCCCCAACAGTATCAAAAGTGATATACTTGTGGTTGAGGGGGATGTCCACAGGGGTACTCTGCACTGGCTCCTTAACCCCTTTCCCCTTCCTGACTGTCACCAGTGTCCTGTGTCCTGCACCTTGGGTGTAACTACCTCTCTATATGTCCTGTCTATCTCCCCCTCAGCCTCCCGAATGATCCAAAGTTCATCCAGTTCCAGCTCCAAATCCTTAATGCCGATTGTTGGAAGCTGCAGCTGGATGCACTTCTCGCAGTCGTAGTGGTCAAGGACACCGGAGGTCTCCCTGGATTCCCACATCCCGCAAGAGGAGCATTTCACTATCCTGCCTGGTATCTCTACTATCATAGCTGAGCAGATATAAAGAAGGGTAGGAGAAAAAAATTAACCTTGAGCTTTTGTTTTCTTTTACTTTCTCTGACTGAAGCCTCTCTTCGTTGAAGCCTCAAACAGTGAATAAGTAATGCAAAAACAGAAATATAAATAAAAGTAGTGAGGTAGTTTCCATTCAGAAATGGGATGACAAAGGGGAAAAAGTTGTTCCTGAGTCACTGAGTGTGCGCCTTTAAGCTTCTGTGGCCTGTTTCTAGGCAATACAACTCTGAATGTAATACAAAAAATTTCTCCATAACTATCTCCTTGATAATTTTATTAATCAGTTAGATCACCCCTCAATCTACCAAAGCCAAAGGTGAAGGATACAGTATAAAGACCTGGAGAGGGATGGGCTCCGCCAGGTTTCAGATGCCCAAGACACGCCGTACGACGAGCAATCATCAAAAAGCTTGTCACGATGGTATCCCGACGACTCCAGTGCGCGCTCTCTCTGTCTCTCTCACGCACGCACACACACACACACGCACACACACACACACACACACGCACACACACACTCTCTCTCTCTGTCTCACACACACACACACACACACACACACACACACACACACACACACACACACACACACACACACACACACACACACACACACACACACACACACACACACACACACACACCCGTGCTATTCCACGCTCACACTTCAGAAGGTCTGATAACCTGGCTGTACTTCTACTCCCTGATTTTACAACTTTCCTTAGCTTCTTTCGATCCTGTGCAGTAGCCCCCTCCAACATATCACTAAATAATACTGAGAACATGAGTTATAGAGGCAGTCCTTGAAAGAGAGTCTATAGGTTATAGAATCAGTTCAGAGTTGAGGTGAGTGAAGTTGTCTATGCTGGTTCAGGAGCCCGATGTTTGTAGGGTAATAACTGTTCCTGAACCTGATGCTGTGGAACCTAAGACTCCTGTACCTCCTGCCTGATGGTACAAGTGAGAAGAGAGCCTGGCCTGGATGGTGGGGGTCCTTGCTGATGGATACAGCTTTGTTGTGGCACTGCTTCTTGTAGATGTGCTCCATGGTGGGGAAGGCTTTTCCAGTGATGGACTGGGCTGTATGGATTGAGTTCCATTGTCTATCTCTCCTAGTAACATAGATTCTCCAGTGAATGTAGTGGTTCCCCTCATCCGGCACTGATTCCACAGTCCAGTGAGATCACATGGAACTGATTGATTTATCCATATGGAGTGTTCTGGGGTAACTCACATCCAGCAGTATAGTGATAAGTAGAGGCAATTCCCACGTTCACTTAGACCTCCACCTCAGCACCATTTCTCCTGCTGGCTGGCAAAAATGGACCAGGAAATATTCCCTTTAGCCTCCGGCATTTACGGACTTCTGAGCTCCAGATTTCCCCTAGTTCTTCTCTGGTTCCTGATCCAACTGCCTTTGCTTTTAAAATTATACATCCCTCAACTTTGAACCAGACACTGTATAGACAGAGACTGAAGACTGCAGCACTGGTAGTCAGGACCAAGAAACTATGGATAAGGGAAGCACAGGAGTGCTTACAGGACTGCCTTAAATCGGTGGACTGGACTGTATTCATGCATTGATCATGGGGAGAACACATAAAGTGCTAACAGAGAGCAGCGGGAATTGAACCCTGCTTACTGGCGTCGTAAAGTATTGCACCAACCACTTCACTGCCACGCCACATAACGCAGACCACTCATTGTCGGATGTGGACCTGGGGAAAGGAAGAGTAGACAGTGCAACTGGAGGCCTCTGATCGAGGCTCGATTCACCTGAATCTACCAGGTTCTGCCACAGAAATGTTAGGAATCAGAATCAGGTTTACTATCACAGGTGTAATTGTGAAATTCATTGTCTTTGTGGCAGCAGTACAATTCAAAACATAATAACAGAGAGAAAAAAAGTGAATTACAGTAAGTATATATATAAAATAGTTAAATAAGTAGTGCAAAAATTGAAATAAAAAGTATTGAGGTAGAGTTCATGGGCTCAACATCCATTCAGAAATCAGATGACAGAAAGGAAGAAGCTGTTCCTGAATTGTTGAGTGTGTGCCTTCTGTGAGGTTCCACCTCATGGCTGTCAACATTGGCTCAATTTCTTTTCTCTTTTTGATAATCCATGCAATATCGATGTTTCACAAATACTGACAGCAGCACCACTCAACCCTGGAATGACTATAAGAACATAAGACCATATATAGGAGTAGAAGTAAGCCATTCGAGTTTGCTCTGCCATTCAATCATGGGCTGATCCAATTCTTCCAGTCATCCCCACTCCCCTACCTTTTCCCCATATCCTTTGATGCCTTGGCTAATCAAGAACTTATCTATCTCTGCCTTAAATGCACTCAATGACTTGGCCTCCACAGCTGCTCATGGCAACAAATTCCACAGATTTACCACCCTCTGACTAAAGTAATTTCTCCGCATCTCTGTTCTAAATGGATGTCCTTCAATCCTGAAATTGTGCCCTCTTATCCTAGTGGTAATACAGCTAAACCACTTGATTGAATCTCACGGTCCGAGACCAGTCTGATCCTCGTGTGAGTGCTGCATGTTACCTATCCCTAACTGCCTTTGAGAGGGTGACAGTGAGGAGCTTTGATGAACTACAACCTGTGATGGTGGGTGTGCTCACAGTGCTGTTAGGAAGAATGTTCCAAGATTCAGACTCATTGAATGTGGCCGTTGACTGATTTGTGTTTCTTTATCCTTAACACCCAACGGAAATCTATTCATTTCTGTCAAACTTCCACTTCTGCTGCAGTCTTTGAGGAGAAAGAGTTCCTGCTTTCCTCTAGCCTTACTGGAATGAAAGCCTGCTTAGTGAGGCTCCAGAGAGGATTAATAGGATTAATACAATAATGTTCATCAGTTGTTCTCCAAGTCCAGTAACTGAAAATTGAAACATTGCTGATGCTGCAAGTCTGAAAAAAAAAGATAGAAAAAGCTGGAAACAATGGGCAGGTGGCATCTGAGGAGAGAGAGAGAGTCCTGATGAAAGGTCTTGGCCTGAAACATCGACTTTGTTCCTTTCCATGGACGCTGCCTGACCTGCTGAGTTCCTCCAGCATTTTGTGTGTGTTCCCTGAGGGAGAAACAGAGCTGACAATCTAAGGCTACATCCACACTAGACCGGATAATTTTGAAAATGCCAGTTTCGCGTAAAAACAATAGGCGTCCACACTATGCGTTTTTGAAAATATCTCTGTCCACATTGAAACAGAGATTTCGGCAAATCTCCTCCTGCTGCGCATGCACAGGACACATCTACCGAAAACAAGCGACATGTTTGGTGTCGAATCTTGCCGTAAAAGTGCGCATTTGTGTAGTTACAGACTAGAAAACTTAAACGACGGACAGCTGTTGGCTCTCACGCAGGAGAACTTAAAACTAAAAAAAAAACAAATACTGGAGCATACGGAAGCAACCGACAGGGAATTCACAGACAGATTGACCCGGCTGACGACGAACATTGAAAAACTGATTAACTCTGTTGCATTAATAAAGTACCTTGTTAAATGTATAAAACATGTCTGCATCAGTATTATCTTGTATTTTCATACAATGTTACTTTAGGCTGTTAGACATCTATTGTCAGAGAAGTACTTGCATAAATAGGTAAACCAACTTCATACGAGCAAGGACAGAAAACGGTAAAGTTGAGTACAGTATACTTATTTATTCAGTAAGTTATGGGTCAAAGTATTTGGTGAGTACATTTCTAACTCTTCTGGCTTCAGTCTCGTTGCCGTCTGTTCTGAAATTGTTAGGTTGCGTTCAAGAAAACAATGAAATAACGCGCTGCCATCTGACAGCATTTTCAGAAGTCTCCGGTTACTCTGTCCACACTGATCTGCCCGAGCAGCGTTTTCAAAAATACCCACCCTGGAAAGTGTTTCCAGGGAGAGCATGTAAACTCTGCACCTAACACACCTACCAGTACCCGAGGACAGGACTGAAGGTGGGTCTCGAGTGCTCTGAGGCAGATGCTCTATCAGGAGTACCACTCTGCTGCCCATTTCGTGGTGCTTGAGAGCAAGGCTTATGAATATTAACTCAGAGTTAATTTCCTCTATTTTAACAGAAACAATACTCAATTGGTTTGAAAGTTCACACCTCCATTAAAACAGCAGACAAGAGAATTCCGTACAGACATGCTAATCAACATAGTGCTAATGATGAACAGTTTAACATCAGGCACTGTCTTCCAAACCCGAGACCATTTCCTTGTGGTTCCACGACGCTCTCACTATTCATATGATGTTTCCTGACAGCTAAACACCTAATCAAACTGCTGCAGAGGCAGCCCGAAACTGGAGGAAATGTACATTGCAAAGTTAATGGATTTTACGATATATGCCGGTGATATTAAACCTGATCCTGATTCGGTTGGATCACTGTTTATCTGGAGCCTTTCCACCATGGGTGACCTTTTCAGGAGCTAAGCGGCAGATGGCTAAACTGCAGGATTCATTGCTCTCGGGATCTCAGGAACTTACAAGCCTCTCCACCAGGGCAAGATGACGATCCCTGGAGAAACCCCCTTGAGGAAGTGGTGGTCAGCTGCCTTCTTGAACCACCACACTCCTTCTGGTGAAGGTGCCCACACAGAGCTGCTGGGGAGGGAGCTCTAGGATTCAGGCCCTGCAACAATGAAGACCTGGTGATATATTTTCAAGTCAGGTAAGCGGATGGTCAAGGAATTTCACCCCCTCCCCACCCTCACCACTTAAGGGAAAGGGATAAGATGACAACATCCCAGGTTGTTGCGTTATATTGTAATGTAAAGTCCTTGTATAAGCAAAAGGCTTTAATGCAGACAAGGGTGAAGTGTTGCACTTTGGAAAGACAAGCAAGGGTTGGACATACACAGTAACAGAGCTGTAAAGAAAGCTTTTGGCACATTGGCCTTCATAAATCAGAGTATTGAGTACAAGAGTTGAGACGTTAAGTGGAAGTTGTATAAGATATTGGTAAGGCCTAATTTGGAGTGTTGTGTGCAGTCATGGTCATCTACCTACAGCAAAGGTAACAAAAAGACTGAAAGAGTATCGAGAAAATTTACAAGGCTGTTGCCAGGTCTTGAGGATCTGTCTTATAGGAAAAGGTTGAATAGGTTAGGACTGCTTTCCCTGGACCCCAGTAGAATGAGAGGAGATTTGATAGAGAATTATACAAAATTATCAGGAGTATAAATAGTGTAAATACTAGCAGGTCTTTTCCACTGAGGTTGGGTGAGATTAGAACTACAGGTCATAGGTTGAGGATGAAAGGTGAAATGTTTAAGGGGGAACTTCACTCAAAGATTAGTAAGAGTGTGGAACAAGCTGCTGGTGGAAGTGGTGGATGAGAGTTCAATTTCAACATTTGGATAAGTATGTGACAGGAGGGGTTTGGAGGGATATGGTCCAGGTGTGGGTAGACAGGACTAAGCAGAAGAACTGTTTGGTATGGAGTAGATGGACCACAGGGCCTGCTTCTGTGCTGTAATGCTCTATGGCTCTATAAACAAAGAATAGAACGTAATAATGGAGGAACCAATTATCCTGCGAACAACTTCCCATCACTCCCTTTGACTTTAAATTTTCATTCCCAGGATGAAACAGCCAGGGATGTGCTGTATTTAGATTTTCAGAAGGCACCTCAGGCCACATGAAAAGCTCGTACAACAGGCCTCACACTACGGGAGGAAGTGTTCACATAAATGAAGCCAGAGACCCAGACTAAATCGTTCTTTCTCAGTCTGGAAGGATGTAACTAGTAGGGAGCTCCAAAGATCGGTCCCTGACCCTCAGCTGTTCATTATCTGTAGTAACTCAGTGGAGGCAGCAGAGTGTGAGGTATTGAGGTTTGTGAGGACATGCTGTGATGAGGATAGGTGGACTCTGTTGCAGGGCAGTAGCATGACATTTAGTGTAACACTATCACAGCGCCAGTGATTGGGGTTCAATGTAAGGACTTTGTATGTTCTCCCCATGACCACCTGGATTTCCTCCGGGTGATCCAGTTTCCTCCCACGTTCCAAAGACCTGCAAGTTAGTAGGTTAATTGGTCACATGAGTGTGACACCCAATGCCCCTGTAATCACATTGTTGAGTTCACCAATGACACGACAGTGGTGGGGCTCATCACCGCCAACGATGAGTCGGTCTGCAGAGAGGAGGTGGGAGAGCTCGAGGTCTTGTGCCAGGCAAATAACCTCTTCCTCGATGTCAACAAGACAAAGGAGATGGTTATCGACTTCAGGAGAACTCGCACCACTTACACCCTCTTCACATCAGTGGCACAGCAGAGGGAACCGTGAGCAATTTCAAACTCCTCGGAGTGTAGATTACACACAACTTCTCATGGTCCCACAACACATCCTACACAACCAGGAAAGCTCACTAATGCCTCTATTTTCTGAGGAGGCTGAAGAGAGCTAGACTGTGCACATGCTACTTTCCCCAAGCAGTAAGAGTGATCAACACCTCCACCCACTAATCATCTCTCCTCACCTCTCCGCCCCCAATTACCACTACTTTATCATTTCCTGTAGGTCCCCTTATGTACAGACCCTCCTGTGCCCAGTGCACTTTATGGACAGACAATCAATCTACGCACATAAGCTATCTTATGTATTTATACTTTTTGTCATACTTTTATCATTGAGTTCTTTATTTTGTTGCATTTATGTTCTGCATCAGATCTGGAGGAACAATTATTTCTTTCTCCTGGAAATGACACTGGACGATGTTGAATCTTGAATCTTGATTTGGGTGTCGCAAACTCATTGTGCAGAAAGGGTCTGTTACCATGTCATAGCTCTAAATAAATAAGTAGATAGACTGAGGGCAAATGTTCAATGTAGAAAGTGTGGGGTCAGTTACTTAAGAATGATGAATCTAATAGCAGACTGTCATCTAAATGGAGAGAAGAGAGATCTAGTTTTTCTTTTGCCTGATATACAAAAAAGGTTAACAGGCAGGAACATCAAGTAGTTAGGGAAGGAAATGTTACATTGGCTTTTATTGTTGAAGGATTGGAGCTCAGAAATACAGAAGTATTGTTACAATTGTACCTGGTACTACTGAGGCAGCATCTGCAGTCATGTAGGGATGGTTATTGGTTAGAGGTTTAAGGTCGGGCCAGCTTGTGAGTTTTGGGAGGTGGGGGGCTGGTGCAGAGGCCAAGATAGAGAGAACATGGAGAGGATGTTTCCAACAGTGTGAGAAGCTCAGTCCACAGAGCACAGCCTCAGAGTAGAGGGACAGCCATTTAAAAAAGGAGGAGGAATTAGGCAGAGGTTGGTGAATCTGTGGAATTCATTGCCACAGACAGCTGTGGAGACCACAGCATTGGGTATATTTAAAGGGGGGTTGATAGGTTATTGATTAGTCAGGACGTCAAAGGTGGGAGAAGGCAAGTGAATGGGGTTGAGAGAGATAATAAATCAGCCATGACTCAATGGGCCCAGAGATCTAATTCTGCTCATATGTCTTATGGCCTAAAATCAGAGCCAGGCCCCAATGGGGATGTTAAAGCTGTGCTGTACTGCCTTTGTGTAAGTGGCCCCCGCAGCTGTTGTAAAATGGCAATGGGGTTAAGGGGAGAGGGGAATTGCTGGGTTGATTTTCACAGCCCACCTGACCGTCTTCATCACACAGGTGTGGCCATGAGCAACCTAGGGGAACAATAACACGCTGACAACTTAAGATCATTTTGGAACCTGCATTATCCCAATGTTCTGTGATCCCCAACCTACTCTATATCCGAGTTAAGGACAAACTAAGGACACTCGCTCTTATATCCAAATCTCTCTGTGACTTTGACTCTCCCTCCTCCAGCACAACATCCCTCTGCATCTCACGTTCTCGATATTTATTGTTTATTTATTTATTTATTATGTATTATTATTTCTTTCTTTTTGTATTTGCACAGTTTACTGTCCTTTGCACTCTGGTTGGATGCCCAAGTTGGCGCGATCTTTCATTGATTCTATTGCGGTTGTTACTCTATTATGGATTCACTGAGTGTGCCCACAAGGCAATGAATCTCAGGAGGTGGTACATATATGTACTTTGATAATAAATTTACTTTGAACTTTGAACTTTTTGAGGATGTGCCATCACCCAACTACTGGCAGCAGAATCTTCAGCAGGATGGCTCTGAGCTTTGGAATCCCCTCCTTCACCACCTGTTCCTATGGATCGCTCCCAAAAACACTCTTCTAAGACCGAGATTTCACTCTCCTACTCCAATATCTCACACATAACTCAGCACCAGTTTAAAATTGAAAAGACTCTCCTGAAGCACCTTGCAGTCAATTAAAAGTGTGACATAGATGGTAGCTTTTCCTATTGTTATTGTACAACATAATGCTGTCAACTGGAACCCTTACTTCTTATGATCCTTAATGGACAAAATGTTCCATCATCCACCCCCACCCCAGAAACATATTGCTGTGAATTACGGTATGCCATTCAATGGAGTAAAGTTCAGAATCTGCCCTTTCAAATGGTTTTGACCACATTTCTCTAGCCCATGGCCCAACCTAAACATTGCTGCCTCACTTTGTGTACCTTCAGGCAGAGAGTCAAGTTTTGCTTGAGTTATGATGATATCATAACTTTCCCCTTTATTGACTGCAGCGCTTGAGATTGGACGTAAACAATGGATGATTGACTGTGATTGTTAATCCATAATGAAAATGGCAGAAGCAGACCAAGCAAAAAGTAAATGTCTGTAGTGGTGTCCTACACGCAGCGCTGAAATAACGACACGGAGTCGGTAAACTGCAGTTAAAAAAAGATTTGAACTTCGCGGCCTCGCTTTAAAGCCTCCCTGATCCCGCCCTCCCCGGGCGCGGATGCTGTAGGGAGCACGTACTCACAGTCCCGCGTGGGCTTTTCCCCTTGTTGGTGAAGCAGACTTGGCGCCCTTTTTGGACCGGCCTTTGTGCCGGCGCGCTGGCTATTTGTGAGCCGGTTCGAGTGCACTAGGAAGTGGGTCGCCACATAACCCCCCCCCCCACAGAACCAGCGATACACCCCCCAATGTCCACAGTCTGGGCCGGACCCTGTTTGGGAGGCCTGCCTCTGCGCCACAGTGCCGGGAACTCGACCGGTTGCGCCACGTCCACATGGGCCGGTTTGAGTCGGTCCACCGTGAAAACCTCCTCTCTCCCCCCAACGTCCAGCACGAACGTGGACCCATTGTTCCTGATCACCATAAACGGCCCCTCGTAGGGCCGTTGCAGTAGTGGCCGATGCCCGCCCCTTCGTACAAAAACAAACTTACAGTTCTGCCCATGCTGCGAAGTGGGTATGGGGGCCAGGTTGCCGAGCCTGTCGCGTAGTCTGCCCAGGACTGCTGCGGGTTCTTCCTCGTGCCCCCTTGGGGCTGGTATGAACTCCCCGGGGACGACCAGGGGTGCGCCGTACACCAACTCGGCTGATGAGGTGTGCAGATCATCTTTGGGCGCCGTGCAGATGCCGAGTAGGACCCAGGGAAGCTCATCCACCCAGTTAGCTCCTCGCAGGCGGGCCATGAGAGCCGACTTTAGGTGATGGTGGAAACGCTCCACCAGGCCGTTCGACTGTGGGTGGTAGGTAGTTGTGTGGTGCAGCTGTGTCCCCAAAAGGCTGGCCATAGCTGACCACAGGCTGGAGGTGAACTGGGCGCCTCTGTCGGAGGTAATGTGGGCCGGTACACCAAAGCGGGACACCCAGGTGGTGATCAGTGCCCGGGCGCAAGATTCGGAGGTGGTGTCGGTGAGCGGGATCGCCTCTGGCCATCTGGTGAACCGGTCCACAATAGTGAGGAGGTGCTGCGCTCCGCGCGACACTGGCAGGGGGCCCACGATATCCACATGAATGTGGTTGAAACGCCAGTGGGTGGGGTGGAACTGCTGCGGCAGAGCTTTGGTGTGCCGCTGCACCTTGGCCATCTGGCAGTGCATGCATGTTTTGGCCCATTCACTGACCTGCTTGCGGAGCCCGTGCCAAACGAACCTGCTGGAGACCATCCGGATGGTTGTCCTGATGGAGGGGTGCGCTAAGTTATGAATGGAGTCGAAAACGCGTCGCCGCTAGTTTGCCGGGACAACGGGACGGGGTTGGCTGATGGTGACGTCACAGAGTAGGGTCCTCTCACCTGGGCCTACGGGAAGGTCCTGGAGCTGCAAACTGGAGACTGCGGTTCTGTAACTAGGGATCTCCTCGTCTGCCTGCTGCGCCTCTGCCAGCGCCTCAAAGTCTACCCCTTGGGAAAGGGCATGAATGTTAGGGCGAGAGAGCGCGCCCGCCACGACATTGTCCTTACCCGAGACATGCCGGACATCTGTCGTGTATTCAGAGATGTAGGATAGATGGCGCTGCTGGCAGGACGACCAGGGATCGGACACCTTCGTGAACATAAAGGTAAGCGGCTTGTGGTCCGTGAACGCGGTGAAGGGCCTACCTTCTAAGAAGTACCTGAAATGCCGGATTGCCAGGTATAGGGCCAACAGTTCCCGGTCGAAAGCACTGTATTTGAGCTCAGGTGGTCGCAGGTGTTTGCTGAAAAACGCCAGGGGTTGCCAGCGACCCGCGATGAGTTGCTCCAGTACCCCACCGACTGTCGTGTTAGATGCGTCCATTGTGAGGGCGGTAGGGACGTCCATTCTGGGGTGCACTAGCATCGTGGCGTTTGCCAAGGCTTCTTTCGTTGTAATGAAAGCGGCCCAGGTAATGTCCTTGCCCGGACCCGACATCAGGGCGAACAGGGGGCGCATGATTCGGGCAGCTGAAGGGAGGAAGCGGTGGTAGAAATTTACCATACCCACGAATTCCTGAAGGCCTTTGATTGTGGTGGGTCGGGGAAAATGGCGGACTGCGTCTACCTTAGCGGGCAGAGGGGTTGCCCCGTATTTAGTAATCCTGTGGCCCAGGAAGTCGATGGTGTCGAGCCCGAACTGGCATTTGGCCGGGTTGATTGTTAGACCGTATTCACTCAGTCAGGCGTAGAATTGACGGAGGTGGGACAGATGCTCCTGACGACTGCTGCTGGCTATGAGGATGTCGTCCAAATAGATGAAAGCGAAGTCCAGGTCGTGTCCCACCGCGCCCATTAACCACTGGAATGTCTGTGCGGCATTCTTCAGGCTGAACGGCATGCGGAGGAACTCGAAAAGGCCGAACGGGGTGATGAGTGCCGTTTTGGGGACGTCGTCCGGATGCATCGGGATTTGATGGTATCCTCGGATGAGGTCCACCTTGGAGAAGATCCGTGCGCCGTGCAGGTTTGCTGCAAAGTCCTGAAAGTGCGGCACAGGGTAGCGGTCCGGTGTTGTAGCCTCGTTCAGCCTGCGGTAGTTGCCGCATGGTCTCCAGCCCCCTGTCGCTTGGGGCACCATGTGCAGGGGGGAGGCCCATGGGCTGTCGGACCGCCGTATGATCCCCAATTCCTCCATCCTCTTGAACTCCTCCTTCGCCAGTCGGAGCTTGTCCGGGGGAAGGCTTCGAGCACGGGTGTGGAGGGGTGGTCCCTGGGTCGGGATGTGGTGCTGTACGCCGTGTCGGGGCATGGCTGCCGTGAACTGCGGTGCCAGAACCGATGGGAAATCCGCCAGGACTCTGGTGAAATTGTTGTCGGACAGCGTGATGGAGTCGAGGTGTGGGGCTGGCAACTGGGCTGCACCCAGGGAGAATGTCTGAAAGGTCTCGGCGTGGACCAGTCTCTGCCTCGGCAGGTCGACCAGCAGGCTGTGAGACCGCAAAAAATCCGCACCCAGAAGCGGTTGGACTATGGCGGCCAGTGTGAATTCCCACGTGAACCGGCTGGAGCCGAACTGTAGCTGCACCGTACTGGTGCCGTAGGTCCTCACTGTGCTGCCGTTCACGGCCCTCAGGGTGGGACCCGGTGCCCTGTTGCAGGTGTCGTAACTCGTCGGAGGTAAGACGCTGATCTCGGCACCGGTGTCGACCAAAAAACGGCGTCCCGACCTCTTGTCCCACACATACAGGAGGCTATCCCGATGGCCAGCCGCTGTAGCCATCAGCGGTGGCTGGCCCTGGCATTTCCCGGGAACTTGTAGGGCGGGCGAAAGCGGCGGGCTTCTGCACCCCACCGCTGGTGGTAGAAGCACCATTGTTCATTGGTCTCCTCACCCCTGCCTCTGGGGTTAGCGGGCTCTGTGGCCGGGCCAGGTCTGGTTTGCTGCTGGGATAGTGGCCTGGTGATCTGTGCAACGGACGCCCCACTCTCCTTCTTGGCGTTCCACAGCAAGTCTGCCCGGGCTGCCACCTTCCGGGGGTTGCTGAAATCCGCGTCAGACTACAGCGCACATTGAGGACTGCCAAGCGCATCATTGGAGCCTCCCTGCCCTCTATTGTGGACCTGTACTCTTCCAGGTTGAAGAAGAGGGTGGGGAACATCATAAAGGACTCCTCCCATCCTGCGCACGGACTGTTTGATCTGCTTCCGTCTGGTAGGCGCTTCAGATCCCTCCAGACTAAGACTAATAGGCACTGGAGAAGTTTTTTCCCTACTGCGGTCACTTTGCTGAACAGTTAACTGCCGGTTAACTGTCAGCTAACTATTACTTGGATTGCACTACCTGTATGTACAATTTATATTTTCATTTATATTTATCATTATTATTGTTATGAGCAGAGAGATAACGTCTGCCGGAAGTAAATTCCTTGTATGTGCATAGGTACTTGGCGATTAAAGTCTGATTCTGATTCTGATTCTGACAGCAGCAGGCCTCGGCCAAGTTGTTCTCGGGCAGCTGCTCCAGGAATGCCTGCTCAAACATGAGGCAGGGCTTGTGTCCTCCAGCCAGAGACAACATCTCATTCATTAAAGCCGATGGAGGTCTGTCCCCCAAACCATCCAGGTGCAGTAAACGGGCAGCCCGCTCGCGCCGTGAGAGTCCGAAAGTCCTTATGAGCAGGGCTTTGAATTCCGTGTATTTGCCGTCCGCTGGGGGAGACTGTATGAGCTCCTCAACCTGGGCCGCTGTGTCCTGGTTGAGGGAGCTCACCACGTAGTAGTAACGTGTGGCATCCGAGGTTATCTGCCGAACGTGGAATTGGGCTTCTGCTTGCTGGAACCATAGGTAAGGTCGCAGCGTCCAGAAGCTTGGCCGTTTCAACGAAACCGCATGAACAGATGCGGCGGTGTCCATCTCCAGTCCAAATATCGTTTGGGCCTTCAGGGTCACCAATTGTAGCGGTGTGCTACACGCAGCGCTGAAATAACGACACGGAGTCGGTAAACTGCAGTTAAAAAAAGATTTTATTCGAACTTCGCGGCCTCGCTTTAAAGCCTCCCTGATCCCGCCCTCCCCGGGCGCGGATGCTGTAGGGGGCACGTATTCACAGTCCCGCGCGGGCTTTTCCCTTTGTTGGTGAAGCAGACCTGGCACCCTTTTGGGACTGGCCTTTATGCCGGCGCGCTGGCTATTTGTAAGCCGGTTCGAGAGCGCTAGGAAGTGGGTCGCCACAT
Organism: Hemitrygon akajei; assembly: GCF_048418815.1. Lineage (NCBI taxonomy): Eukaryota > Metazoa > Chordata > Chondrichthyes > Myliobatiformes > Dasyatidae > Hemitrygon > Hemitrygon akajei. The sequence goes on from NC_133153.1 coordinate 42,007,378, forward strand.
GTCGACATATTGTGTTGGTATCTGAAATACGGATTTAAACCTGCACCAACAGCAGCCAATGTGTCTGTGGTGTGAAAGTCTCTTTTTAAATGAGGCAATGAAACTATCCAGGCTCCTTAAACACTTACAGAAAATACACTCTGATCAAGCAAACATGAACTTAGCTTATTTTCAGTCACTTCGTGAAAACTGCCAGAAATGGAAAACACTTCAAAACATGTCTGCCAGAATTTCACAACAAAACAGTGATGGTTTGTGCGTTTCATTCAACATCTCATTGCTCACTGCTAAATTTGGAAAGCCTCATACAATTGGAGAAGAAAAATGTGTTCTGCAGTAAAGGAGGTTCTGAGTATGGTTTTGCAAAAGTCACCAGACTTTAATTAAAATGATTCCACACAGCAACAATTCTGATCCAAGATGAATGGATGAAATGTCTGAGAATATGAAAGACACATTGAGCAACATACTTAGGACAACAGAATTTGCTCTGCAGTTGGATGAGTCAATTTTGCCAAGCAATGAATCTTTGCTTCTTGGTTGCAGATACAAAGGGGGAGTCAATATTTCAGATTGTTGAACAATTTTTCCAAGGGAAGGACATTCCACTCATCAACATTCTTGCTTGTGCAAAAGATGGAGCACCATCAATCACAGGACACCATTGTGGGGTTATTACTTTCTTGAAAAAAGCTGTCCCCCTAACATACTTACCATTCACTATGCAGTTCAGAGACAACATTTTGTCTTGATTCGCTGCACAAATCATTAAATACTGTCATCACAGTGTTAAATAAAATCAAGTCCCATGCTCTCTGTTTTCCAACATTTTGGGAACTTTGCACTGAGAATGACAAACAGTTTGAACACTTGCACACAGAAGTCAGATGGCTCTCAAAAGGAAACAGCCTGACACACTTTTACGTACCTTTTGAAACTGTGAGAAAATTCTTTGAAGGGTCAAGAGATTCATTCAGTAATCAACTCCAGAATATTAGGCATGACATTGCTTATTTTTCAGAATTATTGCCAAAGTTTAATGAAATGAAGCTTCAATTGCAAGGAAATGTGAATCTTATCAAAGTCAAATCAGTTGTCCCCAAATTTGTCCACATTAGCCACATTTAAGTCCAAAATTGGCCATTGTGACCATTTCTAATTTCCAAGCCTTTCTGAGTTGGGAGAGAAAGAAAGAATACCAGATGATGATCTTCAAGTATCTGTGCCTGCCTGGGTGAGCTACATAAAGACACGACAGAGAGATTTCAGGATCTTCCCTCGATCCAAGTTCTATATTGGGTAATAAATCATTCCTGAACACTTGTAATGAGGAATTAACAGGAAGGAAGGAGGAAGAACTGATCTCACTACAAAATGACTTTGAGCTGAAGCTGAAGTTCAAAGAATCATATCAAGACTTTTGGTTGAAGAAAGAAATCTCTGAACACCATCCTGCACTGTGGAAAAAGGTCAAGATGTTCTTTATTGCCTTTCCAACCTCATAATTAGTGGAACACGGTTTCAGTGAAGTCGCCCAACTTCTTTCTAAGCAACAGACTGCAACTTACTGAACGTGGGGATCTGAGACTCCTTCTGGGTGACAGTCAGCCTGATGTTGAGAAGCTGATATCACTGCACCAAGCCTATCCTTCTCATTGAAAGGTGAAAAAGCAATGATGCAGTGAATAGTTGGACTACTAATGTACACTCTAAAATTGCTGATGAAAATGTTTTTTATTGTAATTAAAGAAAAGAAATAATTTTATTTGTAGCTTTAAATAGATCTGAATAATTTTTATAATTATTTGTCACTGCTCTGAATTTGCAGTTCCTATTTTCTTTCACTGCATTGTAAAACAAAATAGTTTACAGTTTTTATGTAATGACCATAAAGGGAGAAAGAGGCACTGAGGATGTGGTCTGGCACCCAAGGGAGTGGTAACCGAAAGAAGTTTGGGAACCACTGGTTTAAATCTTCTCTTCGACGAGAGTTCAGTGAGACCCTCTCTCATTGCACCCCACTGCTACTCTTCTATTCTGGCTTGTTCTCTGTTCCTTTCCAGTCCTGATGAAGGGCTGTGTACCAAAATGTCGACTGTTTATTCCTCTCCATAGATGCTGCCTGACCTTCTGAGTTTCTCCAGCATTTTGTGTGCGTTGCTCTAGATTTCCAGTATCTGCAGAATCTCTTCAGACATCAAAACCTAAAAGCTATAGCCTGGAGAGAAGAGACTGGAGGCCTGGAGGCTGTCCTGGGGTTGGAGGGTGGAAGGGAGGAAAGGGGCGTGTTTTGCTGCTGTTGTTTTGTTACTTGTTGTTTTCTATTTTGTTGTGTCCTATGTTGTTCTGCCAAGCAATTTGGGTATGCTATGTTGACGTGGGAATGTGTTGCAATACTTGAGGGCTGCCACAGCATATCAAAGTTAAAAATGCAAAGTAAATTTATTATCAAAGTACATACATGTCACCATTTACAACCCTGAAATTCATTTTCTTATGGGCTTACTCAATTATTTTACAGATTATTTTGCAGATGTAAAATAATAAACATACTGCAATAGAATCAATAAAAGACCTCACCAAATTGGGCGTTCAACCAGTGTGCAAAAGACAACAGACAGTACAAATACAAAAAGAAGAAATAATAATAATAATAATAATAATAATAATAATAAACAATAAATATTAAGAACATGAGATGAAGAGTCCTTGAAAGTGAGTCCATTGCTTGTGGGAACATTTCAGTGATAGGACATTAAAGTTGAGTGAAGTTATCCCCTTTGATTCAAAAGACTGATGGTTAAGGGGTAATAACTGTTCCTGAACTTGTACTGTGAGTCCTGAGGAACCAATACCTTCTTTCTGATGGAAGCAGTGAGAAGAGAGTGTGTCTTGGTTGGTGGGGGTCCCTGATGATGGAGGCTGCTTTCCCATGACAGTATTTCATGTAGATGTGCTCAAAGGTGGGGAGGGTTTTCCCCATGATGGACTGGGCCGTATCCACTACTTTTTATAGGATTTTCCATTCAAGGGTATTGGTGTTTCCATACCAGGCTGTGAAGCACACAATCAATATATTCTCTATTACACATCTATAGAAACTTGTCAAAAGTTTTGGATGTCATGCTGAATCTCCACAAACTCCTAAGGAAGGAGAGGCGCTGTTGTGCTATCTTCATAATTGCCCTTACATGCTGGGTCCAGGACAGGTCCTCCAAAATAATAACACCAAGGAATTCAAAATTGCTGGCTCTCTCTTACTAGCTGGGTTGGTTTGTTAACTCAAATGATACATTTCACTGTATATGTTGACGTACATGTAATAAATAAATCTTGAGCAGAATCTGAATCTCTTGAGTTTATGAATATAAAAGATTTGAAGAGGGGAGATTCTACGTCCTGCTATTCTAGGTAATAGTCACTATGGAATCCACAGTATGAGTATAGATTACTGAGTTACTTTCAATCTGCTGTTTGTGGGAGCTTTCTGTGCACAGACTGGCTGATGCATTTCCAGCACAGCAATAGTGAGCACACCTCAGAGTGCTTTATTGGTTGACGGCGGTTTGGAATGTCCAGAGGCTATGGAAGTGGTTATAAACCTAAGGGTCCTTCTTCCAGCTGGTGCTAGAGAAGAGAGAATGCCATGTGAAAGACTATCTGCAGAGATACACAGCAAATTACAGCCTTATTTATATTACAGGATCATTGCCCCTAACCCAAATCATCCATCAAACATAGAAACACAGTTTGATTATCACTCTGAGAGGAACTGATGTTCAGGAATAAATTATCTCGTGACTGTGACTTTATGGGCTATAAATGGTGAAACTGAGAAGATTAAATACGAATTATTTCAATTGTAGTAAAAGGAAAGGTCTGTAGTTATATAATGGAACATAAAGGATTTATTACATAATAAATCAGAATCAGAATCAGGCTTAACATCACTGACATGTTGTTCTGTGACAGCAGTACAATGCAATACACAATTATAAAAACAAATTACAATAAGAAATATATATATATTTCTAATTAAATTAAATAAGTAGCATAAAACAAGAGCAAAAACAGGAAAAGAAAATAGTGGGTTAATTGTGCATTCAGAAATCAGATGGCAGAGGGGAAGAAGCTGTTCCTGAAACACTGAGTGTGTGTCTTCTGACTCCCTGATGGTAGTAATGAGAAGAGGGCATGTCCTGGGTGATTGGGGGTCCGTAATGATGGATGCTGCCTTTCTGAGACATCGCCTTTTGAAGATGTCCTGGATGCTAGGAACAACAATGAAACTCCAGGCCTGGCCCGGGTGAAGCTCCCGAGGAATGGAGAGTGCCCAATGTGGTTCCATTGCTGAAAGGGGTTCGCAAAAGCAAGTCAGTAAACTGTGAGTCGGCAAATCTGACATGGGTGGTCAGTAAATTGCTGGAGGGCATTCTGAGGGGCAGGATTTGACAACATTTGGAGAGACAGGGTCTGCTTTGGGATAGTGAGCATGGCTTCATGTGTGAGAAATCATGTCTGACAAATCTCTTGCAGTTTTTTAAGGAGGTAACCAAGAGGTCAGATGAGGGTAGGGCAGTAGAAGTTGTCTGTATGGGCTTTGGAAAGGGCCCTCACTGCAGCCTAATCTGAAAGGTTAGATCACTTGGGATCCAGGGCCAAGATACCCGATTGGATTCAAAATTGCTCAGTGGTAGGAAGCAAAGGGTTAACGTCAAGGGTAGTTTCTCATACTGGAGGCCTGTGTCCAGTGGTGTGCCACAGGGATTGGTTCTGGGACCTTTGCAGCTTCTCATTTACATAAACAATTCGGATGTGAATGTACAGGCGTAGTTAGTAAGTTTGTCGATGACACTAGAATCGGTGGTTTTGCAGTTAGTGTAAAAGGTTACGTAAAACCATAGGAGGATTGTGCTGAGCGAGGTATGTGGGCTGAGGACTGGCAAGTGGATTTCAATCCAGATAGCGCTGAGATATTGCATTTTGGGTGATCAAAGCAGGGTGGGAACCATACAGTGAAACGTAGGCTGCATCGATCGCTGAAAGTGGTGTTACAGGCAGACAGGGTGGTGAAAAAGGCATCTGGCACACTAATCTTCATCAGTACCAGAGTTGGAAAGTTATACAAGATGTTGGTGGGGCCACACTTGGAGTATTGTGTACTGTGTTGGTTGCCCTGTTATAGGAAAGATGTTGTTCAATGAGAAAGTGTGAGGAAAACATTTACCAGGATGTTGCCTGGATTTGGGGACCTGAGTTTGTCTAGACTAAGACTTCATTCTCCAGGAACGAATCAGGGTATAGATGATGATGTGGAGCACAGACAGCGTGAAAGCACATAATCTTTTTTCCCAGGGAAGGGGTGCTAAAGACTTGATGGGCTGAATAGCTTACTCTGCTCCTATATCTTATGGTCTAATAACCTATCTAGTTGTGGGAAAATCAAACCAAAGCGTATCATCATCAGAGGCAAACACAAGGAAATCTGCAGATGCTGGAAATTCAAGCAACACACACAAAATGCTAGTGGAACACAGCAGGCCAGATAGCATCTATAGGGAGAAGCACTGTCAACATTTTGGGCCGAGACCCTTCCTCTGGACTAACTGAAAGGAAAGATACTAAGAGATTTGGAAGTAGGAGGGGGAGGGTGAAATGCGAAATGATAGGAGAAGACCGGAGGGAGTGGGGTGAAGCTGAGAGCCAGAAAGGTGATTGGCAAAAAGGATTCAGAGCTGGAGAAGGGAAAGGATCATGGGACGGGAGGCCTAGGGAGAAAGAAAGGGGGAGGGGAGCACCAGAGGGAGATGGAGAACAGGCAGAGTGATGGGCAGAGAGTGAGAGAAAAAAAGAGGAGGGGGGAAAAACTAAATATATCAGGGATGGGGTAAGAAGGGGAGGAGGGGCATTAATGGAAGTTAGAGAAGTCATTTTGTGTGTGTTGCTCATCATCAGAGGCTTGCTCGAAGGCAAGTGGTGTGGAAGATGACGAACGGCTTCTGTGGATGTGGGGCTGTCCTGGTCAGTGAGTCCCGGGGATTGGATGCCTCTGTGAGCCGGAGGCATGAGGGCTGATGGGTCGGCACAACTGGAGCTCAAGCCTGGAGTTTGGGGTCCCATCATTGGCTAGTTTGGGATTTGACTAGAAGTCCAGAAGTGCGAAGCCCCATAGCCAAAACATGGACACTGGAGGCTGGAGGTTGGAAGCTCAGAGCCAACAATTCTCAGCAGGCCAACACAAAACACACAAGCAACAAAACAACAGCAACAGCAATGAAAAGCCACTTTCCTCCCACCCAGCTACACACATGGACAGGGCACAACTTCAGGACAGCCCTCTGGGCTTCCAGACTTTGGCAATTGGGCCATGAATTCCAGACTTACATTCAACCTTTGGGCTTCAGGTTTCCATATTGACACCTAGAGTAGCCAGGACCCCATGACTTGAGCTCCGAACACACCAACTGACTCCTCATGCCTCCTGCTCACAGGGACAGGCACCAACCCGATACAGCCCGTGACCATGGATATCCTTCATTCCCATGAGAAACTATTGGAGCTGTTCCAATCACACACACTCCTGGAACTGCTGTGGAGCAGTCGATATCCAGCACAGTTACTGAAGAATGGTGACAGCTTACCGGCGGTTCATGACACAAGAAATACACTAATAACACTTCTTCAGAGGGAAACTGTGGTGAGCGATCACAGCAAACAATGAAGAGGTGGGCAAAGGCAAGGCTGAGTTGAGGGTCGAGGCATGTGGGTGGGTTGCAAAGTCAGAGTGAGGTTGAGGCATGTTCAAGGCGGAGTTGCAGCAAGAGGAGTGGAGGAGTTTTGGAGCCCGTCCACATGAACCGAGAGTAGGATCTGATTGATCTAAGCGCTGGGCTGATTTGGAAAGGTTAGGTACGTGCCAGAATGTGGTGATGGTGTCCAAGGACAGCGCATGTCGCTGCAGTGAGCACGTGTCTCCTGGCTGCACTAAGGCTGAGGCTGTGAGACTGCTCTGAGCTTTGTGTCTGCGAGCTTTGCGATGATCTGCCCCGCTGTGTGATAAACTGAGACTGAGGCTGTGGGCCTCCTCCATTTGCTCTGAGCTTTGTGCCTGTGGATTCACCTTCATGCTGAATGCTGCTGCCTGCTTTTATTGTTTGCATGTCTTGTGTTTTTTGTCTCTCTTGACTGTCTCAGGCTGTTGGTCTGTTTTTTAATTGGGTTCTTTCAGGTTTCTTGTTTTGGGGCTGTCGGTAAGCAGATGAATCTCAATTCAAGAGAGAGTTAGATAGAGCTCTTATAGATAGCGGGGTCAAGGGATATGGGGAGAGGGCAGGAACAGGGTACTGATTGTATATGATCAGCCATGATCACAGTGAATGGCGGTGCTGGCTAGAAGGGCTGAATGGCCTACTCCTGCACCTACTGTCTATTGTCTATCTCGAGGTTGTATAATTTACTTTGATAATAAATGTACTTTGAATGTGGCAGAAAGCCTTCCCATGGATATAATGATGAATGCAAAAAAGGTAATCAAAATGCATGTTGATCATTGCCATTGTTTCATTTGCAAAGGCATCAGTCACATACAGATCTTGTCAGCCTAATTAATCACAAATGCTGCTCACTACTTGCATCTGACCTCCAGAAATAGAAATAGACGAAGCAATAACCATGGAGAGCTTTAGCTGTCAACTCACAATCAGAACACATCCAAGGCAAGTGAAATGTCGCACGTCCTAGTTTTCCAAATTATTTAAGGAAAATAAAATGAGATTGTGTGTTTAAACAGTTTCTACTGATCGGTCTTCATTAGATTTGTCTTTTATAGTCATGGTAACATCAGCAAGTTCAATGCCACCTCCACAGCCATACATTTATCAGGCACACCTTTACCTTTCACCCAGACTCAGCCAATACCTGGTGGCAAAGGTTCAGGTGACAAACCAAAGCAAAAACAACTCACAATTATACAGCACACTTTGTGCTCTGGGTGAAGGATTTTTTCTCACCTCTGCCCTAACGTCTACTTCTGGTAGGATGGTGGGACGCTCAGATGCAGGTCCCATCAAAGGTGCATTTGTTTGTCTTATAAGTCATTTTTACAATCACAAATCACTGCTGGATACTAAGAACACCAAGTTCTGCAGGGCCAACCCATCAGTGAGATGCTTGATAGCGATGGAGCTGGACTTACTACACACATTTTTGTGTTGTTGCCTGGCCTTGTTGCATACCATTGTGCCGAGATAGTGCACAATCCAAGAAATGGAGCAAGTGTAAATCTGTTCATTGGAGAGACTGAACGGTGGGGGAACTGCATTGCCTCAAGACGAGGCCTCGGCCATGGGGTCGCCTTGCAGCAGGGGCCTCTGCTGGGCCATGCTGGAATTGTGCTGGGTTGAGGGCTAGCCTCTCCTATCAGTGCTGCCTTCTGGTTTTCTCTCAGTGCTGCTCTCCAGTGTTCACTCAGTGCTCCTTTCTGGTTTTCTCTCAGTGCTGCTCTCCAGTGTTCACTCAGTGCTCCTTTCTGGTTTTCTCTCGGTGCTGCTCTCCAGTGTTCACTCAGTGCTCCTTTCTGGTTTTCTCTCGGTGCTGCTCTCCAGTGTTCACTCAGTGCTCCTTTCTGGTTTTCTCTCGGTGCTGCTCTCCAGTGTTCACTCAGTGCTCCTTTCTGGTTTTCTCTCGGTGCTGCTCTCCAGTGTTCACTCAGAGCTCCTTTCCGGTTTTCTCTCGGTGCTGCTCTCCAGTGTTCACTCAGTGCTCCTTTCCGGTTTTCTCTCGGTGCTGCTCTCCAGTGTTCACTCAGTGCTCCTTTCCGGTTTTCTCTCGGTGCTGCTCTCCAGTGTTCACTCAGTGCTCCTTTCCGGTTTTCTCTCGGTGCTGCTCTCCAGTGTTCACTCAGTGCTCCTTTCTGGTTTTCTCTCGGTGCTGCTCTCCAGTGTTCACTCAGTGCTCCTTTCTGGTTTTCTCTCGGTGCTGCTCTCCAGTGTTCACTCAGTGCTCCTTTCTGGTTTTCTCTCGGTGCTGCTCTCCAGTGTTCACTCAGTGCTCCTTTCTGGTTTTCTCTCGGTGCTGCTCTCCAGTGTACACTCAGTGCTCCTTTCTGGTTTTCTCTCGGTGCTGCTCTCCAGTGTTCACTCAGTGCTCCTTTCTGGTTTTCTCTCGGTGCTGCTCTCCAGTGTTCACTCAGTGCTCCTTTCTGGTTTTCTCTCGGTGCTGCTCTCCAGTGTTCACTCAGTGCTCCTTTCTGGTTTTCTCTCGGTGCTGCTCTCCAGTGTTCACTCAGTGCTCCTTTCTGGTTTTCTCTCGGTGCTGCTCTCCAGTGTTCACTCAGTGCTCCTTTCTGGTTTTCTCTCGGTGCCGCTCTCCAGTGTTCACTCAGTGCTCCTTTCTGGTTTTCTCTCGGTGCTGCTCTCCAGTGTTCACTCAGTGCTCCTTTCTGGTTTTTGCTTGGTGCTGCTCTCCAGTGTTCACTCAGTGCTCCTTTCTGGTTTTCTCTCGGTGCTGCTCTCCAGTGTTCACTCAGTGCTCCTTTCTGGTTTTCTCTCGGTGCCGCTCTCCAGTGTTCACTCAGTGCTCCTTTCTGGTTTTCTCTCGGTGCTGCTCTCCAGTGTTCACTCAGTGCTCCTTTCTGGTTTTCTCTCGGTGCTGCTCTCCAGTGTTCACTCAGTGCTCCTTTCTGGTTTTTGCTTGGTGCTGCCCTCTAGTGTGCACAGAGTGGAAGAACCAGCTGGGCCACAACAACCTACAGTCATGCCACTTTGGGACATGGGCTAAATAATGTTTTTCTTTGCGTCTGTATGTTTCTCTGAAATCATAACACGTTATTTCTGCTACGTGCTATTTGCAGTGTGCTATGTGGTTAGTCATAACTCAAATACCATCTATAAATTTGCTGACAATACAACCATTGTTGGTAGAATCTCAGGTGGTGACGAGATGGCGTACAGGAGTGAGATATGTCAACTAGTGGAGTGGTGTCGCAGCAACAACCTTGCACTTGAAGTCAGCTGATTGTGGACTTCTGGAAGGGTAAGACAAAGGAACACATACCAATCCTCATAGAGGGACCAGAAGCGAAGAGAGTGAGCAGTTTCAAGTTCCTGGGTGTCAAGATCTCTGAGGATCTAACCTGGTCCCAACATATTGATGCAGTTATAAAGAAGGCAAGACAGCATCTATACTTCATTATGAGTTTGAAGAGATTTGATATGTCAACAAATACACTCAAAAACTTCTAAAGATGTACCATGGAGAGCATTCTGACAGGCAGCATCACTGTCTGGTATGGGGGTGGGGGGGGTGCTACTGCAAGAAGCTGCAGAGGGTTGTAAATTTAGTTAGATCCATCATGGGTACTAGCTTACAAAGTACCCAGGACATCTTCAAGGAGTGGCGTCTCAGAAATGCAGCGTCCATTATTAAGGACCTCCAGCACCCAGGGCGTGCCCTTTTCTCACTGTTACCATCAGGTAGGAGGTACAGAATCCTGAAGGCACACACTCAGCGATTCAGGAACAGCTTCTTCCCCTCTGCAATCCAATTCCTAAATTGACATTGAACCCTTGAACACTATCTCACTTTTTTTTTAATATATAGTATTTCTGTTTTTGCACAATTTTTAATCTATTCAATATATGTATACTGTAATTGATTTAGTTATTTATTTATTATTATTTTATTATATTTTTTCTTCTATATTGTGTATTGCATTGAACTGCTGCTGCTAAGTTAACACATTTCACGTCACATGCCGGAGATAACAAACCTGATTCTGATTCTGTTGGTAATTTGTTTTGCAACTTGGCCTCAGAGGAATGCTGTTCCATTTGGCTATATTCGAGCATGGTTGAATGATAATTAGAATAGAATAGAATAGAATAGAACTTTATTGTCAGTCCTCAAGACGAGTTTGTGGTGCTGCTACTTGAAATTATTCATGGTTGATCTTATTTTGGGATTGTGATCTCTGGATCATCCACATTATATCACTCCTTAGTCAGAGGCAGTATTGCAGATGATGTCTTCCTGCAGCTTCACATCATTGTAATAAGGTGTCTCTCGTGCTTAGATCCTCTACGGCAAAGATCAGTGTACCATCTGCTTTGCCGAGTGTTTGGTGTGCCTGCAGTTTAAGGACAATCAGGTCCCCCTGAACACCAATACCTTTCAATCTTTCCCATTTAAAGGGAGCAAATATAAAGCATGTTAAACTTCAGGAAAGTTCACATTTGGATCCAGTTTCGGGAAGGCCGACGGTGAGCTATTGCTTGAAGTGTTGATTGGGTAGATAGTTCACAGAAAGGAGCTTCCTATTTCAATCTCTCCATATTGTGTTGTGTCAAAACCCAATGTTATTCTGGGAGGGGAAAGAATTTCCAGATGCCCCTAGGTTGGCGACTCCAGAGATCAAAGTCTGGAGGTTGAAGTCCTGAGTCCACAAGACAGCAAGTCTGGAGGTTGGAGGTCTGATTTCTGCAAGTCCAGAGCCAAGGCATGGAGGTCAGAGGCTTGGAGGTGACCTGTCCTAGAGCTCGATACAGTCGGGTGTGTGTGTGTGTGTGTGTGTGTGTGTGTGTGTGTGTGTGTGTGTGTGTGTGTGTGTGTGTGTGTGTGTGTGTGTGTGTGTGTGTGTGTGTGTGGGGGGGGGGGGGGGGGGGGGTCGGGGGAGAGGGGGGTTGGAAAGGAGTTTGTCCTGCTGTTGTGAGTTGGCTGCGTGTTACTCTGGTGATTATTTCAGGCATTCTATGTGAGCGCCAGAATGTAGGGTGATGTTTGCGAGATGCCCCTGGCAGTTCCTCAGATTTTGTTAGCTATTAACACAAATGACGCATTTCACCCAACATTTCAGGTCGAGGACCTTTAGCAGGAAGTGCTTCAGCCCAAAACGTCTGTACTCTTATCCACAGAAGCTGCCTGGCCTGCTCGATTTCCAGAATCTGCAGATTTCCACTTGTTTGTGACATATTTCACTGTATGTTTTGATGCACATGTCATTAATAAATAAATCTAAACTACATGAGACTGCAGACAATACAGTTTATAATCATTTCCCACACTGAGCATGCTGTCTATAGCTGGTCTGTGATTTTCCTAAATATTCACAGTAAATATCCTTTCCTCAGTATCTTCTCTCTCACTGGGACCCACTATAACTATGGGCTAACCACAAAATGACCTCCAAGAGGACCATAACCTTGTTGTGGTTTAGAGACGTTTGAGCCTCAGTGACCTGGAGAATTATGTTGGCTGGAGTCAGGGCTTTATGCTTTGATTCTTGGTAGGGTCACCCATGTCAAATAGGTCAAAGGGCAGAGGCCAGACTAAGGGTGATGCACCGGTCCTCCAGGTTCAGGGGTTCAGGTCAGGACTAACAACCCTGACTGGTAAAACAAATTGTTACGGAAACAGCAGTGAAGAATCTTTCTACATCTGAGTGTGACGGTATTCCTGAGTCTCGACCCGGGACTTGCATGGCTGACAGTTGTGAGCTACTGATCTGCTGAAGGAAGTCCTGAACACCGTCAGAGATGGAGGACCATCATCGCTGCCCTAAATGCCGGCGGCAGAGTGGGCAGTGAAAAAGAAACACAAAATTAAAGTATGATATTAGTAATTGCAATAGAGTCAATCAGAATCCAGCAATTTTATTTCTGCTGTGAACTGTGTAGCACTTAATTAATGCCTTAAAGGAGCAGCAGGAGACATGACAACACATCTAGCTGTGATCTGATTGGTTTGAAGAGTAAAGCCAATGTTAATTATTCCTGGTACTTTCTCTTTTGCATTGCAGTGCCCGGGCAAGTCATGACCATCAATACCACTTGTTCTTATTTTCAAGTGTTATTATAACAGGAGTTTTAATTGTCTAAATAAAACAGTCATTTCAATATCAGTTAATTGATGCAAGCAGTGAAGGTAAAACACAACACAATCCAGATGAGTTACAAACACAAAGGATTCTGCAGATGCTGAAAATCAAGAATAACAAACACAAAATACTGGAGGAACTCAGCAGGTCAGGCAGCATCAATGGAAAAGAGTACGTTGAAAGGTCTTGGCTCAAAGCCTTGACTCTTTATTCCTCTCCATAGATGCTGTCTGACCTGCTGAATACCTCCAGCATGTTGTGTGTGTTACTTGAGCTGAGTTACAGTAGAGTGTGGAACGGGCAAAACAAACTGTAATTCAAAGCAACACACACACACACAAAATGATGGAGAAACTCAGCAGGTAATCCACTTGGATTTACTATATAACTCTCAATAATCAGGCACTCTGTGTCCATTTCAAGATGTGTTATCAGAAGTTTGATCAATAACTTCAGTTTGAATGCAATGATGGGAATGTAGCAGTAGGCAGCTGTCGATCTCAGGAGACCATGGGTTTGTGCCTCTGGTGGACTGTGTCCTGTCCAGGGTGCAAGCTTAGGTGGGAAGATTTGAAGAACCGGCTGTTGTCCGTCCAGGGGGAGGGCAAGCGCTGATACAGCTTGGCACCAGTGTCGTTGCAGAGGTTGCCAGAGTGAAGTTACAGGCAACATCGAACTGCCTTAGGGACCCCGTCTCCGTATTTCTTCCTCGGGGTTTACTCCCAAAGCCTTTCTCATGGGTGGGTATGGCCGTAAGGCAGCAGAGGTTTAAAATCAGAGTCTTCCTTCTCCTGGGCGGGCTGCCATCCAAGGCTCATAAGCCCCACCTGCCTGAAGCAATTGGTTTTGAGGTGCCCCTTCTCTTGCTGGTAGAAACAGTTCCGCTGGGCCTAGAAACTAAGCCACTCGTGAAGGCCAAGAGTTGGACTTGGTTGTCAGAGGCCATCTGGAGCACTTTATAGGTAGTGGGAGCTAATCACCACTATCACCCCCGGCTATGACAACCTTAGGAACCGATGGGAATGTAAAGGAACATTAATTCCAACAACATCCCGTTTCCTCCCCAAATTTCACCATCTCCCCTAAGCTCCAGAGGGTGCCAGATCCACAGAAGATTGCACCCTTCTGAATCCTAAGTCACTGCTCACACATCGTTTGAGACAGTGAGCGTCACCGAGCAGTGCTTTATCCTGAGTTTGCCCTCTGTACATTCCAACATGACAGATAGGGAACAGAAGCTTAGGAGGTGCTCCGCTGAAGACAGCCAAAAACCTTTATCTCACTGCGACTCGCCAGTCAGAAAAGACGGCTACATTGCTGGAATATGCAGAACTCCAGCTATGTCCTGTGTTCTGTTTTCCTGTGAGATACTCACAGACATGAACATCACTGGCAACAACATTATTCACAGGCCTCTCACCAGCTGCCCTTGATAATGTGGTACTGTGTAAGCTCCTGTGTGTGAAACCTAAAGATTAGCTTTTTTATTCATCACATGCATATCGAAACATCAAAGCATAGAGTGAAACGTGTCGCTTGCATCAGCAGCTGACAGATCTGAGGATGTGCTGGGGGTAGTGCACACAGTGTGCCCACAACTTACTAACCCTAACTCACACATCCGTGGAATGTGGGAGGAAGCTGGAGCATCCGGAGGAAACCCACATGGTCACAGGGAGAACCTACAGAGTCATTACAGGCAGTGCTCCAGCAGTGAGTAAAAATGGGACAATGGGTAGAGACATGGAGATACACAGCATGGACACAGGGCCTTTTTCCCAATCTCCTTCATAGTGGAGGGTATCCCAAACTACATATATTTGTGGACTGTGTATACTTCACCTCTTTAGCTCTTCTGCATATCACCTCCCAGCTCCTCACTTCATTCCCCCCCCCCACCCTGCCCACTTTCCCCCTCCACCTGCTCTTGCCTATTACCTGACAGCTTGTAGCTCCTCCTCCTACTTCTGCCACCTTCCTTTCCAGTGCTGAAGAAGGGTCCAGGCCCAAAACGTCACCTGTTTATTCATCTCTGTAGATGCCGCCTGACCTGCAGAGTTCCTCCAGCATTTTGTGCATTCTACTCTGGATTTCCAACATCTGTAGAATCTCGTGTTCAAATTTGTGGATTGAATATATTTGGATATGAATGCCAGCTCTGAGATAAATCCATCAGGAAAGGACAAACTGAGTTTGTTGTGTTTAGAATGAAACCATTAAGGATGAGCTGATAAAAGTTTATCAACATGCAACATACTTTGATCAGATGGTCTAGAGAAGACGTTGCCACGTATGAGAAACTGTGCTGGTATGAGATGGTCACTAATAAATCTGACGGGAAATTCTAGCCAGAGTCTAAGGAGAATGTGAGACAGGATCCCGCAGGGAGAGATGCCAATGACTCAATAGGAAAACGAACAAGCTCACTGTGAAGAAAGGAATACAAGGTTGTGCTAATAAGGAGAATGTATGCCTTTTGTTTGGAGATGGTGGGCTGGGTCTACCCAGGTTAACTGGAGCCTCCGCCTGTATCCAGGTAAGGCTCTGGGTGTCAGTGTTTGACTGCTTACTAGAACACCAAGGTTGGTGTGGGCATTGCTTGACCATCAGCTGCAGAATCTTGCTGGAAAGGGAAATTATTGGCATGAAGAGAGATCTCAATCTCTCCTGTGGGATCTACCCACCTTCTCGGTAATTAAAACTAGACTCACTCCTGCCCCCGACACTCTCGAACTTCCAGCATACTGCTAGTGTCTTCCACAGTGAAGCCTGGTGCAAAATATTTATTCTGTTTTCTGTCATTTCCTTATCCCCCATTACTACCTCTTCCAGCAGTCTGATGTCTACTCTTACCTCTCTTTTACTGAAAAAACTTTTGGTATCCTCTTTGATATTATTGGCTAGTTTACCTTTATATTTCATCTTTTCCCTTTTTAGATGCCTCTGTTGGCTTTCCAGTCCTCTGACTCCGCACTAATTTTTGCTCTATTAAATGCCTTTTCTTTTGCTTTTATGTTGGCTTTGACATCCCTTGACACCCACAGTTGCATCTTCTTGCCTTTAGAATATTTCTTCTTATTTGGTATGTATCTGTCCTGCATCTTCTGAATTGCTCCCAGAAACTTCAGCCGTTGCTGCTCTGCAGTCATCCCTGATACTGTCCCCTTCCAATCAACTTTGCCCAACTTCTCTCTCATGCCTCTGTAATTCCCTTTACTCCACTGTAATGCTGATACATTTGACCCTTGAGAGCTTCTCCCTCTCAGATTACAGGGTGAATTCTATCACATTACGATTACTGTTATTGTGTTCCTTTACCTTAAGCTCTTCAATCAAATCCAGTTCATTAAACAACACCAAATCCAATTGTAAAAATTCTCTCTTGGGATCCAGCACCAAACTGATTTGCCCAATCTACTTGCATATTAAAATCCCCCATAACTATCAAAATGCTGCCCTTTTGAAATACATTTTCTATCACCCATTGTGATTTATAGCCCACATAAGATATGGGAGCAAAATTAAGCCATCAAGTCTGCTCCACCTTTTCATCATGGCTGATCCAAATTTTCATCTCAGCCACAACCTCCTGACCAATCAAGGTTCTATCACCCTCTGCCTTAAATATACATAAAGACAGCTGCCTGGGGCAGAATCCACAGATTCACCACTCTCTGGCTAAAGAAATTCCTCCTAATCTCCATTTTAAAAGCAAGCCCCTCTATTCTGAGGTTGTGCTCTCTGATCTTAAACTCTCTCACCATAGAAAAATCCTCTCCACATCCACTCTATCAAGGCTTTTCACTATTCAATATGTTTCACTGAGGTCACCCCTCATTCTTCTGAAATCTAGTGAATACAGGCCCACAGCCATCAAATGTGTTTCCTATGACAAACCATTCAATCCTGGAATCATTTTCATGAACCTCCTTTGAACCCTCTTTAGTTTCAACACATCCTTTCTAAGATAAGGGGCCCAAAACTGCTCACGATACTCCAAGTGTGGTCTCACCAGTGCTTTCTAAAGTTTCAACATTACATCCTTGCTTTTATATTCTTGTCCTTTTGAAATGAATGCTAACATTGCATTTGCCTTCCTCACCACTGACTCAAGCTGCAAATTAACCTTTAGGGTATCCTGCACAAGGACTCTCAAGACCCTTTGTACCTCAGCTTTTCATATTTTCTCTCAATTTAGAAAACAGTCAAGCTTTTCCTTTCTTCTACCAAAGTGCATGACCATACACATCCCAACACTGTATTCCATCTGCCATATTTTTGCCCATTCTCAGTATGTCTAAGTCCTTCTGAAGCTTCTCTACTTCCCCAAAACTACCTGCCCCTCCACCTATCTTCACATTGTTTGCAAACTTTGCAACAAAGCCCTCAATTCCATCATCCAAATCATTGACATAAAACGTAAAAAGCATTGGTCTCAATACGTACCCCTGTGGAACACCACTAGTCACCGGCAGCCAGAGAAAATGCTCCCTTTATTCCCAGTCTTTGCCTCCTGCCAGTCAGCCACTGCTTTATCCATGCTAGAATCTTTCCTGTAATACAGCCTTATGTATGGCAACTTGTCAAAAGCCTTCTGGAAATCCAAGTAGATCATATCAACCAACTCTCCTTTGTCTATCCTGCTTCTTATTTCTTCAAAGAATTCCAACAGATTTGTCGAGCAAGATTTTCCCTTGAGGAAACCATGCTGACTATGGCCTATTTTATCATGTGCCTCCAAGTACCCTGAGACCTCATTTTTATTAATTGACTCCAACATCTTCCCAACCACTGAGGTCAGACTAACTGGCCTATAACTTCCTTTCTTCTGCCTCTCTCCCTTCTTTAAGAATGGAGTGGCATTTGCAATTTCCAGTCTTCCAGAATCATTCCAGAATCTAGTGACTCTTGAAAGATCCTTACTAATGCCTCCATGATCTCTTCAGCCACCTCTTTCAGAACTCTGGGGTGTATACCATCTAATGTAGGTGCCTTATCTACCTTCAGACCTTTCAGTTTCCCAAGAACCTTCTCTCTAGAAATGGTAACCACACACTTCATGACCCCTGACACCTGGAACTTCCACCATCTAGTATAATTCACAGAGAAGACTGATGCAAAATACTTATTTAGCTTGCCTGCCATTTCCTTGTTTCCCAATACTACCTCTCCAGTGCTCCGAGATCCACTCTTGCCTCTCTTTTACACTTTATCTCCAAATTAAAGCTACTGTTCACATCCTGGCTACTGTTCAGGGGCCTGTATATAACTCCCATCAGGGTCTTTTCACCCTTGCAGTTTCTTAACTCTACCCTCAAGGATTCTACATCTTCCAGTCCTATGTCAATGTTCTCTAAGAATTTGATTTCATTTTTTACCAACAGAGCCATGTCACCCCCTCTGCCTGTTTGCCTGCCCTTTCAATACAATGTGTATCCTTGGATGTTAAGTTCCCAACTATAATCTTCTTTCAGCCACATCAGACCTGCCAATCTCTGTGCTGCAAGATCATCTACTTAGTTCTGTATACTGCATGCATTCAAATGCAATACCTTCAGTCCTCTGTCAATCACCCTTTTTGGTTTTGTCCCACTGCAACTCATCCCACTGACTGCAATTTTGCCCTGTCATCTGCCTGTCCACTACACACTTCTTCTGCTTATACACCAACTGCCCCATTCTCTGCTCTATCACTCCAGTTCCCATCCCTCTGCCAAATTAGTTTAAACCCTTCCTAACAGTTCTAGCAAGCCCACCCACAATGATATTGGTTCCCCTTGCGTTCAGGCGAAATCCATCCCTTTAGTATAAGTCATACCTTCCACAGAAGAGATCCCAATGATCCTGATATCTGAAGCCCTGACCCCCTACACCAATTCTTGCCACGTATTCATCTGCCAATCCTCCCATTCATACCATCACTAGCATATTGCACAGGCAACAATACAGAGGTTACTACCTTTGAGATCCTGTTTTTCAGCTTTCTACCTAGCTCCCTAAATTCTACCTTCAAATTAGGGGAGACTACCTCTCTGTAGCTCCTATCTGTCACCTCCTCAGTTTGCCATATGAGCTGAAGGTCATCGAGCAGCAGCTCCAGTTCCCTAACATGTTCTCTGAGGCCAGGAGGCCGGCAGCTTCACAGATTTCTCACATTCCTCACAAGGAACACAACACAGCCCCTGGAGTCATTCTCATTGCACTAACTGATCAGAAACTTAACTTGCCCAAATCTGTTGAGCTAAAGCCTCCCCATTCTTTCATTGGTCCACTCCAACAATGGCCGCTCCACTTGTCCCTACCTTATTTTTATTTGCCCTTGATAATGAATTGAGATTCGATTGGGCTGCCAGAAAATGCCAAAATCCTGCAAACACTCCTTTTTAAAATGTTCTCACCTACCTGTCAGTCACGTCCTCTCTCACTCCCGATTTGATTGGGCTGCTGGAAAACACTGAAAGCCTGCATTCCCTAACCCTTATTCAGGCACCATGTTCTACATCACTACACACTATAGGAAACATTAACTTCATCTGCCCTCTGCAGTCACCCAGAACCTGTGCAAACCAGAGACATATTCTCCTGGAAACAACACATCCCCCTTTACTCGAGAGAAAGCCATGCACCTACAAAGTATTTTTCAACCCTCTCTGTTGGAAGGAGAATTTCCTCAGCCTACTGAGAACAAGGACCCCTCCATTCCCCAGTCCTTCAGTCTCAGACTGGTTTAAGCTTCACTGTGCCAGTAACAGACAGGACCCCTCCAATTATTAATAATTTTCCTAAGACTTTCTGAGGTACTATATAGCTTACAGAATCAACGTTCCTATATTTGAACTCTAGGTAAGTGACAACTGAACAGCAAAACATATTCAAAGAGTCTATAAATATATTTATATTTACAGTGACTCACAGAGTGAGATTTAGATTACCACTGCAACAAACTATTAAAAAGATCTATTTTTGGGTTCTGAACTGTCAACGAATAAGAAAATAGGTTCAGTCCATTTCCAAAATAGATTATGCAAATGAGGTTCAATTGAATAACCAAATATATTAAATGGTAGATATCCTACATAATTGGCTATTAAGAAAGGATAATATTCAAAGTTTGAGGTATTGTTGATGCATGAATCAACATTGTAATCTAAAGGAACATACAACAATAGAGTAGAGGACCAGGATCTTCAGTCCATGTGTCTATGTTGACCATGATGCCGATGTAAATTAAACTCATCTGCCTGAATGTAGTCGGTATCCCTCCACTCCTGTCAGTTCATATTCTGTCTAAATTTCTCGTAAATGTTGCTGTTTTACCTGCTTCTGGTATAATAGCAACAACTCATTCTGGCAGCACATTCTAGACACCCACAACTCTACATCTGAAGAAATTTGCACAGACTTTTATGTAGATTTTTATCTTCTCTTCTTAAGCGAATATGGTTTTTTTCTAATTATCCATTATCATCCATCAGCTTTTTTCTTTGATAGTTGGTAGGGGGTTGACTTTTTTTATATAAAAAATTTCTTTTATGATGTATGACTTATCTTTAAATTTTTGATTACAGAGTGGTATACCTTTATGTGTTATGCTATAACATTTTGATCAATTTTATTACAATATATGAATGTACACAAGTTACGTTGAGATGTATCTATGTGTTGCACTCTGTAAATCTTGTTTTTTTTCTTCTGAATAAAAATATTGTAAAAAGAAAGAACATCTGAAGAAATTTGCCTAAGTAATCTCCTTTAAACTTTTATCTCTCAACTTTAATCCATGCCCTCTGGATTCCAGAGACTCCAGAGGGCATGGAAATCCAGAGACTCTCTGAACAAGGCCATACTTCTTGGATTGGCTATACTCTTTATTGCCTCAGTAAAGCAGCCAGCATAATCAAATATCCCACCCATCCCAGACAATTTCTCTTGTCCCCTCTTCCATGGGGCAGAGATACAAAAGCCTGAAAGCACTCTGGGGGGAATAAAGATTGGCCGTATCTACAATATTTCTCATCACTTTATAAATTTCTGTTAGGTCTCCCCTCAGCTTCCAGTGCCCCAGAGAAAACAGTCCAAGTTTCTCATCCTCTCTACATAGCTGATATGATCCAATCCAGGCCACATCCTGGTGAATCCCTCTCCAAGGCATCCATATCCTTCCACAACTGCACATAATGCTCCAAATGTAGCCTGAGCAAAGTTTTTTACAGCTGCAACATGACTTCCCAAGTTTTATATTCATTGCCAAGTATGCCGCACACCTTCTTTACCACCCTAATAATGTGTGTCACCAATTCCTGTCTTTCTCTCCTTTTCTGGGCACAGCTGTTCACTAGACCCTGTCTAAGCAGTGATTCTTGAGATGTCTAGACAGTCAGTTCAACCATAAACACACACAGTCCAAGCTTACTATCACTTAACTCTGCAATTCATAGCTGTGTTAGTGGGGGAGAACAATTTGACATGCATGTGTTATTTGGAAGTGCTATTAAACTGAACCTTATCCTACCAGAAGAAAGGGAGCCTCCCTGCTATTCTGCCAAACATCCATCACATAACCAGCCATAATCATCTGAATGAACTAACCATTTATTTATTCATTTACGGGATGTGGGCATCACCAGCTAAGCCAGCATTTATTGCCCATCCCTAGTTGCGCTTGAGAAGGTGGTGACGAGCTGCCTTCTTGGACTGCTGCAGTTCCTGAGGTGTAGGTACACTCAAAGTGCTGTTAGGGAGGGAACTCCATGACTTTGACCCAGTGACAATGAAGGAATGGCAATGTGTTTCCAAGTCAGAATGGTGAGTGACTTGGAGGGGGATTTCCAAGTGGTGGTGCTCCCAGGTATCTTCTATTCTCATCTTTCTAGATGGCAGTGGTCATGGGTCTGGAAGGTGCTGCCTTAGGAACTTTGCTGTGTTGTTGCAGTGCATCTTGTAGATAGTACACACTGCTGAAACTGTTCATTGATGGTGGGAGGATTGGATGCTTGTGGAAGGGGTATCAATCAAATGGGCTGCCTTGTGTTGGATGGTGTCAAGCTTCTTGAGTGTTGATGGAGCTGCACTCATCCACGTGAGTGGCAAGTATTCCATTACACTCCTGATCTGAGCCTTGTAGATGGTGGACAGGCTTTGGGGAGTCAGGAGGTGAGTTACACGTGCAGGATTTCTAGCATTTGATCTGTTCTGGTAGCGATGGTGTTTATATGGATAGACGAGTTCAATTTCCTGTCAATGGTAACCCCCAGGATGTTGATAGTAGGGGATTCAGTGATGGTGAGACACTGAATGTCAAGGAACAATGGTTAGAGCCTCTCTTGTTGGAGATGGTCATTGCCTGGCACTTGTGTGGCTCGAATGTTACTTGCCACTTGTCAACCCAAGCCTGGATATTGTCCAGATCCTGCTGCATTTAGGTATGAACTGTTTCACCATCTGAGGAGTCATGAATGGTGCAGAACATTGTGCAGGCATCTGTGAACATCCCCACTTCTGACCTTATGATGGAAGGTCGGTCATTGATGAAGCAGCTGAAGATGGTTGGTCCTAGGACACTTCCCTGAGGAACTCCTGCAGTGATGCCCTGAGGATGAAATGATTGACCTCCAACCATCACAACAATCTTCCTTTGTGTCAGTAATTTCTCTCACAATTAAAACTAATTCATTAACAACAATATACTTTGAAATATCAGATGAACAAAAACTGTAGTTAATGAAGTTAATAACTCATCAGGGGTGATTGATAAGTTTGTGGCCTACAGTAGAAGGAGATGAGTTATTAACTTCAAACTTTCTGCATAATCTCTCAAAGAGTTGAACTACATGTGCATGTAACGACAGCTGTATAACTCATCTCCTTCTACCTTATTAATCACCGATGCTGTGGACACCTTCTGGAGATCCAAGATCTGTATGCTCCACAACTGCTGAACTAAATGTGTAAATGTAGGAGGGAACTACGTTGAAAAATAAATGTGCTAGGTTTTCTAAAATTGACTCCTTTTACCTTAGGCCATAAATTTATGTGTGTGTGTGTATGCCTCAGAATTTTCACACAGTTATACATCGTACATAGAGCTGTTTTAAGCTCCAAAACCTGGGTCTCTGTACCTCCCTCTGCAAATAGATCCCTGACTTCCTCAACAGGAGAACAGAGTCAGTACAGATCAGAAATAACATCTCCTCCTCCCTGACAATCAACACTGGTGCACCTCAAGGATGTGCATTTAGCCCACTGCTCTACTCTCTCTCTACACCCACAACTGTGTGGCTAGGTACAGCTCAAATGCCATCTATAAATTTGCCAAGTGACACAGCTATAGTTGGCAGAACTCCAGTTGGAGATGAGGAGGCGTACAGGAGTGAGACAGATCAGCTGATTCAGTGGTGTTGCAACAACAACTTTGTATTCATTGTCAGTAAGACCAGGGATTTGATTGTGGATCTCGGGAAGGGGAAATCAAGGGAACACATACCAGTCCTCATCAAGAAGTGGAAAGATTTTCAAAATCCTGGGTGCCAACATCTCTGAAGGCTTAACCAGGGCCCAACATATTGATGCAATTACGAAGAAGGCACAACAGAGGCTATATTCCATTAGGAGTTTAGGGAGACAGTATGTCGTCAAAGATTCTCGCAAATTTCTACAGGGGTACTGTAAAGAACATTCTAACTGGCTGCATCACTGTCAGGTATGGAGGGGCCACTGCACAGGATCAGAAAAAGCTGCAGAAAGTTGTAAACTCAGCCAGCCCCATCATGGGCGTTTGCCTTTCCAGCACTGAAGACGCCGTCAAAAGGCGATGCCTCAAAAAGGTGGCATCCATTATTAAGGTCCTTCATCATGAAGGATATGCCCTCTTCTCATTGCTACCATTAAGGAGAAAGTACAAGAGCCTGAAGTCACACAGCCAACATTTCAGAAACAGCTTCTTGTCCTCTGCCATCAGATTTCTGAATGGATAATGAACCTATGAACACTACCTTACTATTTTTGCTCTATTTATTGAACTATTTATTTAACTTACTTTTGTACATACTACTTATTGTAATTTATAGTTTTTTACCATTATGTACCGCACTGTACTGCTGCCATAAAACAACAAATTTCACGACAGATGTCAGTGATATTAAACCTGATTCTGATTCCAATTCCAGATTCAGGTTTCTCATGACATGGTGTCAACGGTTTGGGATGCTGTGTCCGTCTGTGACTGTGCTATCAACAGGTTAACTGATGCGAACCATTGATCCAGCAGTCCTCTCTCCACAGGGGAATGCAGCTTTTATTTTAGCTTTCTACTGTATTTTTGTCACCAGCAACAAGTGGATTGTCTGTAGCCTCCACAAGTGGGTGTTCAGGGCTTGATCCTGGGAGGGTGGCTTTGGGTGGGGTTGGTGCGGAGATGGTCGACTCTGGTTGCTTTACACTGACCAGAGCAAAGGTTGCAGACACTGATTAAAGTGGCGGCTGATAGAACCTGAAGCTTGGGGCAGTTCTGGCTCAGCTCCACAGACACAATCCCCAGCTCTATTGGTTACTGTTTAATCTCCTTTTGGTAAATTTGCTGGTTTTAGTAAACATTCCCCTACTAACGTTTTATACCCTCTTTGGAGGCTGGTTTTTTTTTTGTCAATCTGCATCTATTGTCTGAGCTGTAATGAGTTGGGGCAGACAGGGGAAGGTCTAAGGGCATGGATAATGCTCTGGGTCCCAGACTAATGGTGCAATGGTCCATAGATTCTCAGAACATCTCAAATTGTCTACACTTCTCACTACCTCAGTAAAGCATAATCAAACACCCCGCCTACCACCAGGCCCGTGTTCCCTCTAATTGGTATGACCAGTTGTGCCAAAAATCTTGTGCTGTGCAATTGTTTGCTCAGTGGCAACAACTGCGCGCACTGAATAACTTCTTCAATAAAAACAGTATAAATAAGCCATTTCTAAAATCTGCAGACAAATCATCGCAAACTCCACGTTCCATCAGAAACCGGAAAAGGAAATGTGATTGTGTACGATCGTGAAATATACTTAACGAGGTAGAGGGTGACAACCTTTTGTGCGCAGTTTAAACTCCCTTGCGCACTAGTAGCAAAAGATGCGCGCGCGCGCGCATACACACACACACACACACACACACACACACACACACACACACACACACACACACACACACACACACACACACACACACACACACACACACACACACACACACACACACACACACACACACACACACACACACACCTTAGAGGGAATATTGCACCGGGCTCAAGGAGAGCTTCTATCCCGCAGTTATAAGACTATTGAATGGTTCCCTAGCACAATAATTCGGACTCTTGATCTCACAATCTACCTCGTTGTGATCTTGCATCTTATTGTCTACCTGCACTGCACTTTCCCGCTAGCTGTTACACTTCATTCTGTATTCTAATGTTGGTTTCTCTCTTACTACCCCAATGCACTGTGTAATGATATGATCTGTATGGAGTGTATGCAAGACCAGTTTTCACTGTACCTGAGTACATGTGACGACAATGAACCAATTTCAATTTCAGTTCCAGCTCTAAAGCTGTAGACAATTAACAACCAGGACACTTCTGCTTTCAAGAGAATGGTTAATCCACGCGGCCACGGAGGAGAACATACAGGCAGCGGTAGAAATTAAAGACGGGTCGCCTTTACCGTGAAGCCTTGTGCTAACCACTACGCTACCGTGTGCTGCTCTGGATTTCCAGCATCTGCTGAATATCTCGTGTTTAAGAGAATGGTTGATAATCTGTCCAAAGGGCCGTTTGGTGCGATTTGAACGCGCTGTCAGGCCCATGAGATCAACTGAGAATGACGAACTGCACAACACAAAATAAAACATTCAAAGTCGAGGAACCAACATCACCCTTTGCTCCCACAATTGCCTCTGTCAGGCAGGAACCTCTGCCCAGCTCCTCCGAGAAGATGGGCAGACATCTCCCGGACTATTCCTTTAAAGATCAACAACTTCCAAGGAAGTTATGTTTATTTTTTGTCCAAACTTTGGAGACCTATTAACCTGTAACACCAGCCCCCTCCCTCCAACACAGACACTTCAGGTTCGGTTACGTTGGATAGCAGGAACTATTTACACGGGAGAGTTATTTTCAGCTGATTCTGGGAACAGAGGGGCAAAAATACTTTCCACACTGGTTGCGTGCTTATTTTGGGGATGACGTGTGTGACGCGCACGCCATCGTACTTCTTTCGACAAATGAAAGAAACGGTTATTTATAAACCCTATCTCTTCATCTAAGCTCACCCCAAACAAGCACAAGGCAGAACAACGCCGTCCAGACCCAGCGGCAGGTCTCACCCGCAAGATTCCTGCACCTCTCCTTCCGAAATGTAAATAACGTTCTGTTTCGGTCAGTGCTGCAATTGTAAACCCGCACACATTGTTTGTCCCTCTTCGTGCTGCCGCAGTCAGGAAACACATCGACTTCTGCACGCTTTATTTTTGGATTTAAACCCCAAATTGAGCAAGACTGTGTGAGATTTCGAGGGCAGAAGTACCATGGTCTGTCCGACGCCGCAGCGCTGTCGAGCTCCGTCCCAACCTGTAAGTCTGCTGATTTACTACCTTTTAGGAAAATGGTATTTAATTTGAATCAAGACGCGATAATGAATACTATTAAATGTAAGCTCCATCTGTATATTAGGGGACGATGGACAATAATCTGTTGAATATCTACTTCAGCATGCCAATTGGGTATACGCTCATTTTCACTGTATTTAGTTGGACAGTTAACGGTCTCCGCTCCCCCTCCCTGTTCTGTCTCCGGGGGCACATATTGCAGTTCGGCAACAGCGAAGAATTTTGGTGTGGGCGTGATTTTAACTCTCTCTAGTCCATGAGAGAGTTAGGTTTCTCCTCCAAGAATTGCACTTTTATTTTGCTACAGCGGTGTACGGCTGGTTTACAGTAACATTTACCAAAAGACCCCTCTTCTGCCGGGGTTTCCTTCCATTAGCGGAGTTGTGCAATTTACTGGCCCGGCCATTGAAACAACCAATCATTCATTGGGGGAGCATGGTTCGCTGCCTGGGGAACAAGCTTGACCCCCACCCGCTGGAAATGGAAATATTGGAGCTACTGCACACCCCCCCCCCACCCCCACGGCTCAAGAACGCCCTTTCCTTTCATAAGCATGTCCAGTTAGGATGACAACCCCTCGGTAAGATGAAGCTAGGGTCTGGGGAAAGGAGACGGCAGCATCCCCACTCTCCCTTTCCCTCCTGCTTTCGGCTAGGGGTGAGGACCAACCCGCCCCACCCCCTGGTGCTCTGACACCCACTTTGGAAGACAGAGTCTTGATGTGAGAGACAGCACAAGAATTACAGCGAACGGTGAACAGATGGCTGCAGAGTGAGCTGGCACGGAGCACCACGGGCAGCACAAGAGCTGTCCTCCACATGGGGGGGGGGGTGGAGGAGAGAGATACTGAGGATGGGGCGAGTTAAGTGGCTACACAACAATCTAATGAATAAATACCGGGAATTCTCAAAAGGTCAAACAGCATCTGTGGAGTGACGGCCAGATTTAAAGTTTAGCTCGAAAAAAGCGGAACTTCCTGGTAGACAAACATGGTAATTCCCATTCCCGTTCCGACATGTCGTTCCATGGCCTCGTCTTGTGCCACAATCAGTTCGCCCTCGGGTGGGTAAAGGAATAACTCCTTATATTCCATCTGCGTCGACTCCAGCCTGATGGATTTCTCCTTCCAGTAAGAAAAATATTCTCCCCCTCCCCTCTTCTTCTATCCCCCACTCTGGCCTCCTACCTCTTCTCACTTCCCCCGGTCCCTTCCTCCTATGGTCCACTCTCCCCTCCTATCAGATTCTGTCCTCTCCAGTCCTTGACCCTCCCCACTCACCTGGCTTCACCTATCCCCTTCCTCTGCCCCTATCTTTTTATGTAGCATCTTCCTCCTTCCCCTCCAGTCCTGCAGAAGGGTCTCGTCTCGAAACGTCAACTGTTTGTTTATTTCCATGGATGCTGCCCGAGTTCCTCCGGGATTCTGCGTGTGTTGCATTGGTTGGTTTAATATGCACTGGAAGAAGGGGGTCTATTTGGAGAAAGTGAATGGCGAAATGTGTGTGATCTGGTGTACAGAGTGAAAGGAGAGAGATTTAACACCAGGAAACAAAATTAATGAAAGTGTTTTCGGTTAGTCCTTACGAAGGGTCTCGGCCCGAAACGTCGACAGTGCTTCTCCCTATAGATGCTGCCTAGCCTGCTGTGTTCCACCAGCATTTTGTGTGTGTTGTTGTTTGAATTTCCAGCATCTGCAGATTTCCTCGTGTTTGCTAATGAAAGTGTTTGTAGGAAAGCTGAGAGATCAGCACCGTGGACAGCGGCTCATTCCCGGACTACGGCTCTTGGCCCGTCCCTGGTATTTGGCTGGCATATTCTTTGTCTCTTTTTCTCTCTGCGTTTCTGTCGGTTTGTCTGTCTACCTCGATACCTGTCTGGTCCCTGCCTCAAGACATTCGGGCCCTCTATTACTCCAACCTTTTTATATCCTCATACGGACCGACACCTCGGCATCTAATGCCCGACACACGCTTCCCCATAATAAACCATAGGGGCAAAACAGCCCCTTCCATTATTTTCGTTTTGGTTTATACATTGCAATTCCGAGTGAATGAGTGCTGATATTTTGAATTTACTTAATTAATAACAGTTCCTTGTGGAATAAAGACATTCCTCGTATTTTTCTTTAAGAATTAAATAGTTTTAGTCCCGGTGGGTTATTATATTATTAAAACTTATATTTAATTAACGTTAAATGTTTTAACTGAAATAAAAACATGTGGATTGAACCAGGAGAACGATTAAGTAAATCAAAGACAGGTTTGTCAATCAATGCATATCGGTCTTTTCCTGGAGACGTTCTCCTTTCAGAGTGAGTGCCCTGGAGATGGCTGCCAAGCGGGAGATTCCTCGCTGCAGAGATGTGATGGTGAGGGTCTGGCTACGGAGTGGAAGGTTCAGGACACGCTGCTGTTTCCCTCCGCGTTCAGATAAGTTGGGAGATCTGGCAAGAGGTGCACCCGATCAGGGTTGCTTTAGATAGATGGAATGCAGGGGACGTACTCCCAGTAACTGGTTCAAGGAGCAGAAGACGCAGATTTAAACTGACAAGCAAATATTTTCTTTCAAGCAGTGAATGGTTTGGTCTGGAGGGCGGTGGGACCAGTTACTCGGAGCTTTCAAATGTCAAGTGTTCAGGCACTCGAGGAGAAATTTTTTTTCATGCCTACATGGAAGGAGAGGAGAACGGGAGCGACTGGATGGCTCTTCAAGCAGATTCAATGGGACAAACAGACCCCTTTAATGATCTTGCATTATTAAAACTTTATCGATTCCATTACAGCTATCAACATTGGGATGCGGAGTGTTTTATAAACACGAGAAAATCTGCAAATGTTGGAAATCAAAGCAACACTCACAAAATGCTAGAGGAACTCTGCAGGCAAGGTAGCATCTTTGGAACAAAGTAAACAGTCGACGTTTCGAGCCGAGACCCTTCATTTGCATTTCATAATGTCGACTGTTTACTCTTCTCCAGAGATGCTGCCTGGCCTGCTGAGTTCCTCCAACATTTTGTGTGTGCTGCGGAGAGTTTTATAGATGAGAACAATTGTGACTGATAAAACTAAAGGCTGTGATTGGTAAAACTCTTACAAGTGGTTCACCCACACCCGACAGTATTAATAAATCTCTCCAGTGCATTTGGAATTCAAATCAGGATCGATTCTGGTGCTTTTTGTAATTTTCTGCACTCGCGTTGGTGTGAGTTGTTAAGCGGTTAGTGGTTCCAAGCACGTTGTTCTACTGTGATCTGTATGGTGCCACTGTAAAACACACTGAAGTATTATAATTCCAGTATCAGCAGCTGGAAACATCCTCGGGGCAAACGCAAATGCGGAGCTCTGCGGTTGTCCACGCTCCCATGGACTTTACCGCCATCTACCGTCCAACACCAGAATTGCTGCATCTTAGACCGCTAGACTGGGACATTTTGAAGGTTCATAATTGGTCGAGCATGAACATAATTACTATTTGAAAATAACTTAGTTGCACTGAAATGCGATTATACTGAACCTGCTATTGAAGGAAACCACCTTCCACTTCACTGTGACCAGCAAGCGGAGAGAAAATTCAGAAACCTGAGGTGCAAAGGGACTTGGGAATCCGAGTGCAAGATCCCCTAAAGGGGAATTGGTAGTTTGGGTCGGTGGTGAAGAAGGCAAGTGCAACGTTAGCATTTATTTCGAGAAGACTAGAACATAAAAGCAAAGATGTAATACTGAGGCTCTATAGGCACTGGTAGGACGTCTCTTGGAGTATTGTGAGCAGCTTTGGACCCCATATGCAAGAAAGGATGTGCTGACATTGGAGAGGGTTCAAAGCAGGTTCATGAAAATGATTTTGGAATTGAAAGGCTTGTCATATGAAGAGTGTTTGATGACTCTGGGCCTGCACTCACTGGAATTCAGAAGTATGGGTAGGGGATATCATTGAAAGCTACCAAATGTTGAAAGGCCTCGATAGAGTGGATGTGGAGATGTTTCCTAAGGTGGGGAAGTCTAAGACCAGAGGACACAGCCTCAGAATAGAGGAACGTCCTTTTAGAATGGAGATGAGGAGGAATTCCTTTTACCAGAGGGTGTTGAATCTGTGGAATTCATTGCCATAGGTGGCTGTGGAGGTCTAGTTATTGGGCATTTTTAAAGCAGGGGTTGTTAGATTCTTGATTGGTCATGGCATGAAGGGATACAGGGAGAAGGTAGGAAATTGGGGCTGAGAGGGAAATTGATCAGCCATGATAAAATGGTGGAGCAGACTCAATGGGCCAAAAGGCCTAATTCTGCTCCTATATCTTATGGTTTTATGGTCAAAGCTCTCTTTAACAGCACAGGGTTTTAACCACTACAGACCACTCCAATCAGACAGAACCAACAATAGCAAATGCACGACCCCAAGAAGAAATGTACAAACACAGCTACTGTGTCTACACTCTGACAGCACAATGATAAGTGTGTAAATTCACCTATCAATGCCAGCAGCATTTATTACAGCTGTGGTTCACAAGACCATAAAGCACAGGAACCGTATAAAGGTCATTCAGCCCATCAAGTCTGCTCCCCACCTCAGGTGTTGTTTGTATGGAGGTTGCACATTCTCCCTGTGACCATGTCAGTTTGTCCTCAGTGCTCATCAGCTCAATCTTCACCTCAGGTGTTGTTTGTATGGAGGTTGCACGTTCTCCCTGTGACCATGTCAGTTTGTCCTCAGTGCTCATCAGCTCAATCTTCACCGCAGGTGTTGTTTGTATGGAGGTTGCACGTTCTCCCCGCGATTCCCTCTACATCTGTTTGTTCTCAGTGCTCATCAGCTCAATCTTCACCTCAGGTGGTGTTTGTATGGAGGTTGCACATTCTCCCTGTGACCATGTCAGTTTGTCCTCAGTGCTCATCAGCTCAATCTTCACCGCAGGTGTTGTTTGTATGGAGGTTGCACGTTCTCCCCGCGATTCCCTCTACATCTGTTTGTTCTCAGTGCTCATCAGCTCAATCTTCACCTCAGGTGTTGTTTGTATGGAGGTTGCACGTTCTCCCTGTGACCATGTCAGTTTGTCCTCAGTGCTCATCAGCTCAATCTTCACCTCAGGTGTTGTTTGTATGGAGGTTGCACGTTCTCCCCGCGATTCCCTCTACATCTGTTTGTTCTCAGTGCTCATCAGCTCAATCTTCACCTCAGGTGGTGTTTGTATGGAGGTTGCACATTCTCCCTGTGACCATGTCAGTTTGTCCTCAGTGCTCATCAGCTCAATCTTCACCTCAGGTGGTGTTTGTATGGAGGTTGCACGTTCTCCCCGCGATTCCCTCTACATCTGTTTGTTCTCAGTGCTCATCAGCTCAATCTTCACCTCAGGTGGTGTTTGTATGGAGGTTGCACATTCTCCCTGTGACCATGTCAGTTTGTCCTCAGTGCTCATCAGCTCAATCTTCACCTCAGGTGTTGTTTATACGGAGGTTGCACATTCTCCCTGCGATTCCCTCTACATCTGTTTGTTCTCACTGCTCTGACTTCCTCTCACATACCAAAGGTAAGTTAATTGGCTCTCTTACCTTACACCTTACTCAAACAATGAAAGGGGAGTAGATAAGCATATGAGAGAAAGCAAGTTGCAGAGTAATAGAACAATACACATGCCCTTCAGCCCAAACAGTCTGTGCTGTCTATGGTGCCCACTTAACCAGTCCCAATTTCCTGTCTTTGGCCCATATCCCCCCAAAACTCTGCCCCTCCATGTACTATCTAAGTGCTTCTTAAATGATACCACTCTACCTGCCTCAACTACTTCCCCTGGCAGCTTGTTTCACTCCCCGTGTAAAAAGGTTGCTCGTCAGGTCCCTTTTAAATCTTTCCCCTCTCACCCTAAATCTATGCCCTCTAGTTTTGGGCTCCCCAACCCTGAGAAAAGACTGTTTCCGTCCACCTTACCTATGTCTCTTACAATTTTATGGATTTCTATAAGGTTACCTCTTATTCTCCTGCATGCTAAGGAATAAAGATGTAGCCTGGCCAACCTTTTCCTATAATCCAGGACCTCTAGTCCTGACTATATCCTTGTAATAATTTTCTGCATTTTTTCCAGTTTAACCACGTCTTCCCTATAACAAGATGATCAAAACTGTACACAATACTCCAAGTGCAGCCTCACCAATGACTTACACATCTGCAACATAGTGTTCCACCTGCTATACTCAGTCCCCTGACTGATGAAGGCCAGTGTGCTAAATGCCTTTTTCACCACCTTGTCTACCTGTGATGCTGCTTTCAATGAACTATCCTCCTAAATCCCTCTGTTACCTAACACTCTCTAGTGCCCCACTATTCACAGTATAGTAAGTAATAATTCTGTTCACAATGTCAGGTAAAGGATATATTAGCTGGAATTTTATTGATTGCATCAGAGAAGGGTGCAGAGGAGGTTTTACCAGGATGCTGCCTGGATTAGAGGTCTTGTCTCATGAGGAAACGCTGTGCAAGTTAGGGTTTTTTTCTTTGGACTAAAGGAAGATGAGAAGTTACTTAATAGAGATGTATAAGATGATAAGAGGCATTGATTGAATGGACAAGAAGAGATTTTTTCCCCCAGGGCTGAAATGGCTAATACAAGGGGCACAATTTTAAGGTGATTGGAAGAAAGTATAGGGTGGTTGTCAAAGGTAGGCTTTTTACACAAAGAGTGGTGGATATGTGTAACACACTATGGGGTGGTGGTACAGAAAGATACATCAGGGGCACTTAAGAGACTCTTAGATAAGCACATAGATAACAGAAAAACGGGAGGGGGGCTATGTAGGAGGGAAGGATTAGATTAATCTTAGAATAGATTATAACATTCTGGGCTGAAGAGCCTGTACTGATCTGTGCTGTAATGTTCCATGTTCTATCTTCCCATTGACATTGCGCCTTTAACTAGCTAATATGTCTAAAGCCGCTACACACCATACTAAGGAGTTATCTGGGACAAGTGGTTTTGTGGCCATCAAAGTGATGGGTTTAAGAAAAGAGTGAGGCAGAGATGGGTTTAAGGAAAGAGTGAGGCAAAGATGCATTTAAGGAAAGATAGAGGAGCAGACAGGGTTAAGGAAAGAGAGAGAGAGATGGGGTTAATGAAAAACCAAGGCAGTGATGTGGTTAAGGAAAGAAAGAGGAGGAGATAGGGTTAAGCAAAGAGAGAGGAGGAGATGGGGTTAAGGAAAGAGAGAGGAGGAGATGGGGTTAAGGAATGATTGAGGTAGCAAAGAGTTTAAGGAAAGAGAGAGGCAGAGATGGGTTTTAGGAAAGAGCAAGGAGGAGATGGGTTTAAGGAAAGAGAGCAGAAGAGATGAGTTTAAGGAAAGAGAGAGGCAGACTGTAGAGGGAAGAATTTGCCAATCTGTGGGGCCAGGCAGCAGTAGGTTTGGCTGCTACTTGGAGAATGGGTCAAGTTTAAGATGATCAAGAGAACTGACTGAAAGGTGTGACTACCTGGAGCAGATTAGAGACAATGAGGAAATCTGAAAGCATAGGAAACTCATGGAGTTGACTAACTGGGTCCATGAACTGTCCCCTTTGAGAAAGAGAGTTCAAAGACTTATGATCATCTGGGAGTAAATTTATTTTGTCTATGTGTCAAATAAAAACACCTTATTTTTAGGCAGTGAACACTAGTTACAGCTTCTCATACAAGAAGAACTTCCTTTCCACGTCCACTTTGTCAAGACTCCTCAAGATCCTCAAAATATATTTCAATCATATCCTTTCACACTTTTCTAAACTCCTGTGGATATAAGCATGACTTGTCTGACTATTCCTCATGAGACACTCATCTGAGAGAATAGATGAGGCATGTTTAAACTTCTTCAGATTACTGTACTAGGATGTCAGCCAACTGTGTATAATTAGCAATGAAACTCCATAAGAACAGAAGTGGGAGTCAGCCTCATATCCCCTCAAGCTGATCCACCACTGAGTAACCTGATCTTTAATTTCTGCCTCCTGCCTGAACCCCAGACCCTAACCCAAGAACCTATCATTTATTTTTATTTTGTTTAGAGATACAGCACGGTACCAGGCCCTTCCATCCCAACAAGCTTGTGCTGCCCAATTACACCCTATTACCCCATACGTACATCTTTTGGATATGGAAGGAAACCCATGTGGTCACAGGGAGAGCGTACAAACTCCTCACAGACAGTGCGGGAATCGAACACAGGTTGCTTACACTGTGATAGTGTTATGCTAACTGCCACCCTGCTGCCCTATAACTCGTCTAATTTGTACCTCTAGGCAGGCAAATGACATCTTTACCAGAGGATATTAAATCTGCAGAATTCATTACCACAGATGGCTGTGGAGGCCAAATCATTGGATATGCTTAAAGCGGAGGTTGATAGGTTTTTGATTATTCAGGGCATTAAATGTTAGAGGGAGAAGGCAGGATAATGGAGTTAAGAGGGAACATAAATCAGCCATGATTGAATGGCGGAGCAGACTCGATGGGCCAAATGGCTTAATTCTGCTCCTGTGTCTCATGGTCTTATACATACATTTTATGTGGAGTGAGGACATTATTCCAACTGGAGAAACATTATTGATTTTTGCCTTTTGTTGTTTAACACAGATACCCAAGTCTATCAGGCTTCCAAAGGATATACAATAATACAGTTATGGATGATGCTACTGAACTACGGACTGATGGGAATTCCCTGCTAAAGGCTGTCTGGTTGGGAAGGTTGAGGTTAACCAGACTTCTGTTAGAAGGTGGAGCATATATCAACGAGAGCAATGAAAGGGGTGAGACTGCCCTCATGGTGGCTTGCATGACCAGGCACATTGACCAGCAGAGTGTGAGCAAAGCCAAGATGGTCAAATATCTGCTGGAAAATCAAGCAGACCCAAACATTCAAGATAAGTCTGGTAAAACAGCACTGATGCATGCCTGCATCGAGAGGGCTGGAGAGGAAGCTGTGTCCCTGCTGCTGACCAATGGAGCTGATCCAAGTTTGGAGGATCATTCGGGGGCTTCAGCGCTGGTTTATGCCATCAACACAGATGACAAAGAGGTCCTTAAATGTCTGCTGAATGCCTGCAAAGCCAAAGGGAAAGAAGTCATAATAATAACTACTGATAAATCTCCTTCTGGTACTAAAACAACAAAGCAGTATCTAAATGTCCCACCATCTCCAGAGTTGGAAGAGAGACATATGCCACTGTGTATGTCCCCATCTGATATTGAGCTCAAGACATCTTTGACTCCATCGCCTACCAGTGAGCAGGAAGATGAGAAATCCTTTAACTTCCAAGTTATCTCACATCAGACTACAAGTTACACCAGCAAACCACACAACGATCTGGGCTCCCCCACCAGAAAAGCCAATCCGAAAAGAATCGGGACACGGCTGCCACAGTTAAAGAGGCTTCAGTCAGAGCCCTGGGGTTTGGTTGCTCCATCTGTCTTAGCAGCTTCTGCTTACCAGGAAGAGAGCAAAAGAGTTAGCCCAGATGAGGAGATCATGCAGGGAATCAATGGGTTGACTCTGCCCAAGCGAACCACATTGTCCAGGACCAACAGCATAGAGAGTAAAGACCCATCTACATTCCCGTTTGTCGGTGACTCGACTTCCAGGACTCCCTCCACATCGGCGCCAGTTTCCCGGAAGCAGTCCTACGAGAAGAATCAAGCTCAGCACCAGCCTTTAGCTCGAAGAAGCACCTTGCCTTCTGAGCAAGACAGTGTCAGCAGCTTTGCTTCAACTGGCCAAGTGAGCTTGCGGGACACTGTCCACCGCAGAAGACTGGGCAACGACCACTATGATTCAGACTCCCAGCTTTATTCAGATTCAGTTACCAATCCATTTGATACAGTAAAAGTCACTTTTGAAAGAAAGAAACACAACACCTCTCCTTTGACCTTGTTGAACAGTTCCCGTGAGTCTTTAGACAGCATCTCCAGCACATCACCTGGATCTGTTCGCCGCAGACCCCCAGGTCTTCTTGAAAGACGAGGTTCTGGAACACTTCTTCTGGATCACATCTCTCACACAAGGCCTGGACATCTGCCCCCACTGAACGTCAATCCCAACCCACCCATCCCTGACATTGGGTGCAACAGCAAGCCTTCATCCCCGCTGACCATGTGCTTGAAGTCCGTGGTTCCCATGGCACCATCTTCACCAAAGCGAAATGACATGAAAGCCAAGAAGAAGCTGGTGAGAAGACATTCGATGCAGGTGGAACAAATGAAGCAGCTGTCTGACTTTGAGGAGCTGAACACTTAGCAACACTATGGTCTTTATTTTATGGATCCTTTTGGAAAAGTAAGATTAATTCCTGTTAAATAAGTTCAGTGTTTTTCTTTAAAGTGATTCAATGCATTGAGCTGGGCTGACTGGTTTAGATTCCTTGATTTTCTGTGGTGACTATAAACCAATCAAACATTGGACCAAATATAGATAAAATTCAAATGTATTGGGGTCATGAAGTTAACTATAAGGGCTTCTCATATATATCATTTGTGACATTCTGTTATAGTGATTACAGAGGACACTGGTCACCTCATTGACATTTGGTGCTGTAGGAAATACAGGATCCTCATCACTTATCACCTGAAAGTGAATGCTAGCCTCCTGTTACAAATCACCTGGAATATTTGCATCAGTAGACAGACAGCTATCTGCCTCATTCTGTTGCTTGAGCCGTCCTTCAATTGACTGCAGGGGAGGCATCTGCCACTTGCCTGATATTTCTTTCATCAACTGCAGGGGCACCATGTCACTTGCTCAACATAATCATAAACTGTGAAAGCTTTGATCTCTTTAGGTACAGCATGGTATAAGGCTCTTTGGTCCAACAAGTCTGTGCTGCCCAATTACACCCATAAGACCAAATAAATGGGCGCCACAGTAGCATAGTGACTAGCACAACGCTGTTACAGATCAGGGCCTCAGAGTTCAGAGTTGAATCCCAGCATCCTCTATTAGGAGTCTGTACACCCTCCCCCGAAAATGTGTGGGTTTTCTCTGGGTGCTCTGGTTTCCTCCCAGTATCCAAACTGGTTAACCAACTGGTTAATATCAGGATCTGAAGCAGGTTTAATCAAATAAGTCATGCAATAAAATAGAAACAAAAAAGTAGTGAGGTCGTGTTCATGGGTTCAAGGTCCATTCAGAAATCAGATGGCAGAGGGGAAGAAGCTGGTCCTGAATCATTGAGTGT
This sequence comes from Hemitrygon akajei, assembly GCF_048418815.1. NCBI lineage: Eukaryota > Metazoa > Chordata > Chondrichthyes > Myliobatiformes > Dasyatidae > Hemitrygon > Hemitrygon akajei. The sequence continues at coordinate 42,045,075 of NC_133153.1, forward strand.
TGCTTTCAGGATTCTGTACCTCCTTCCTGATGGTAGCAATGACACGAGGGCATGTCCTGGCTGATAGTGGCCCTTAATGATGCACGCCACCTTTTTAAGGCACAGCTCCTTGAAGATATCCTGGATATTAAGGAGGCTAGTGTCCATGATGGAGCTGACTAATTTTACAATTAATGCTAGTGAGGCCAAAACTAGGAAGATTATACAGTTTAATATGTGGCTAAGAAGTTGGTGTAAGAGGGAGGGCATAAGATTTTTGGATCATTGGGCTCTCTTCCAGGGAAGGTGGGACCTGTACAGAAGGGGCAGTTTGCACCTGAAATGGAGGGTGACTAATATCCTAGCGGGAAGGTTTCTTAACGCTGCACGGTGGGGTTTAAACTAGAATTGCAGGGGGATGGGAACCAGAGTGCCAGAACAATTAGTGGAGAGGTTGTGGAGGCAGGTGTAGGTAAGACCTCAGACAAAGTCAGGAATCGAAAGGTTGAACATGGTGCGACAAAATCGAAAACTCAGGACTGACGGTGTTATATCTGAATGTGTGCAGTAGATGAACTTGCAGCACAGTTGCAGATTGGCAGGTATGATGATGTAGGCATCACTGAATCATGGCTAAAAGAAGATCACAGCTGTGAGTTCAATGTGGAAGGATACACATTGTATTGAAAGGATAGGCAGGAAGACAGAAGAGATGGTGTTGCTCTATTGGTAAAAAATGAATTTCTGGAAGCAATTTGGAAGGCACAGGATATATACATCTCAAAGAAGAAGTATTCTAAAGGAAAGATGACACAACCATGGCTAACAAGAGGCCAAAGCCAACATAAAAGCCAAAAAGAGGGCACATAATAGAGCAAAAATTAGTGCAAAGTTAGAGGTTTGGGCATCTTTTAAAAGCCAACAGAAGATAACTAAAAAAAATCAATAAGAAGTTAAAGATGGAATATGAAAGTAAGCTAGTCAATAATATTGAAGAGGATACCAAAAGTTTCTTCAGATACATAAAGTGTAAAAGAGAGGTGAGAGTAGAAAAACTGTAAACAATACTGGAGAGGTAGTAATGGGGGCAACAAAATGGTGGATGAACTATTTAAGGCAGAGGTTGATAGATCTTGATTGGTCAGGACATGAAGAGATATGGGGAGAAGACAAGAGATTGGGGCTGAGAGGAAAATTGGATCAGCCATGATGAAATGGCAGAGCAGATTCAATGAGCCAAATGGCCTAATTCTGCTCCTATATCTTATGGTCTTACAACTCTGTGCAATTTACTTCGATCCTGTAGCACCCCCCCCCCCCCCACCCCACCATTACAGACTGTGCTGCAGCCAGTTAGAATTCTCTGCTCAGAGCATGTGTTGAAATTTGTGACTGTTTTTGGTGACATACTAAATCTCCTCAAATTCCTAATGAAATATAGCTGCTGTTGTGCCTTCTCTATAACTGCATCGACATGTTGGGTCCAGGTTATGTCATCAAAGATATTGACACCAAGGAAATTGAAATTGCTCACTCTCTCCACTTATGATCCCTCTATGAGGAGTGGTGCATTTTCCTTCGTCTTACACTTTCTAAGGTCCACAATCAGTTCTTTAGTCTTACTGAGGTTGACTGCAGGGTTGTTGGTTATTGGTTATTGTAAATTGCCCCATGATTAGGTAAGGGTTAAATTGGGAGTTGTCAGGGTGCTGCGTAGCATGGCTTGAAGGGCCATTCAAGCCATGGAGCTATTCCACACTGCATTTCTAAATAAAGAAAATCCAAACAACTTTGGAATGTGGGACGAAACTGGAGCACCCAGAGGAAACCCACATGATCACAGGGAGAACGTACAAACAGCAGCAAGAATTGAACCTGGGACACTGGCACTATAATAGTGTTACGCTAACCACTACACTACCATGATGTATCTATGAAATAAAAGATTAATGAGGGTAAACATGGAACCCTTATAGTACATTAAGAACATGGCAGAGAAATTTAAGAAAAACTTTGTCCATTTTTCCATGAACATAGATACAAACAAAAATGGTGCAAAGGTTGGCGAAGCAATGGCCCATTGTGAATAAGATGGTATAGAATAAACTGGTTCCTAGTCTGTTTTAGGAAGAGAGATTGAGTAAGCTAGGCATCTGTTCTCTACAATCTGAAAGAAGGGTGGGTGATCATATTGAAACTTACAGAATTCTTTGATGACTCAACAGCAACAACACTGGCAGGTTGTTTTCTTAGGTTAAGGAATCTCAAACTAGGGGTCACATTCTCTAAGTAAGAATTTATTTTTCAACATAGGAAAGTTAGTGAGAGAAATGCAAACATCTTTTAGAGTAAGGGAAAAGAGGTAGCAGCTAACAAATTCAAAAGTCATCAAAAATTCATTACATCTAATCTCCCTACGGTAATCAAACAGATATATTGTCTTAGAACAAAGAAAGGTACAGACAGGAACAGGCCCACCGGCTCACAATGTTGCACCAAACCAATTAAATTGGTCATCAAATGGCCAACTAAACTATTCTCTTCTGCCTGTATCTCATATCCTTTCATTCTTCTCCTATTTGTACTGATCTAAACATCTCTTAAAAGTCTCTAATGTTTCTGCCTCTATCACCACCCCAGATACCCACCAGTCTGTGTAAAAGTATTTGCCCTCACAGCTCCTTTGAAATTACCTCCTCAATTTAAATGCATGCCCTCAGGTATCTAAGAAGGCTTTTTGTTGATTCACAGCAGGAGGCCATTTAAGAGATTTGGTTTGGAAACTGACAAGGCAATCTCTTTTATTGACACTTGTAACATGCTTTATCATTCAATGTCACATCCACCATTAAGGTCACCAAATCTAGCCTCTGGATGTGGGACATTCTGGTTCTGTACCATTGTAACTACTGTGAGGAAGAAAATAAATAAATATTCATGCTCATCGACTTGCTTTGAAATTGTTCATTTCTGACTAAGGAATCAGCTTACAACAAATTTTCAGGAACAGAACTCTTACATAACCCAGAGGCTACCTGTACTGGGGCAGCGGTCTCCTAGTCAAAGCCACATCGGGGATCCCCAGGTAAAAGATTTCCTGATTTATGGAAATCTGCCTTTACACAAATTTTCCTATACAATTTTCAAGGTAGTAAGAAAGATAAAATATTTTGTGATACTCATTAAAGATTGGATACAGCATACAATATATTCTATTAGTTTAATTATAGGTAGTGTCAGGGTAAATATCCAATGAAATGGAAGAATTATACCAAGTGTATGTAGAGAGATACAATTTGGGTTGATACAGAAAATGAAGGTGGAGAAATCAGGTTATGGACTGTTCTCAGGAATGGAAACATTACATAACTTAGGGATTGCCTATATTTACAACTGAATTGAACTAGTAACTTTCAGGCATCAGAATGATTTCCCAACACTATGCATTGATATCAAGCCCAAAAGTTTTCCTCCTGTCTACAGTCAAGCTGCAAGATACCAGCAGCTGGGAAAATAATTTTTAAAAACTTATTTTAAAATTAGTGTTCACACCACACTCTGGTAGTGCCAAATTTGCTCACTGAAATCCATTGAAATGCCCATTCCTTGCTGACACAGTCACAATGAAGCACACATAAGATGCTGGAGGAACTCAGCAGGTTAGGCAGCATCTATGGAAATGAGCAAATAGTTGATGCTTCAGGCCGAGACCCTTCATCCACAGTGATATGGTTTTGGATTCAGAATGGTGTCAAGCCCTCCCATATTCATGTGTTTATTGTACGTTTTATTGCAATGAAGGTAGAAATGGCATTCATTGTTTTAAAAGAAGAGTTAGATAGATAGATAGATAGATAGATAGATAGATAGATAGATAGATACTTTATTCATCCCCATGGGGAAATTCAACATTTTTTCCAATGTCCCATACACTTGTTGTAGCAAAAACTCATTACATACAATACTTAACTCAGTAATAATATGATATGCATCTAAATCACTAACTCAAAAAGCATTAATAATAGCTTTAAAAAAAAAGTTCTTAAATCCTGGCAGTTGAATTGTAAAGCCTAATGGCATTGGGGAGTATTGACCTCTTCATCCTGTCTGAGGAGCATTGCATCGACAGTAACCTGTCGCTGAAACTGCTTCTCTGTCTCTGGATGGTGCTATGTAGAGGATGTTCAGGGTTTTCCATAATTGACCGTAGCCTACTCAGCGCCCTTCGCTCAGCTACCGATGTTAAACTCTCCAGTACTTTGCCCACGACAGAGCCCGCCTTCCTTATCAGCTTATTAAGACGTGAGGCGTCCTTCTTCTTAATGCTTCCTCCCCAACACGCCACCACAAAGAAGAGGGCGCTCTCAACTCTGTGGATTAATCCTTATTGTGAATCAGTGTCTCCTTAAATGTGATGTACTGAGAAATATAGATTCATTTTAATAATCTAACTTCATATGTTGTAAATTTCAAATATATGTATTTTCCTCCAGGCTAGTTTTAGATATTATGCTGCATCTAGGGATTCATATAAGCCTGCCTTCAGCTGAAAAGTCAGATTGTATTAAAAGGAAGAGGAAATAACAGAAAATAAATGCAGTGCCTTGGTCTGTCTTGCATGGTTGACAGAATAAGAGCATTATGGTGAATTCAGTAGATACAAAGGATAGGTATGTATGCAATATTTCCAATTTCAGAAAGACATGGCTGATTGCAAGCTCCACAAGCCCCTACTTCTGCAAAGACTATTATTCTGATCCAATTCTGCACTGTTCTTGTTGGCTTCTTATCTGCTTTTGCAGGTATTCTTTGATCATGTCCTTACTTGACGATGGTTGTTCTTACTGATGATCTTTAGCAGAGATGAAAATACTCTGTAATAACGTGTAGATTGTGAATGCAGGCAAGTATTAACATGGTTTTGGCTGCCAGTCAGTACTTTGAATATCTATGTCAAAGGCAATCATTAATTTAATGTAAAAATAACATTGTTACTAAGTCCCAATTACAAACTTACAGAACTAAGATAAGTGCCTGGTTCTCAAGCCTGCTCAGTCATTTAATAAGATAATGACACATTTGATTGCACCTTCAACTCTGCATTTTCATCGAGCTGTGGTAACTTTCCACATCCTACCCAGACTTTATCAAGAATCTATCTACCTCTGGCTTAAAAATATTTAAAGACGCTGCTTCCACCAACCTGTGAAGGACAGAGTTCCAAAGACTCATGGCCTTCTGCAGGGAAATAAATTGTGTCACCTCTATCATAAATGGGAATCTCCTCTTAACCCCTGTAAGAGGAAACATTCTCTCCATATCCATTTTGTCAAAGGTCCTCAGGATCTTATGTGTGTCAAGTACCCTCTCACTCCATTGAACTCCTGAGAATCTCAGCTAGCCTGGTGAACATTTCATTGTCAGGTAACCCACCCACCTTCTCTGAAATAAGGAGACTGATACTATGGGCAATATTCCAGATATGATTTTGATGATATAGACATTCAGAAACCTGCCTTCCCTATTTTATCTTTAATTCCCCAAGCAATAAACAACAATTACCAGGAATATCTGCACACTAACTTTTTGCAAAAGATGTTACAGAGCTTAGGACGTCCTAAAGCTCTCAGTAGCCAATGAAGTTGTTCTGAACTATAGACACTGTTGTAAATGAAGGAAACAGGTCAGCCTGTTGTACACAGAACACTTCCATTAAAATAAAACAATATTGCCTTTTAAGTGACATTTGTTGATAGATAATGTTGGCTCAGGGAAAGGAGCATATACCTTAATCTTCTTTAAAATAGTACCACAGGATTCATCTGACAGGTTTCATTTTAATGTCTAATCAGAAAGATAGATATAGGCAGAGGTGAAGTAAGGAGCAACAATTCTCCTCTGGACCTATACATCACTTTAGAAATCACAAGTACGATGATAAAAATCAAACATGTATCAAGAATTATTGTTTTTTTATACTGTGAATGTCACTGTTCCTGCAGATCATCTTTATCATAGGCATCTTACCTGCTGAATTCTAACCTCCCCCCCCCCCCACCCCTTCCTCATGTAGCCTCTGGATGGCACAGTAGCATAGTGGTTAGCACAACCTGGGTTCATTTCCCACCGCTGCCTGTAAGGAGTTCGTACGTTCTCCCCGTGACTGTGTGGGTTTCCTTCGGGTGCTCCGGTTTCCTCCCACAGTCCAAAGTACTGGTTGTGAATTGTCCCGTGATTAGGCTAGGATCAAATCAGAGGGTTGCTGGGCGGTGTGGCTCGAAGGGCAGGAAGGGCCTATTCCACGCTGTATCTCAATAAATAAACATAATAGGGTTGATCTTGCTGGGTTGGCATTTAAGAATACCAAGACTAATGTGCATTACTGGAGGTGGGCAGTTCATCAAAGTGTGGTTAAAGAAAAGACAGCACTTTGCTTTGTTCTAATGAATCAATTACTCTGTTAAATGTTGCAATGTCTTAAGCTCATGAAAAATTAAAGTTCAAGTAAACATAATTTACATGGAGCATAATTATACAATATAAACTAGTGTTGTAGTAGTATGGGTCTTTCAAAGTATGCTTTGTGAGTATATTTAAATTACGTAAGCTCTGTATAATTGAGAAAATATATACAAGTAAATATTTTTTGTCTACCTATGGAAAAATGTGACTCAATTAGAAGACTGGAATAATAATTGAACTTAGCAGTTTGCAGATTCAAAGTACCGGTACATCAAGATGTGTGTGCTTTCTCTGTTTAAAGTTTTTGTCAGAGGCAAGATTCACTCAAACCTAAGCTTTCATTCTGCAATATGTTAAATTAGCAAGAACATGAGGACAGACAAGCTTCTCATGGAAGCCTTGCAGGTTAACTTTGTTTGCATTGTGTAAATAACATGATCTGTATTTTCTTAATATTGTATATTTAATATCTGTAAATAAGGAAGTTTCCCTAGATGGAATCTGCTAATGGTGACCTGCACTGACAAGATGGGGAGTTCTTGCAAGGTTTGCAAACTATTCTAAATGTAAATTTTCACAATATAGCCAGTGTTTATTTAGAGAATGCAAGCAGAGTATTACAATAATTTGTGTAAAGAGTATTTTCATAAAATAAATGAGTGTTATATTATGTGCATTATATAATATTGCATTAAAGCAAAGCAGGTAATCTTTCAA